>NC_056575.1:4409525-4719525 GCF_018340385.1 Cyprinus carpio
ACAGACTTGAGTAAATATGCTAGCTAGATTTGACAAGCCACTAACTTCACCACAAGATATCAGATTTGTAAAAACAAAGTGATTCAACTTTTTATCTTTCATAAACCATGCATTCCACTACTGATTGACAAAACCATAAAATTAAATAGATGTGTTTGTTGCTCGGTTGGATGTTTATTTGAATTTATTTAATATATTTCAAATTGTGTGTTTGTGTGTGTGTGTATAAAAGCTCAAAGCATCACAGCAAACAAAACTGTCAATCATTGAGAATGACTACAGGCTACTGAGGCCTTTCATTTAAGTGATGTTAAGAGCAAACAATCAACCCCCCTGCTTTGGTACCCACAACACATCCATATCAAAGAATGACAAGTAGCAAAGGTGACATCTAATTTATAGCTCAAGGACTGCGAACAAGCAAGTAAACAGGCATTTCCGAACCACGAGTCCAATTCAATTTGCCTCTCCCATGGTTCAATGCGTTTAGGGAAGTGCAGAACTTTAATGTCTTGCTAATAGGCTAGACAAGCCTTCACAGCTAACTATTGGTAAGCGGTTGAAAAAAGTTGCATATGAAAAGTTAAGAGAAATGTTCAAAATACGTCTCAATATGTCTCTTTCATTTTAAACCCAAAGCCGGTGTTGTCAGAGCTCAACTTCAAAAAGACGAACCGTAGAAACTTTGAACCGCTCCGTGCCCCGTCTGTGGCTGTGGGCTTGTTTTCCTGATCTCGCTAACTACTGCTTGCTGTCGTTACATTGCTGTTGCTTCGCCTGCAGGTAAAGAGAGATTAAACAGCATGCGGTGCCCGTGTAAAGCAGCAAAGGGTTTATGGAGGGGGCCTTTAAATATTTAAGGTGTGAGTACAATGAGGCAGAGCTGAAATACAAAATACAAACCTGCAAATCATTTACATTTCATTCGTCGTGTCTATTTTGAACTTAATACAATTTATAGGAACAAAATTCCAAAAAGGAAGACAAATGCACAATATGACAAGCTGTTTGTCATGAGGTGACTGTCATAGGTTAACAGGAGCTATTTTTTTTTAAACTCAATGTCACTATTTTTTGCCACTTCACAATTATATTTCAGCAAATAACTATTTAAACCAGCAAATTCAAGATTCAAATCTGCACCGAAATTACAAGAAAACAAAAATATTGAATGCAAAACATCCCCGGCCCTTGTCACAGTCAATTAAGTTGGATAGGTAATGAGGCCATTTGCATTGTAAAACATCCCCCATGTGTGAGGATTTTAATGGGGACAGGACCTGAGGAGATTAATTGAGAGTGACATTTCTTGAACTCTATTTTTCCCCCTTCCATGTCCTCCACGTCTTGCCTTTGCTTACCTGACTGACAGGTCTACCTTTCAAACTCTAATATCTGAAAGACTGTCCACTCAAACCCCTCACTGACTCTGATGTTTAAAAAGGGCAGGATGGTGCATATGGTGATGAACAGAAGTGCTTGACTTCAAGAAAAGGGATGGGTTTGGTTCACAAGGCAACATTTATTTTAATTAACTGATGTTATTCAACACTAATTTTACTCAAATCGATTAAATAAAACTTATTAGACATCATCTAAGAAAGATTTTTTAAAAATTTATATATACACACACACAGTGTATTGTAAATGACGATGAGATATTCCTCATGATGTGTTCTGGTCATTTTGACCAGGAAAGGAATTATTATTTTTTTTTTTTCAAATATGCTATTTATTGCCAATGTTATTGCACTGGTATAACAACTTTATTTACTGTCAAAATTATCCATAAATAAATAATGAGACCTATGAACAATCAGTTCCAAAAAGAAATACAAAACATCTGCTAATCAAAAGACAACAAGTTGACAAAAAGATTGAAATTTGGTGATAACATACTGTAGCATAATGAGAAATTTACAAGCAATTTTCAAAAAGCTGGTAATTTTAGATTGGAACACCAAATTAGGTGACTTTCAGCACAGCACAAGAGATATTCAATAACTGACAAACAGGGAAATTAATTGACAAAGGGGTCTAATTTACAATCCACAAAGTGCCAACGAATGTTAAGAATTTTAACTGTACAAGAAAAAAATATAACCTTTGAAGGCCACATATCCCTCTACATGTACATATTTCAGAATAATGAAGGACTGCTTTGGATCTACAGTCCTTCTGTCATTATTATCACTAAAGCAACCATAATGTAGCTGATGGCCAGATGGCGGTAGCTATCATCTTTAAGTTCTATATCATTCAATATCATACTACACGCTTGCACAAATCAATCTGCATATTTGTGTGTCCTCTTATGATGCAAGAACGGTGCAACTACAACTCTGAATATGCAATTTTAGAGTACTACAAAAGGTGGCAGGCAATGCCAGGTAGTCATTTCCACCACACGGAGTGGGGGTGGTGGTCACGGGTCTCTAATGACTTATTTAATATTGTAAGAGAAATGACCCTGGTACCAAGGAGCGCAACGTCCCTTCAGCCTGAAAACAGAAACAGTGGTGCCACCTTAATTGTGACATTACAAGCGGTGGAACAGAGAGGAACAGAGGGGGTTTGATTAAAAGGAGAAGAGGTGGATGACTTTGTGAAAAGGTCACTGCACACTTACCTGGACTTCTCAACTCCCCATCTTTCTGAACAAGAAAAAAAATTGGAAGAATATGAAGGAACAAAAAAAAAAAAAAACTCTCCCATGTGATTAGAGACGACTTCCAAAATTTCAGCAATGTCATTAGTGAAATAAGATGGTAATTTTCTGGCAGGCGGTATCTTGGCAGAAAATGACAGAAGGAAGTGAGGAGAGCGGCAGCAGGTTGTTGGTGGGAACAGAAGGCAGCACAGGTGGGGTGGTGTCGAGGTTAATTGAGAGGTTAACAAGGACAAAGGTATGTCACAGGTCAGGGAAGACCACCAGCCAGAGGGAAAGACTCCGGTTTCTCCTGACTTATGCAATGCGGGTGGCCATGCTTCTGATGTAGCGGCACAATCTCTATTTGTTTAGTGAATGAGTTTAATTAAAATACAGATTTTAGTCATTAAAAACCAAGGTGGCTAATGGTCAATAATAAGAAAATTGTAAATATATAAAATAAATTAAAACTTCAGTATTCAGTGAGGGTTGACCAAAAGTTACAATAAAGATTTTTTATATGGTTACAAAAAGTTCTATCAAATAAATGTTTTTTTTTTTTAACCCTGAAAAAGCACCATATTTTCCACAAACAAATTAAGTAGAGCAACTGTTTTCAACATTGATAATAATCAGAAATGTTGGATCATGTGACACTGAAGCTAAAAATTCAGCTTTGCCTTCATAGGAATAAATTACATTTTAAAATACATTCCATCACAAAACAGTTAACTGTCACTCACATTTTTGAACAGACTTGAAAGTGCATGAACCAAACTTAAATTTTTCTAATTCATGAACGAAAACATTTTTTAACATGATATTGATGCACAATTTTCACAGTAATGCAATGTCTGATTTTAAAATGGGTTTCTAAGGATGCATTTCAACTGATATACAGTACTGTGGGTACGGAAAGTATTCAGACCCCCTTAAATTTTTCACTCTTTGTTATATTGCAGCCATTTGCTAAAATCATTTAAGTTCATTTTTTTTCCTCATTAATGTACACACAGCACCCCATATTGACAGAAAACCACAGAATTGTTGACATTTTTGCAGATTTATTAAAAGAGAAAAACTGAAATATCACATGGTCCTAAGTATTCAGACCCTTTGCTCAGTATTTAGAGGAAGCACCCTTTTGATCTTATACAGCCATCAGTCTTTTTGGGAAAGATGCAACAAGTTTTTCACACCTGGATTTGGGGATCCTCTGCTATTCCTCCTTACAGATCCTCTCCAGTTCTGTCAGGTTGGATGGTAAACGTTGGTGGACAGCCATTTTCAGGTCTCTCCAGAGATGCTCAATGGGGTTTAAGTCAGGGCTCTGGCTGGGCCATTCAAGAACAGTCACGGAGTTGTTGTGAAGCCACTCCTTCGTTATTTTAGCTGTGTGCTTAGGGTCATTGTCTTTTTGGAAGGTGAACCTTCGGCCCAGTCTGAGGTCCTGAGCACTCTGGAGAAGGTTTTTATCCAGGATATCCCTGTACTTGGCCGCATTAATCTTTCCCTCAATTGCAACCAGTCGTCCTGTCCCTGCAGCTGAAAAACACCCCCACAGCATGATGCTGCCGCCACCACCATGCTTCACTGTTCGGACTGTATTGGACAGGTGATGAGCAGTGCCTGGTTTTCTCCACACATACCACTTAGAATTAAGGTCAAAAAGTTCTATCTTGGTCTCATCATCACTGAGGAGAGGCTTCCGTCGGGCCGCTCTGCCATAAAGCCCTGACTGGTGGAGGGCTGCAGTGATGGTTGACTTTCTACTACAACTTTTCTCCCATCTCCCGACTGCATCTCTGGAGCTCAGCCACATTGATCTTTGGGTTCTTCTTTACCTCTCTCACCAAGGCTTTTCTTCCACCGATAGCTCAGTTTGGCCGGACGGCCAGCTCTAGGAAGGGTTCTGGTCATCCCAAACATCTTCCATTTAAGGAGTATGGAGGCCACTGTGCTCTTAGGAACCTTAAGTGCAGCAGAATTTTTTTTGTAACCATGGCCAGATCTGTGCCTTGCCACAATTCTGTCTCTGAGCTCTTCAGGCAGTTCCTTTGACCTCATGATTCTCATTTGCTCTGACATGCACTGTGAGCTGTAAGGTCTTATATAGACAGGTGTGTGGCTTTCCTAATCAAGTCCAATCAGTATAATCAAACTTAGCTGGACTCAAATGAAGGTGTAGAAACCATCTCAAGGATGATCAGAAGAAATGGACAGCACCTGAGTTAAATATATGAGTGTCACAGCAAAGGGTCTCTGACTGGAATACTTAGGACCATGTGATATTTCAGTTTTTCTTTTTTAATAAATCTGCAAAAATGGCAACAATTCTGTCTGGTTTTCTGTCAATATGGGGTGCTGCGTGTACATTGAGGAAAAAAAAAGAACTTAAATGATTTTAGCAAATGGCTGCAATATAACAAAGAGTGAAAAATTTAAGGGGGTCTGAATACTTTCCGTATCCACTGTATAATTTCTGATGATTTCTAAAGTGTGACAGAGAAAAAGGCAACTAAGAAGACTTTTTTGACAAATGTCAGAACTCCTGTTATGATGTAGATTTTTGAGGTGCACTCTTGTCATAAATTAATCTATTACTTTTCCTACATGATTTTTAACAAAAAACACTGGTAAAATATCTATTTAGGATTCTTAGACCTTTCCAACGATATATAATTTGTCATGATTAGATTAGGTTTTATTGTAATATAGTGAAGTAAACGTAGGAGTCCAACAGAGGGGACGGTAGACAGTTAAGAGGTTAAAGTTTATAATGATTTTTCACAATATAAATGTTTTACTATATTTTTGATAAAAAAAAAAAAAATGCAGTCTTGGTATGCATGAGAGAAATAAAAAATCACCAACCCCAACCTTTGGAACAGTCGTTTAAAAAAAAAAAAAATCAAACAAAATTTTCATTTAGGTGGGAACAATTCCTTTAAAAAATAATAATAAAAAAAAATTCACTCACCACACATAAACCTTATTTTCTCAGAAATACAACATGCATGCTGATTACATATTACTGTAGCCCAGTGTAATCAGACTTTAGCCATTAATATGTTTATAAGAAACTGAAAAATTTACAATTGTCAGTGCATGTCAAACTTCTCCAGGGCCCTAAAACCCCCTCAGACCCAAGAGGGTTAATTAAACAGTTATTCTTCACCTTTTAACAAAAATTTACTCATGAAAACTTCAAAATGAATCAAACAATATTTCAAAACAAAATAGGAGCATTATGCATTGCAAAAGATGTTATGTATATTACAGTATGTAACAGACAAAAGGTGAAACCCCTCTGTTAATTGACAAAGGGGCAAAGTCGTGTCATTTGGAAGCGTCATCAACCACCTTTTAAAACGCCTCAGCCAATTTAATAGACTGAACAACTCCTCTACCCTTTAAAATCTCTCTGGAGACATTACAATTTAATACACCGACTATGATGCTAACGATATACATTATATCCATCTCTGAACCTTGTACAGGTGAGGCAATTACCTCATGCCTGTATGCGATGGGAAACAGTCCAGATGCACTGATGCATGACATGCACCTGATAAACATTCAGACCACGGGCGGCTTTCTGAGAAAAAGCGTGTAGCCAATTTTTCAGTGAATAATCACACAATTCCGCATCACAAGCAGGTACAGACATCCTGGTCTCCAGTTTAACATTTTATTTTTAGAAAATTATAATGTTGATGGTCCATTAACAAAACAATGCTTGGTACATACTGAAAACATTTACAAAGTGAACTGAGGACAAAGAGGAAAGACATAGAAACATCGAAATGGGCTGAATACAGTATGAATACAGATATATATATATTCACATTCTATATTAAAAAAAAAAAAAAAAGACAAAAAAAATTCATAATTATGCCACCTGAATTTTTAAATGTGGAAAGCATGGTTGTTGTTTTTTAATAGACTATTAAATATTTGTCTGAAATTGCAATTGGCTACAGACGAGCATTAGAAGACATTTTTGTTTCAATTAAATTTAAATAACTGCCAATTTTCATTTTTATCTGAATCATTTTTTAATTAAATAGTTGTTTTGCTCGGAGAAGTGTGATTTTACATCAATGTATTAACGTCAATGTATATATTTTTGTATTAATATATTTTTCAGGCTCTTGTCTATATATATAATATATATATAAATAAAGAAATTCATTAAAATTAATTTGGAAATTTAAATCTCAAGAAAATGAAAATGAAGTTTTAGTTTGCTTACTATTAAAATACATTTCAACTATTTGAAAAGCCTTTACAGTAACAACAAACTTTTATAGTATCTTAAGTCAACTATACTTTTGCATATCCTCAGTGTAAACGAGCCAGTCTATGTCAGTTAGGTTTAAAAGTGGGTCTCGTCAAAAGACACACAAGAACTAGTCTGATTCTGGAGAGGTAAAGTCTGTAGAGGTAAAGTTGTTTGTTTTGAACCGGGTTCAGTTGAATGTTTCAGGTCAGTTCAGTCACACTGTGTTCTGAAGTGCAGTTTGGCGTAAGTATGTCGTAAGCAGTTTTGACGAGATGAGTCAGACAAATCACAAACACACAGCGTACCGAAGGCATTACACACTATGAACAAAAAATCAACTGTGTTAACATTGTGATGCTAACATTAGCTTACATAATGCCGACAAATGCCAGCTTTGTACAATTCACAAGAAAGCCTCAGGCAATGCAATCTGAACTACATGCATGATTTAACAGTCAAAGAAAAATAACACTTTGCAATAGTGTATTCAGTATTCACCTAAGTACTAAAGCAAAAAGGTGCTTTTATAGTGTATCTTTAGCAGAGGCTTAATAAAGAAAAACAAAAAAATCAAGTAGAGTTACCAAAAAAGCTTGCATAAAGTGGATTTCAGCATCTGCATTCTACGCTATTCTGTGTATCCAGTTAATGTGTGTCTTTAAAGCGCCAGAAAGCTAACCACTAATGCCGTTCCACGAACTTAAGGACATTTAATTAAATGAGCTACAGTAGACACAGTTTAAATAAAGACTTACAAAATTGGCTATCACTTAAACAACCCTCTCTGTTTTTAGAAAAAGTTCAAAATAAGACTCCCACTTAACACCCACAAAGGCTTGACCTCTGACAGTGTGAAAGCGCTATGTTTCCACTCAAATTACAGTGATGTGCAGCGCGACCTCAAGTTGTGTGATGTCTACTCTTTTCATTTCAACATCTGCAAGTTTTTAAAATTATAAAGTGTATAGTGTTTTTAAAAACAAAAGAAATATGTTAAAAACCTCTGCAAAGAGATGTAAAAACAGTAAATAAAACAAGCTCGGATACATTAAAGCGTTGAATATAAAGCACTGAATATCTATGTCTTTATGCACTTTTAGTTTACGAGGATATGTGAAGTATGTAATGTATTTTAGTCCTTTCTTAAGACCTTTATGGTCATCTTGAGCTCAGGAACAGATTTTTCACAAATGTGAAAATAACACACTCTGTAGCTCTCATTCACACATACACAGACACACACTCTCTCGCTCAACATCTGTCCTGGCTGTGGCCTGCATGCATCAGCGCTTTTATGTTGGGAAACAGATTCCGCAGCACTCCATGCAGATCTCCAGGCAGTCCGAGGACTCACAGCACGCATCCATAATGCCACAGTCCATGTCACAGGGGCAGTTGCAGTCGTCTCCCAGGTCGTCTGCGCAGCAGCAGCAGCAACAGGCTTCAGACGTGCAGGTGCCGCACGATGCCTGAGCCACCACCATATTGCACAGAGTGAGAAATTCACAAAACAGGCAGGCCAGGATGCAATGGACACAGCAGTCTGCTCTCAGAGTATTGCAGTGGGCAGAATAAAACAAAAACATAGAATAAACATACAAAAATTTTTAAGTATTTAAAGTAGTGTCATTTTCTACATTTAATGTGATCATTTTAGCTATATTGTTTGGTGTCACCAGTGGCGCAAAAATTACATACTTCTTCTTTATGATCAAATTAAAAAAAATTGGACTTAGTATTAATCAATTAAAAAAAGATATTTCATAAAGGAAAATATTTATTATTTTAAAGTGAAATTTTATGTGTGTGTGTTTTGTGTGTGTGTGTGTGTGTGTGTGTGTGTGTGTGTGTGTGTGTGAGAGAGGCAAAGACGGAGGTTCAGCAGCGGTGAGAGCAAAAGTGGAATCAGAGAAATTCAAAAGGAATGAATTCCACTTTTGGGTTGATTAGTAGCTTTGTGAATAATGGGGTTATTATCATGCAAAAGCACAAGGTTGGTCACGTAAAGCTGATTAACAGCGTCCAACATTTTCGCCAGCAAATTGGCGTGTTAATGCTGCCGTTTCTCTCATCTCTGATTAACATTTAACCTTCCTCCCGCAGGGCTGCCACATACTATGCTAAATTACTTTTGTTTAATATGACATGGATAGACAGTTTTGCAGGAGCACTGGCCGAACATCTTTTGGGAAATTTTGTAAAAAATAATAAAATAAATACTAAAATAAACACTATGTATTTACTTAGAGTAACCAAACAGCTAAGTAGCCTGTTCGTGAATATATATTAATTGAAAATGACCATCTGTTGATATGAAAATCAACATCGTATGATCTGTCCATCTGTTGGGAAAATAAAAATTAATTAACGTTTGCATTACAAAAATCAAAAGTAACCATTTGTATCATTTTAAAAAAAGTTTTTTCTGAGTGCTTGCCAGCAATCTTTTGGGATACTTAAAAAAAAAATACATAAAATGATTATTTATTCTTCATGTTTGTGTGCAAAAAAAAAATAAAAAATACACAATCAACAAAAGTTGTGGTAAAAATAATTAAAAAAAAGTTTTGTGTTGTAATTAGACTATTGCAGTACGCTTTACTAAAAAAAATACTTTTTCAGTCTTTATACTATTTTCACATTCAGTGTAGATAATTGACTTAAGAGCTGAATCCTTAAATCTCTCAGTAGAGTGTTGACAAAATGCTAAATACTCATAAAAACTTTACAATCAGACTGCAGTGTGGTAATATGTACAGGACATACAAAGTTAATGTGCATTACAGAAAAACACAACTAAAACAAAACAGCAAAGTGAACAGATAACATCTTTTACTCAAACTAAAATAATAGCTTCAATAAGCACTGAGATGCACACACATTGCTCTTCTGAATAAACAGTGTCATAGAGAATAACCTACCAGCCCGGATGTGCCATTCGGACCTCTAATCAACTGTAGAACCCAAACCGTGGTGCACTGGAGAAATCACAGCGATGTGGTGTGTATCGTTATCAGTCTAAAACGTGAATTTGCATGGCTTTCATCAGTCCATGGTGGGCTGTCAGAGAGATCGCTGGGTTTGATTGGGCTCTGGTGAGGAGGGGGGAGAGAGAGACCAAGGACGGGGCCTGAAGACCACTGGATGCTCATGTTTGTTTGATCAAAGTGATTTTTTTCTTTTTTTTTGTAGGTGGTGGAGCTGACCAGTGGCGATGCTGTGCAGCCTAGACAGTGTTTGAACATGAAACAAGTTTGCATACAGGCCCACCAAAGGCTTAAAATACTAGCTTTCTGAAAGGTCAAACAGACTTACTTTTAGATTTCTCCAGTGCCATATTATGTTACAGCTACATCAACTGTTTACAAGTTAACCACTTATATACAAAATATATTGATCAAAAATGGCATGTTTGCTATTTGATTAGCGATTCATTTAATAGTGATTAAATTTGCACCATGTGCTATTTTAGTATCATCGAGATACCATTTAAGTTTTATATATATATATATATATATATATATATATATATATATATATATATATATATATATATATATATATATATATATATATATATAAATTAATACATTTTGTGGATTAAAAATACAAATAAAAACTATATTCAATGTATATATATATATATATATATATATATATATATTATATATATATATATATATATATATATATATATATACATACACACACACACACATTGAATTAGTTTTTATTTTTATATTTTTTGTTTTGATTTTTAGTTAAAGTTTTAGCAATTTTGTTGTGTTTTTGTCATTCTTACTAGGTTTTTTTTTTTAAATGTCTATAGTTTTTATCATAATTTTATTTCAGTTTTTGTTTGAGTTATTTTAGCATATCAAGTTAAAATAAACAAAAGTGAGAAATGTGCCTTGGCAACTACAGTAGAAGAAATAAAATAAGTTCAAGTTTAATTTCTCTCAAGTAATGGAAACATTTTGTATGGTTTTAGTTTCAGTTAACTATACTAACCCTGCGCCATCCTAAACAAGTATGAAATATTACATGTGTCCAAATAAATTCTTTCGCTCTATTTTTCTTGTCCTTTTTTAAACTAACAATTTCTTTCTAGAAACAAATTTTAAAGCTACAGTACATAATGAATTCCCTTGGATGTATAATTTATCAGCAGCGATTAGTGTGAATCTTAAGGAATGAGAGTCTGTGTAATGTACACAGGAGACGGGCTGCCTTATCTCAGCTGCAAAACTGACATCGGCCCAATGAGAGGGGTCATGTTTAATGTCAGACCGAGCGGAGGATGCCCAGATTCGGCCAGGCCAAAAACAGCCCAAGCACCTCAGAGGAAATAGTTTGAGACATCTGGAAAACTCCAAAGGCTAACATCAAAAAGAAAGGCAGCATGACATAAAACAAGCTCGAAGAGTCGCAGACCGGCAAGCGGTGCAGGAACATTCAAATGAAGAAAGACTGACTGGTGCATGGGTTGTACATAGCAGCTTTAGGGACCAAATGAGAGGGGGATAAAATAAAAAAGCAGTTAATTTGCAGTCAATACAGAACTGAGCAGAGTAAACTTTTTGAAAGAGAGATCCAGATATGCTGGGGAATCTGCAAAGATGGGAAAAACATGGCATTACGATGCACCACTAACAACCATGCTAGCTTTCTGCTTACATCCCACAGACTTAATTGAATTTGTCAGAGGGATTTTAGATGACTGCGTGCTTACAACAGAACACAATCACAAACATGCCATCACTCAAGGTCCTAACCCACCCGCAACGGAACAAAAGATCTCTCAATTAGTTGATTTTCTGCTGGGGTTGCCGTTATCGCAGCCGGCGACGGCAGCCAAGAACACGAGGAATCGCAATCCCCTGAGCAGAGATCTTGTAAAGCTTTATTCTTCAGCTTCCCGGGCTGTTTAGAGACTAATTTCACAGGCAAACAGATTATGGTAATCCGTGTAAACATTAAAACACAACAGCTTGCTGTTTTCCAGGGGGAAATTACTACTTGAGAGAGAACATATTGATTCAAAACAGTTCTACAAATAACGCACACAAGCTGTAATGAGACAGACTTATTGAACTGTTCACCCACACCCCCCCCAATTAAGATGTGAAAACTATGACGCCTTTTAAGATACACATTTCTGTTAAATCCGTGGGGAGATAATAGCGTTTGTTACACGTACCTCGCAGTAGGCTCCTACTCGCGAATCACCTGAGTGATAAATCCTTTCGAAAACTTTCCAGTTTTGGAAACGGTTCACATACTTTCCTGCCTGTTCACACACAGGATCAAGTGTCCCCAACAGTGTATGTGCCTATGGTTGCTTTTGTGCAAATTAATTTTAATATTAAAAATGAATAAAAATGAATAAATATAGATATGAATTGACGACTCAACCTGCACTCAAGACTGTATTATTTGAATTATTTTTATAAATGCAAAAAAAAGGATTGTCCAATAAATATCGTACAAGAAGGTCTTCTCTTACAAAAAAAAATAAAAATACTGTAGCAACAGCAAACACCAACGATGTATTATGCATTAAGCATGTAATTATGGTTAGAGACGATGAACAAAAGGCTATAAATAAATGAATAAACATAAAAGGCTAAACAAATAAATGAATATATATATATATATATATATATATATATATATATATATATATATATATATATATATATATATATATATATATATATATAAAATAAAATAGCTAGTCCTATTTATACAGTATATGTCCTAATTCAGCTGAATGCCAGGGCATGTCAAATGAAACATAAAACATATAAACAGCTTTACAGAGAATCTAAAGTGCTCAACAGGTACAAGACTTTGCTTGATTTTAAAAGGTTATGGTATCAGACAAACATGATTGAACATAATGCAGTAAAGCAACCACAATACATAAGCCAGGAAAGCGGTGCTGGTACACAGGAGCAAGTGGATGAGAGCGGGTCTTAATGAGAGAACACTATGAGAGGTGGGGTTGACACATGGCAGACCCCCGCTCTCCGCAGTCTTGTTAAAAGGTCACACCTTAGTGACCATTTCTAATGCACCAGCGATCTCCTTCATTATTGCCCTCTCCTTACCATCACACCTGACAATGTGCAAGCTGCTTTTTTAGCTCGGCTTTCTGTTTTTCCTTCCCATTTGTGAAACAATACAACACTACAGAAATAAGAGATCAATCTAGTTTGAGTTATGAAAGATTAAATAAAGCAGTGCATTTATGGGAAACAGAACAGAAAAGTCACATATTAGTTGCGGTTAGGCGAAGGGAGGGGAAGACCAGGAGAGGAAATCTGCAAGCACATACGAGTTTGAGTGCGAGTGAATGTTTGCGTATGTTATGTCATGTACCCTCTGGAGATGAGCCGGGTTTATTGGAACCAGACGAGCTGCTTTTGCTCCTTCTGCTGTTGTTGCTGTTGACCGACAGGCTAGAGCGAAGCTTTCTCTGCACACGGTGCGAGACAGGCGATGGATGCTTCCTGGACTCGGAGGTGGGGCTGGTGGAGGGTGTCTGCGTGACCCCGCGTGGCGTGCCGTGGCCGTTACTTAGCACCGTGTGCAGGCTGTTCTGCTGCCTGGCAGCCTCTCCATCGATGCCATGCTGCTGGAATGTTGTTAGCTGGGCCAGAGGCTGAGGTTGAGCTACAGAGAGAGAGACAGAATTTTTTGTAATCATCGGTTTGGACCAGAGAGACTTCACAGCTGGTTTGATAAGATTATGTTTTGGATGAAATACTGGCCCTTTATAGCATTCATTTTAATTTGAACTTTAAAACAGAAAAAGAACGCACTTTATGGTGAAATGTGAATGACAAATTTATAAAGTCAATTTTAAGTAACAAAACAAGACATTTGTATTTTGCAAATATTCACCAAATTTTAATCACAAAGTTTATTCAAACATACACAAGGGATTCATATGTTCCATGATGCCCTGTAAAAACTGAAATAAGGATTCTGGCTCCTGAACCAGTTCATTAATGAGCTAATTATCAATATATTTTAGTAATTTCAAGTGGAAAATAATGGAAAATAAAAAGCATGCAATTAACTATTCACATTTAATGCATCACACAACAGTGCTTGGTTGTATTTTTATTGAATTTTATTTAAATGTGTGTAAATTAAATAAAAAAACAGAACTGGTTTTAAGTACTCTCTAGTCTAACTCTAAGAAAAAGAACACAATCTTCTAACACTTGCACTCTCTATTCTTTTTCTATTCTATCTTCTTGTTTTCTTTTTCTTGTTTTTTTTTTTAAAGACCCTCTAAAGGCCTTTTCACACCAAGGACAATAACTATAAAGATAACAATAAAGATAAAGCTCTAAAGACCATTCTTCATAATATTAAAGAATAGCAGAGTCCACACCACAGCTATAACGATAAAAGCAGAGAAACGATATTGTTGGAATCACTTTCAGAATAATTTTTTTCCAGCTGATCAACGATAAAAATATTGACAGCCAATCAGAATCAATCCTGCTATAACGAGCTTGAGAATTTAAAGCAGCAAATGAGTGTGTGCTTAGAATAAACAGACGATATCATCTGCTGGATAAATATAGTTATCTTTATAGCTATCGTTCTTGGTGTGAACAAGCCTTAACACTAGCCTTCCCTATTCTTTTTCTATTCTATATGCGCGTTTTTCTTTTTATTATTATAAAATTGTTTATTATTTGATATGTTTTATGTATTAGTATTTTTGTTTATTGTAAAAGAAATTTTATATTATTGCCCTTTTGTTGGTTTTGTTTTTTTTCTATTGTCCTCATTTTTTAAGTCACTTTGGATAAAAGCATCTGCTAAATGACTAAATGTAAATGTAAACAAAAACTAGTTCTCAATTCCCTGTCCTAATGCCGTGTGATCCATAACCTGAATACACTCTTCTATACTTTCAATCTTCACACAGCCTGAACCGAGAGGCTCTATCTGATGCAACAGCAGTCATGGCAAAGTGAGTACTGTAAGTAACACTAGTGTGCATTCAGCTCTGCTGGGAGTCTTATATACTCTCCTTCAGGATATGCACATCATGTTCATTGGGCTCCTTTGAATTATTCATCATTTCCAGCATTGCAGGATTTTATTTTATTTTTTTTACTTTATTCTGGCTTTTATGCAAAGATCTTTGATTTTTTTGATTTTTTTTTTTGTGTTTTGAGATATTGATTTCTGAGTTTGTATGTGAGCATGTGAAATGAGTTTTCTCTTAATTACTTTTTTTTTTGGTGGGAAGTCCACACTGAATGTGCTATTATTGTTAACAAGAGAAGAAATCCAGACCACCTCTTTATAAGAAAATATCACCCTGGGAAGACGCAGAGGGGAATGTAAAAATAACACAATTAAAAACAGGCCATGACAGCCTCATCAGCCAGCTGCCCATCTGTATGTACACTACAGCAAGCAAACAGGAGCGATCCCACTCTCAAACACATGTAGGGAGTCACTGTCAACACACGTACCAAGATGCTTCATTTGTTTAATTATGATCAAATTAATTTAAGCATATTTTATAATCAGTATACAGAGTGTGAAGTAGTGGTCACAAAAGCTCAGGGCTAGAAGGATGCTGGTCAGTGTTAACTAAATCTATTTAAAACTGTTTTTGTTGATCAGAATAAAGCTGTAAAAACATGATATAAACAGGACATAAAATATTTCTGGATTCTTAAAATAAAATGTAACTTTTAAAACAAGCTTTTAAAATGTATTTGTAACATTTAAATTTATTTAAATTTAAAATAACTTCAAATTACTATATTTCAGTTAGTTACCAAGGGAACTTTCCTAGTTTTTATTAAAGTACTAAAATCACTAAACTGGAAAAAACTAAAACTAAAACTAAATAGAAATAAATAGTATGACAATGAAAAAAGCACAAAAAACTACTAAAACCCTCTAAAATTACAATGAAAATATAAAATGTTGGTGAAATCATCTGAGAGACATCATTAAATTTTTGCAAGTAGTTAAAAAAAAACAAGTAGTAAAAATCGTGGTTGCTGCGGTTCTTGCATTCATCTGCGGTTTTCTCGTCAATAGCGCGGTATTGCGATATTGCAGTTATCTCAACAGCCCTATTGGTAGCTACCTTACAAAAAATGTTGAGTTTTAAAAAGTATAAAAGCAACAGCAGTTATTAAAAAGCGATAATTTATTAACTGATATTTGAGTCAATAATTGAGTCAGGACAGTCCACCTGGAGCAGCCTGGTGTTAAGTGTCCTGCCCTAGGGCACAACGGTGATGGTTTATGGATCCTCCCTTGCAGTATTTTGAACTAGACCTGATCTTTAACCACAACACTACATCACCTTCTGTTTCAGCAGACAGGCTCAAAAGCGGCCCAGTCAGGAACACGTTGCACATGCATCTTGCAATACGTTGCCAGAACAACAGAACAGAGAATGTTGTGGGCATCTGGTACACACTGATAGGATCGCATGGGCCCTGTGAATGCCCAAAGGCAGATGCAACCCAAAAGAAAAGTTCCCCCTCGATAAAATATAAATGTTGCCTTCAACACAAGATATGATAGGTGATAAAAATTGAATACCCACACCAAGCGTAAAAAATAAGCGTTGTATTGCAAACGGTGATTGTACACAAGCTGACAGGTTGCATTAAAACACCATGTTATGGTGCGGAAGGGAGTGAGGGGGGAAAAGAAAACATTCCAAATTGGTCTTCTAACCGCTCTGTTTCCAACATATCAACAACTGTTGAGAGTGTACATTTGTAGTTGAATAATACATGGTATTCCTCTACACACTCTGTCAAACACATCACAGGCAAACGGGGTGAGTGCTTCTTGACTGTCTAAGCAGCATCCCAATTTGGTCCCCTGGATCTGACAGCCTCAAATATCCTGGGAGCATTTTTAAAAGGCCAGTGTTTGATGGATTCATAAAGAACACACAAATATAATTGCCATTTGTCACCGTGCATTCGGCGCACGCCACACGTGGGGAAGGCGAGCTGGGACGCCCAGGAGAGACCCCGCGCCACTGTGGCGTCGCTCTCTATGTAAAACTGTGGATAAACACCCCTTTGCCTTGGTGTCACGGAAAATAGCTCCACTGGAAGAATTCAAAATTGTACCCAAAAGACGTGGAAACAGAGCATGGCGGACCTCCCAAGAACGAACATGTATGAACGTCAACGGCATGGTGCGGCATAAACAAGACAGTGAAAATTCGGTCAAGCAGGAGGGATGTTGAAAAAGAGGTGAGACAGGGCAGGATGTTCTCTCATTTGCGCTGCTCTCTATGGAGACTGAAAGGTAAAGAGAGAGAGACAGGAAAAAAAGAAAAGTAGGTCCCTGTATTTTTGCTGCTTGAGGCCTTTTAATATTTCATCAAAAGAGTGGAGCTGTTTGCTGTTCCCCATTAGGACACCCGTCAAATTGAACATACATTAATTCACTTGTCAACTCATGTCATCCAGCCCCCATCCGTTTCTTATCATCATCTTGCTAATGGCTAACAATCATTACCTGTACAAAAGATGTTGGTCAGTGAAAAAACACAAAATATTGGTCTATAATGAGAACATGAGGGTGAAAAAACATTTGAAGTTTAAATGGTCAAATAATTTTTATATAATTATAATAGATATAATAAAAAATTATATAATAAGTATATACTATTTTTAATTAAATATGAAGTTATATTAAACTGACAATATTATAAATACATAAGCATAATATTTGTTAAATTTAAAATTAAATTTATATGAAAAGATCAATTCTCTAATATCAAAAAAAAAAAACATTCTTGGAAAAATACTAATAAAAAAGATTGAAAAATAATCCTTCAGTCTAGGATTTCTGTATTACAATTTGTTTAGCTTTGTATATATGAATGCAGCACAAATAGCTGTTTAATGCTCCATGGGCCCATCTTTCTGATTGAAATGCAAATTTGTAAATGTGCACTGACCTACCAGGAGAGTTCCCACCATCTCCCAAAACAGCCCGGGGTGGCATTTCTCCTAACAAACACCTATGGCAAGCTTACACCTTTCAATCCAAAGCAATACACTCCCTCAGTTGAAATGATGTCCCCGTATTTATAGAAACAAAACCATGGGAATTTGGTTTGAGGGAAGGAAAGCAGAATGAATATTATTAAAAAAGGGCTGCGATAGAAAAAAAACCCTTCAGCACATTAAAAAACGTTTACGGCTTGACCTTCCAACTATGTGGCAAGGTCTTCCTTCCAGACAACAGAAGTAAAAGAATTTAAATTTTCACTTACTGTAGATGATCCATTGCCCAAGTTAGATCCACTGATGATTCTAAACCTACCAAATAAAGTGCAAATTGCACAAAGGTACCTTGTTTAACCAGAACTTTTCTGATATTGTCTCGTGCACAGCAGCTATGTACATTTTTTTTTTTTGAGTTTTTTTAACTTTTGTCCAATTTGGGTCTTTAATACATTTATTTGAGAGTATTACGTGGCTTGATCACAGTTATTGCATTATTCTTTGAAGCCGCCCCAAATGTCGCATGCCAGAACTACTTTAACTCTATTACAGCACCTCCTCCGGCTTGCTGGCACCCTACAATATCTAATTTCTGAGAGACAGCTCATATCTTATTTTATACTAAATTTCTTGCAGAAGATGAATAGGTAGTCACTATTACTCAGCTTTTTTGTGCTACGGCACACTTTTAATTCTTTCTGACACTCGTTTAAATTTGGCTGTTCAAATGAAACCTGCTGTAGAGAGGTGACACCTGAGAAGGCGTTTAATATTCCAGGGCCACCCTCTTTCACAGTCATTCACTGTCTGTCCTGCTCTCACTTGCCTGTTCTTTCACTCCATCTCTCTGTAACAATGACAAGCTGAGCCAGGCGTCTGGGATTTACTAATTTCAAATTTAGTAATTTGGCTGCTGATTGAGTGGGAAAAAATAACCCCTTCGGACCTTGTTCTGCTTAATTACATTTTATAAGGCAGCTGGGAACTTTAAAGACAAGGAGAAGGATTGTGAAGGCTTGAGCTATTCATCAATTATACTTCGCTTTCAAATCTGCATTTGCACTATGTGGCATGCTTGCCATCAAAATCATTTAATCCCCCCAGAAAATCATATGATAAGTGTGGAACAGGCACAACCTATCAGAAGCAAGGATATTTAAAACTACACATTTTCAAATTAATACTAATCAACTAAGTGATCTTAAGGAAGTCCTGTATTAAGCTGGTTTTTGATTAACCAGTCTTTGATTGGATGCATTTCACCATACACATCAAACAGATTGCGTACGTAAGGCATGTTTATTCATTCAAAAACAGCCAGACAAAGCCAATGGAACTGAAATCTAGAAAATGTTTAAAAGTTTAACATCACACATTGTCTTACAAATAGGGATGCACAATGTTATAGGACTGTTATCAGAATCAGCTGATAAAGGCTTAAAATGTAAACACTGGCATCAGTCAATTTGAAAAAAAATAATGCCAATATGCCTTGCCGATAACATGAATAGCTCTGTGCTTAGGGTGTGTTAGAGATAAGATCACATCAGCAGTGTGGTCATTCTTGAAGCAAACTTTTGCCTGAATGAGGATTAGATTCACTGTTTTGGATCACCACATTTAATTTGAGAACGCAAGTACAAAATGAAGTGTCCAGTGTGCGACAGAGTCAACAGCAACAACAGCCTCCCCCGGGTCATAATGCCAGTTCGTCAAGGTGTTTTATTTACTTAGGTGGTGCTGTAGGCCTACTTGTAATAAAATGAAAGTAAAATACACAAATAACATTAAGATACTTGCGTTTCTGAATAAATAAAGCAGTAAATCACTAGGCTGTTTTAATTTAAATGTCAGAAGCTACAGCTTAAAAAAAAAACATTCACGCAACCCATATCCACACCTCCTTCCCCTCTATCCATTTCCATCATGGTGGAATGGAAGAATGCCATAAATGCAGAAGTTCTTAACAAACGTGGTTATAAAACGCACATCTTGCACAGATTTAGCCGTTTTACACAGCTACCACATTTTCTCGAAAGATCAATTATGATGTGACTCAGAGACCGAGCCTGAGGGAGCTGCCAGACTTCATACGTCGACAAGTGCTCCACCCTCCTTCCCAACGACAGCAAACAAAAAACCCCCGGCTACACAGATGCAAGGAGGCTGGGGGTGTGTATTTTCAGTTTCATGGGTTTACATTGGTGACTCAAATATTCCACCAATATCGCCCCCCCCCCACCAAAAAAAAAAGACTTGCATAAGGATCCAGATGGAGCATTCATCTCTTAGAGGCCGTACAGAACGAGGCCAGGCACCAAGCGATCCTTACAGAGGCATTCCAGCAGCAACTAAAGCCAGCCAGGAGAGTTTATTAAAAATATATATCTATCTATGGACAAGGTTCCTTTATTTGCTCCATTTCAATCTCAGCATTAACTGCACTAATGTGACAGCTGTGGGTCACTGCACTCTGTCTTCGGGGTGCCAATCAAGACCTTAAGCCCTGGAATCAGGCTAAAGGACAGGGGTGCTCGTCTGTTTCTGAGAGGCTTTTTAACGGGAGATGGCCATATCGATTTTAGCCTTGGCGGGACCGCTGTCTGAATGGAGTCAGTCGGTGGCTCCCAGTCACCCCCGAGTGATCAGAGGCCTGACGGAATGACCTAGCAGAGGTGCGGTGAACCTGCAAACATGCAGGGCAGGAGAGGAGCACATCACGAGAGATCACTGTAATAGAAAAGGGGTTTAACCTTAATGTTGAAGCCAAAACCCTGTTAGAGTGCCAGTAATCCCTCCCGCTCAACTCATTTCAAGTGCTTTTCTGGCTGGAAAAGGCAGTGTTGTGTTCAGGTTGCATGCACGCTCTCGAAGATGCATCAGCGTACCATTAATCAAAGCGTGGGCCTCAAATCTACATCTTATTAACAGACAGACGCCACTTTCCAATCTATTATTCTTTGCATAGTTCAAACACCAGCACAATTTTCCATAATGCCCACCTTGCGAATGAAATAACACTGAGCTGATGGTCAATGAGAACAATCAAAAATGCTAATGGTGTGTTAAACCTATAGCTCACAGATGTGTAGATCACCTCTTATCTGAGGTAATTTAAATAAATTTTACACACATAAATCGGGCTTCGGCACTTACGAGGACGCTAATTGAAACACTGGGAATTTTGCCATATGAAATGCGTCTACACCAAGACAATGAGGAAATAATTAGCACAGAGGTAGATTCACAATGGCCATTTTAATCAACCCCTGCGCTAGCATTTCACCCTATTTATTCCAGTTTTGATTCCATGACCCATGGCTAAGTAATCACTTGAAAATTACTCCTCTGTTCTAATGGGCTCTTGCATCTGAGGAACACGTGGTCTGAAAAATTAGCATTGAATCAATCAACTCTTTCCGGCCCGGCCAAAATGAAAGAAATAAAAGCACTCTTAAAAAGTGAATGCAGGTGAAATGCATGTGTACTTTCTTAGAAATATTGGTTTTATTTTGAGAATTAATAGCAAAGCTTAATCGTTAAAGTCAACATTAAATACCTGATTCTGGACCTAATGTAACCCCTGAGTGAGATCACAAAATTCCAGACATAACGGAGAGGCGTTGTCTATGCACAGAATGATATACATGCTAAAAATACCGACAATCATGTGAATTATTCAGTGTTTAAACACCTCTTGATCATTACATCATTCCCTTAAAATTCATTCAGGAATGAACAAGCTTTTCTGTCATTCAGCTAGAAGGCTTGCCACAACCCACACATACGAGACTGTGAGAATCTGGATGTGTAAAGCCTTCGTTCTGTGACACTGTTCTTTACTCTTTTCTTTACGGTCTACTTTACGGTCTTCATTGCAGCCTAATAGATCAGTGTGTGATTAAAAACGACACCGATAGCTCAAGCTGAGCATGTTCAACCATCTTCCATTTCTGTTTGCCCATGTAAGTCAACGGACAATGCTGAATAAGCGTGATTCATCTTTTGTGAATTCTGTTAGCAAATTAAAATGGAAATGTTGTAAAGTGGCCAGTCAAGTTGATTTCCTATCGATTTTCTGCTCTGGGTTTTAAATATCACATCATACTTCCCAATTCAATTAGTGCACTGCCAGACAACCATCTGACATATATTCTAGAGCCTTGTGCAGATATTCACTTATTATTTAAAAAAATATAATAATAATAATAATAATAATAATAATAATAATAATAATAATAATAATAATAATGTATTACTACAATTTAAAAACTGAATATATTTTAAAATGTAATTTATTCCTGTGAGCATGGCACAGTTGATTTTTTTTAACTTAATTACTAACAGTTCTGCTTAATATTTCTGTGGAAACTGTGACATATCTTTTAGGTTTCTTTAATGCATAGAAAGCTCAATAGATTTTTTTTTTTTTTTTTTTGAAAAATAATTAATTACATTACAAATCACATTAGATCAACTGAATGCATTCTGAAAAGCATTAAAAGTATTTAATTCTTTCAAAAAAAAGAAGAAAAGAAAAAAAAAAAAACTTTCTGACCCCTAACATTTGATAGTGTCTGCATATCGCTAGTACATGCTCATCTCAGGAGAGAAAATAAGGTCAAACTCAGCATACCTGCAAGAGAGACAGATAGGAAAAGGAAGAAAAAGAGAGAGACAAAGAATGGAAACAAGGTTGATAGATGAGAAAGAGGCTATTTTTATTTCAAACTTGCATCTTGCAGGGAAAAGGTTTCTAGCACAGTCCACCAGATTTCCACACAACGGGACTGTGGGAAGTGGGTGTGTCAGGACTTTTCCCCCTCCGAAAACAAGTGGTGAGAATTTTCCAATCAATTCCTTTGTTTCGAATCTTTGTTTCCCTAATTATTTCCAACCGACTCAGAGATGAGTGAGATTTTCCATTACTCCACATCCATCTGACCTGATTTGCATAAAACAATGCCTTGAGTTAGTCAGTTAAACAACTGAGCTGATCCAACTTCAATCTTACATGCGTAACAACAACCTCCAAGATGTTATCAAGCTCAACATTTATAAAGTACACAAACTCGTATGAGCAGAACAAGAAAAGTCCCTATGATGCAATCCCATGCTTTACCAGGTAAGAGAGCTCCTATTTCAGTACATTCAAGTTCTCAGCTGTGATTTCCAAATCCAGGCCAACCAAGGCCAAACCACAATGGGATATCCTTGCTCACTAGGCTTCTGAGACTTTGGCAGAAGAGCAACTGAACGTAACAACTTTACTGCAATAGAAAGACACTGGTTCAAATTCAGTACATTTTCTTTTAATCAACACACACTTCACTAAAGCTATTGCCAAGACTCAATGCTACTTCACCTATAGCATTATCTTACCAACTTAAAAAAACAAAACAAAGTGCTTACATTGATTATTCACTATCATAATCTCAAATCAAAGCTACTCCCAAAGGCAAAGAATATCAGCAGAGCGGTAAATACTGAAATCAATTATCATCGCAGCAAATGTTTTAAAATCACATTAGTGTTTTTTAGATGTAAGCCTCAGTTTTTAGTGGTGCAGAACTGTAGAAAATGCTGACAAAGGTTGAAGTCAGTTGATAATCCAAGTGAGATTGAATGACAAACTCTTCAAAGTTTATGGCAAAGTACTGACTAGTAACAAGAGAAATGCTTTATATCAGATCAGTTTCATATCACTGACTGATAAAGTTCAAAACTAGATATTTCTGATTCAATAAAACCGTTAGGGGAACTGTTTTTTTCTGTGGACATGGCATCTGTTACACTGCTTTCATTAAAGTGAAAGCTACTATTCATTCTCAGTCAAGCGAAGACGAAACTTATGAGCAACATTCGCCAAAAATATGCATAAACAAGAGTTGGAGTCTGGCCAATGATGTCAAGCATGTTTGGATTACATGACTCACACATTTGTTAACACTTACTTCTAACAAGATCATCATAGGTGTGGCTCTCGGACATGTGATCCTGCCCGTCTGAAGTGGCATCTCCTGGTATCGGAGTTTGGGATGTTTCTGTAGCATCTGAGGATTCATCAGTGCAGGTGTTGCATTTATCTGGACAAAAAAGAATTAATTTTTCTTTAGGAGTTTTGCTCTTTTTCATAGCTGCCAGGAAGCCAAAGCATGCAAAAGGCCAGTGCTGAAGTTCATACTGGCTCGCCTCAACATCAAGAATAGAAAGAAGAGCTCTAATTTGCCAGATAAAACAGATTCCTTTGGTGAACGGTTGCAAAACCGTGTGGGCGGATTAGGTAGGCCTGAGCCAGAACTCTGGATCTCATTTTCTTGATTCTGCTCCCGGGTACACGATACCTGCCAAGGTTTTTACAGCTATAAAGAGCACATTCATCTAAATTGGAAAAAAAGGATGCGAGCAAAACCTGCCTGATAGGCATACAAAAAGATAGGCAACCTTTAAAAGCTGCACTTAAACTTATTCAGCTCCAAGTCCATAGAGTAAACTAGGTGGTATGCTTCTCCAATTCGTTTTATTTGTGGCGACCTTCAATATAGCCGCACTCGAACAGAGGCAGTGGGCAACCGCTCATTTATTTAGTACTGTCAAAGCAGTCCTGTTACACAAACCTGTGTTTTTCCATCAACTGCATGCCGAGAATGAAGCATGTGACTCAGCAAACAGAAGCATGTTTTCACTTTTGGTGAGACTGGAGTGTTTCGTTTTGGGCTTTTTCCTCTACAGCCCTCGTTACAGCGTATTATGGGACAAGATCAATACAATACAGTAGCTCTAGATACAGAGATGGATATCACTTCATCTGGGCTTGAGGCTGATGAATGGAAACCCTTTATTCCAGCCATGACTCCTCAAATGCACATACAATACTAGCAGCCTTGTGATGCATCACTGTATTTAGTGATTACAGTTTGAAATAAATTGCTCTATTCTCCAAGCAGACACAGTCCCCGGGGAGGGAAATCCAGTCTTAACGGAGAGACTTTGAAGGCCCTACAAAAATCCATTTGTCACCAGAGCCGGTGATTGCTTACTTTGTCCTACTTTGCCATTTTTTGACACTGCTATAATGCTTGGTATAAATAGGATAGCTAACGGTTCAGTGTCTAAGAAAAAAAAAAAAAAAAAGAAGAGGGGGGCCAAGCTTATTTTACATGTGATAATCTCAAAAGCAACTAGAAAGTTAATTAAAAACTATAATTGGCAGTGGTTCCTGCTAATAGTTACCAAGGCGCTCATTCAATCTTTATTGGAAAATAATGAAAACATTATCATGCCTACTGGTGCAACATACATATAGGGAATCTGTTTCGCTAGTTGCTATTAATGCAAGTCAGTTACTGGTGGGTTAAGAAAGAATGATCGATTATCTTAAAAAAAAAAAAAAAAAAAAAAAAACAGGAGATAAAACAAATGTAATCATTATTAATAACTGTCAAAAAAAAAAACAAATGTTTTCATTTGCCTGAGATTATTACAGTGGGCACTGTCAAAATGCTCTTTTTAAATATAAACTTATTAAATAAAAAATAAAAATAAAAACAACAATTAAAGATAAAACTGTTCTAATCATGTTTTATACTATTTAATTGCAGTAATGAATTAGCTATATAAATTAAAAATCACTGTTTGATTTTTGCTGATGAGGTCACATCTTAGCTGGAAAACAGCTGTAAGTGAAATACAGTGACTAATTGTGTTAAAATTCCTATAATGATCACACTGAAGCTATATTAATAATTGTTTGGAGATTTTAGCATCACACACAAAAAAATAAAATAAATAAATAAAAAATAAAAAACCTCAAGCTTTTTATCAGTGTTTTATTATGCAAAAATTTAAAGTTTTGCATAGACCACCTTTAGTAGAATTGTGAAGTGCAGTTGAGTTTACAAATACGTATGCATCATCGAATACAAACATACAATTCACCATTCATGCTTCAAAATATACATTCGATACAATAAAACAACCCGTGCATCCATGATACACACATGAATCAGAAATGGGAAAATCAAGTCTCACACCTGTTGATTTGGACAGAAGTGGGTTGGTCTCCTCTTGTAGCTGCTTCTTTGGCCCTTCAGGCCCCTCCGGAGGTACAATAGTCTCCGAGGACATGAGCCAGATGTTTAGACACTAAACACGCCCAAAAACAACAATCCTCCAAAGCAATCAGCCCTCAAACCTGTAAGAAAACAAACTATTGTGATGTCAATCGCCGCTTTACTACGTCATTGTAAACAAACTCAACTCCGATAGCTTTCCTAAGGAGTGACGTCATAACGGCGAAACGTCGTTTAAGTTAGTGGAAAGTTTTGCTTAGTTTTATTTTATTTTTATTTCCCCTCCACAAACGAAACTCTTAATGTCACAAACACACTCCTAAACATACTATCAACTTTTTAAGTCAATATTATTTGTTTGCCAAACATGTAACAAATCATTCCGAAGTTTGCTGGTTACCTTTCAAACATGTTAACTCCCAAACGCTTTTATTCCCATCCTTTCTTTCAGGCAAAACGATGTCCCGTTCGAAAAGGTTTCCTTAATAGCCCGTTTAGGATCAAAACTCTGCAAAAACTATCAGATTGCTCCCCAAAATAGTGCAAAAATCGCTGTCAAGCAGACGCTGAATAATGAGTTTGTGCTCGAGACTCCCGCGCGCGCGCGCTCGAGCTGCTGCTGCTGGAGAAACTTTGAGCTGAAACGTTTTCATCACATCCGGATTCCGATGATCACAACCAGCTGCATTCAGATGTTCGAGAACTGAGCCTGTTTGTTACATGACTAAGTCCGTCTTTCACACTTGCAGACATGTTTACCCAGCGATCTGAAGGAGGACTTCTGCTGTTCCCACCACACCTGACTAAAATGTAGCTTACTTTTGAGCCTAAAGCGACTCAAAAGTTGTTGATGTAATTATAAATAACAGTTCAGACTTCTTGATTTCATGAGAACATTTTTACTTTTCTATTAAAATTGTTACCAGCCTTGCAGGCAAATAAATAAAGTTTTTTTTATTGTAAGCTTTCTATTAGGTCTTATTGACTTATTGATTACTTATTAACAATAAGCTAAAATATCAACACTCTCTGTTTAATAAACCTAAACCTGTAATATACACTAAGAAAGAGATTATAAAAAATATGATTTGTATTGAAGTGTGTTGAAGGAAATATCTGTAAATTAAATGTAAAATATCTATCTATCTATCTATCTATCTATCTGTCTATATCTATCTGTCTATCTGTCTATCTATCTATCTATCTATCTATCTATCTATCTATCTATCTGTCTTTCTGTCTGTCTGTTTGTCTCTATCTATCTATCTATCTATATATCTATCTATCTGTCTGTCTGTCTGTCTGTCGGTTTTGTCTGTTTGTCCTCTATCTATCTTCTATCTATCTATCTATCTATCTATCTATCTATCTATCTATCTATCTATCTATCTATCTATCTATCTATCTATCTATCTGTCTGTCTGTCTGTCTGTCTGTTTGTCTCTATCTGTCTCTATCTATCTGTTCTATCTATCTATCTGTCTGTCTGTATCTGTCTGTCTGTCTGTCTCTATCTATCTATATATCTATCTATCTATCTATCTATCTGTCTATCTGTCTATCTGTCTGTCTGTCTGTCTCTATCTATCTATCTATCTATCTATCTCTATCTATCTCTATCTATCTGTCTGTGTCTGTCTGTGTCTGTCTGTCTGTCTCTGTCTATCTATCGATCTATCTATCTATCTATCTATATCTATCTATCTATCTGTCTGTCTGTCTGTCTGTCTGTCTGTTTGTCTCTATCTATCTATCTATCTATCTATCTAGGCTGGTGGCTAAGAAAGGCAGTTAACCTCAGGTTAGGAGATTTGCATAATGGTGAGAACAACAGATTTCTATTGCGATTACATCGATGCTTACTCAGTGCCTTTAAAACATTTATATTCTCAGCTGTCTGAAATCTGCACGCATACATACACAAAGAGCCCTCAACTGATTCAGTCCATTCTCGAGGTGGCCTCGCTGGTGGATAAAGCGTATGAGCATGGAAGTGATTGATGTGAAATATGCCCTCCTCATTGACTGGGTGAACTCCATTTTCTGCTTCTAATACAGAAATCACTCCAGGTCTGTGGCATAATGATTTACGATGAATCTGTGTCAATGTTAAACTCACAAACCCCACATAATCCATCTTGCAGAGACCCTCCTCACGGTAGAGAAATGCTGCATTCTCCATTTAGAAGTGTTGAATCTATTACCCCTCTGATTGGTAATAACTTTAGGCCTTTGCGCCCCTTAGACTGTAATTACTCAGATACTGATGCTCTTTGAGACCCGGCACCAAAGGCAAAACTCAGCATCAGCAGGGCTTAGCTGACCCACCTTGTTTTCAAAGTTATCACTTTAAAAGTTAGAAGTGTATTTAAGGAATAGTTCATCAGATTATGAAAATTCTGTCACTATTTAAACCATAAAATATTTATATGCCATATCATTGTGAGGAACAGATGAAAATTAAATCATTACTCCCTAACAATCTTCACCAAATCCAAGTAATTTGGACTACTTTTATGTATTGAAAAGAGCACTTTGCTGACACAACATTTTATTTACACTGCAAAAGTGGCACAGAAGTGCTTCTAAAGTGGCATTTTAGTGTCTTTACAAAGACTAAGACATGGCATGAATGCGTTTACAAATCATTTACAGCTATATACTTTATGTGGTATTATATCTTGAATTTTGAGCAGGCACAGAGCAGCCTTAACTTGACTGTGTAAAAAATGTCTTAGTTTCCTAAAAGCCAAAATCAGACATTTCCGTTTGAATTTTTCATTGTGTTTCGGTTCACACGGGACAGCAGTTCTACGATTTCCTGTGTATTCCACAGTGGCATCGCCGACAAACATTTATCTTGTGTTAAATCATGTGCTTCTGAGCCTGAATAAGGAACTGAAGTCACAGGGAGTGCGTGAAGCCGTCATGTCGTGTCACTGTTGTGTCAGCAAAGCATCTGTCAGAGTCACATTTCAGAGGAAAGGGGAAATGTCTCTATTGACTTCATCTGTTTATGTGGCAGCATGCCTGATTGCTGAAACGCTGCCAAATCACCCTGGGTAATCCCACTCGACGGAGTCCCTCCGAACGCTGGGGTTCACAGTGCATGCATGCAGGAAAAACGCCTGTCACCACAACAACATCGCTGACAAAAAGCCACCTACCATGATTTAGTAAACATTTGAGCTATCACAGCAGGCGTGGATGCATATGAACAAAACAAAATGTCAAAAAGCATGAACTACACTGACCCAATGGCCACTTAAAATTGTTCTTTGAGCAACTCTTGCATTGCTGAGTGATTAGCATATGAATAACAGCATGCGTAAAGATCCTACGAGTACAAGAAGTGATATGCACAGGCTCAGAGATCCTCCCACTGAAGCAGCTGCGGTGTTTTGTGCAAGCTTGATGTAAGGAACCCACTTTGAAGTTGGCAATTTCCTCAACTTCTAGATTGGCTTTGCTGAGAAAACTGTGCTACTCAATTATACCTGTTATTCATCAAGGAGAACAAATTGCTCCAAGCAGGCAGGCAGGGAGGGTTTCCTGTAGCTAACAAAAAGGCACAGGAGGCCCCTTGCGGAGCACTGCGTCTCGGCTCTCGTTGTTCTTACCATTTGGTTTTTGTTATGGAATTAAAATTTCACACCAAATGGGTAGAAGGAAATGTGGTGGAATAGGAAACCTGTAATTAGCACTAATGAGCTTATTCTTGGGCTCTGTGATTGGAATAAAAATGCGAGACTTACCGATTCTTTTCCCATCTCGACTTTAATGGCCAGCAAAAGAAAGGTGTCACTTTGAACCAAGGCGCAGGCACAATGAACATCAGTAACTGATCAAACCTTCAAAGAAACCTTGCAGAAATCTCAGCTAAATGAAAAGAAGCTAATAAATCCCGCTTTGAAGCCAACAGAAAGCCCCCCTACTTCTCAAGCGGACCGTGAAAACTGGATGAACCCTGGCGACCTGGATGATTAATGGCGTTGGGGTTATTTTTGAACGTGTTTTTTTTCCATATTCGTACTATTTAGGTCACTCTCGGATCAAGATACTAACGGCGCTTGTCGTCCATTTTATCAGTAGGGAGATGTTTCAGTCTTTCTAGGTCAAGGGACATTATCAAGGCAGCGCTGAGGTGGCACGGATAAATAAACTCATTAAAACAACAGGCCTCGTGATTAACGATGTGTAATTGCTTTGAAAGAAATGAAAACAAACATAATTTATAGCACAGCGAGAGAGAGGGAGTCAGAGGCCGAGAACAGTGGGGCAGCTTGTATACGCTGAATGCACATCTGGCAGGAACTGTTCAACCACTGAAATATGCAGGTATAATCAGCAGCAAATGTCCGCACCGACATGTATAAAGTTCATAAATATGTATCTCTCAAATAAAAGGAATTTTGTTTGCTCTGGGCCTGGGAATTGTTAGGTACTGTAACTAATAACATACTTTAAAGTAAAAGCCCATTGGCCGGTGTATACTGCGTAGTGCAGACAGCAGGCTGGAGCATGCAGACTTACACGTGAACAGCTGCAAAATCACTTGTGATCAAAGTACTGAGCCATATGCAACCAATATGACCTGGTTGACATTTCACTAACAACCTAAAATATATGTCAAATTATCCAGTCCATCGCAATACCCCAGGTTTGCTTTTAAGGAAGTGGGTGTTCATGTATGTTGAAAGAGAGATCTTGGAAAAGATCATGAATTGGAGAAGGCTACTTTCTGAAAAGTCAACAAGATATCAAAAACCATTCTATTAACTTTCTTAATGCACATTTCTAATCTTACTTTGCCAGATTTATTAGTATACATTATCCCATTTTATATTTGGCAGATACTTTATTCCAAAGCATGCTTTTTGGAAGGCATTCATTTTAGCAAGTTCATGCATTCCCTGGGAATCGAACCAATGACCTTGGTGATAGTAGTGTAATGTGCTACTATATTAGCTACAGAAACCTACTTCAATAATAAAATGTTTATCAAAAACTCATGCACTCATTCAGCTTTATCCTTCATAATGACTTCATAGTGATATTTCATATACAGAAAAAGATGCTTTCTGTGTAAGCATGTGATAGACAGATGTGTTTGACCATTGCGCTCGCGACCCCCATCTTATGTACTGTAGCATCTCACATGAAGCTGTATTCTAAAAAGTGTTGCACAAGTTAAAATGTTCAACTTTACATTCCACCACCACACATCTTGCTATTTAAATGCAAGCGCATATTTGCCTTTTACTTTGTTTTGCTCCACCAACAAAAATAGTTCCAAACGAAAGTAGTTGCAGCTCAATAAACTAAATATTTGCAACTTGCCACACACAGTACGTGGTGTTTTGTTCTTGAATGAATCACATTTTTGAACAAATTGAACAAGTGACTAATTCTATGACTCCCTCATAAAACGTCACTTTTAAACTAATAGGTTGAATGATTGATTCAAATGGCTCACACACAAAGACACACTTGTCGTCACCTACAGGTGTAACAATGTACCTGCTGAAAGCATAATCAGGTTCAAGAACCAGAACTAATTGGTGTGTAATTAATATTATTAATATAGCTGCACTGAAGTGCAATCTGGCAAATTTTACCCACAAATGAAATCAACCTTGTGTAGCTAGACACATTTTATGTTGTCATAATTAATTAGAGTATGTTTCTGGCCTCATATAGCAGAATGCATTACATCTCCAGGTATACATTTATCAGTTTATAGATTCCCTGGGAATGAAACCCATGAACTTACCAGTGCTTTTGCAATACACTACTATGTAAGCTATGGAAATGCTAATGCAAATGCCTCAAATGTGTTCTGATTCATACTAATATCTCTGTACATTATTACCATAATCTATAAGGAACTTGTTTATTGATGTGATAATATCGTCAATCTAATCTCAGTTGTTTATTGTGACTCACAGATGCAAACGTAACATAAACATTAGTAGGTAACAGGGGTCACGCTCAGGCAGGGGTGGGCAGCATTTTTCCAGGCATACGTGACATCCCATATTCACACTGTCCTGCAGTAAGCCACCTCACGCTGAGCATACATACCCCTGAGTCCTGTTAACACACCCCTGGGTTCCCGTGGATCAGTCTCGACACAAACACACACAATCCGGCGAGAGTCCTCCATGCATTATTGAAATACGGCGAGAGAACACTAGCAATTCCACCCACTCTGATTAATTTAATGCTCTCTCTAAATCCAAGATTAGGCTCTGGCATAGGTCGTAATTAAATATTGATACACGAAAGTGCAGGAATATTCAATTCTTTTTAAAGAAATCAGAGTTTTAATTTACCTCATGCAGTGGCGGCCTCAGTCACCTGCCGAGAGACAACCACATCACCAGATCACATCACCAGATGCATGAAGCCCAGTTTGGCAAGGCCATGCCTTTAAATTGAGCCCCCCGTTCCAATTTACAGAACCAGAGTCAAATATTTATCCAGTTGATGAGGCAAACGCAGCGTGCCGCACTGACAATAATTAAAATCCGGCCCCAGACGAAGGTGAACACCTGATCATTTCTAATAGTTTGTATTTGTGTGGTCAGGCCTGCCACTATTGATTTCAGTAGCTGACTACTAGAAGTGTGAAGAAGTCTGAGGTGTATTTACAATACGGTAAACACAGCATGTTGGGCCCGACATTTGTCAGTGTTCGTGTGGTTCGCTGTTATTAAACTGTTTAAACCACATCGTACAGGCTATTTAACAAACTCAAGTCTCCCACTTAAGAGCAGAGTTTTGGAGTGACTCTCAGTAAGAGGAGGACGGGTCTTTCATCTTATTGCTCTTTTAATTTCCTCTCCTCCTCTTCAGAATGTGAAGAACAGGTTTGACATCAGTACAGCTGGCAGGCTAGACTGGCGCTGTACAGTACGTGAACCCAGAGAAAAACGATTTTATAGTAAATTCATAATCTGAGGTCCAGGTTACATTTGTATCTATATATAATTAATATACATAAATATAAAATATTAGCATATTAATAAAATGATAGATAGATAGAAAGATATATATGTATGATTATCTTTAATTGATTCTTAAAATTTTTGCTACTGTATATACACATTTATTAATGTGAAATGTCATCTAATAATTCTTTGTTCTGGATGGATAAATTAAAGTGATTTCTCTTCAAATAAACTTTTGAAACATCAGGCGGTGTGTCTTAAATCTATTTCTGAACTTTTTGGCGGTATACAGTTAAACACGTCCTTCTAAATGTCATGTCTAAGCCAGGGACTAGCCACATCATGGCATGGCATGAGAGATGCATGTTAAAATGAGGATTCCACAAATCATAGATCATAGTTGTCTAATTATGTAAATCATGAATTCTCCAAATGTCAGCATTAGGAAAGAGGATTAGGATTTGCCATGGTAAATGATAAATTACCTATCAAGCAGACAAATCAACAAAAATGCAGCTTATATAACACATATTTGGCCTCTGCAGTTTGAGAGAGGTGGGTATATAATCAAATAAACAGTGAAATGGTTTCAATTACAGTTTAATGGAGAAAAAGCAAATACTGTCAGTCAATTTAAAGTGGTTCTTCTGTTAGCCTTTGAAAATATTACAAAACGCCAGTGAAATCTTATCTAAGACCACAGTAATAGATGCTCTACCTCTAAACAGACGCTACACATGACAAAACAGCTGTTGAGATGTTATCAGATTGTGTGTGTGTGTGTGTGTGCGTGCGTGCTATCTGGCATTTATCTCCCAGTCATGGTGACAGTGGAATGTAAATTTGGCAAAGCATGCTTGACGGATGGTAACAGCAGCCAAGAATCTGACCCATTTTTCCAGTTTCGCTGAAAGACAGGCCACCCTGCTGCAGACACGGAGTGCTGGGCTTATGGGACCAGCATGTCCATTGATTTCTTATATTGATGTCCAGCCAACAACAAATAAACACAAACTAATAACACAAACATGACTGCTAACCCATGACACTAAGGGTCTGTCATATGAAATAACCCTTTTAGGATGTGTAGGAGGTTTATAAAATATGTTAAGAAGGAAGCTGATGTCATTGATGTCTACTACAGATATGCAGGTGTAAGCTACTGATTTTATTTATTTATTTATTTATTTTTAATTAAAGGCCTACTTAAAAGTTACTTAAGGAGGCAATGTGTCTTTATAAATAAATATAAGCAAATGGTATAATTTATTAGAGCTGTACCTTTGCTAACAAACGCTTGTGGGTTTTGGATGAATGAATAATTAGGATTACAGTACCAAACTTGAACAGGTAAGGTTATACTAAATCCAACAACTAATTTACATTAACTACTCAAAAACATAAGACTCAAATCAGTAAATAATTTTTGTGATTCAGTTAATTTACTTGTAGCCTACCATCTGAACGAAACTATTCAGAATCAGTCGGATTCTATATGATTCGATCCAATGCTGCATATGAGAGCGAAAGAATCATTTAGGACGAAGTTGACTGAAACAAATGTGAAATGTGAGAACAAACCGATCTGGATTGAATCAGAGTTTCCAACGATAGGGGACTGTTTCGGACGAGCCGATTCTCTATAATGAATCGGAATTTCCAACGCTACACAGGAGAGAATCATTTAGGACAAACCAATTCGTTATAATGAATCTAAAGCAAAGTATGAGAGAGGGAGCACTTTATGATGAACCATTTATGACAAATCGATTCACTTGAATGAGTCTTACTTTCCATCGCTACATAAACAGAGAAAGAATTGAGGGCTTCTTCAATTTTACTTCCTTTCAGACATTAAAAACACTTATTGTTATTTATGAGTGAACAAATAATGAATAAATAAACGAGGTACAAAAGGCACCACTTAAAAATACTTTTTGTAAAAAATGATGTTTGTTTAGTCAATATGAGTCCATAAATAAAGAATATATGGTCCGATAGCTCTACAGAAGCCTGTACTTTAATGTTAATAAGAAACTCAGGCCTGTGTGATTGCACCTGGTCTGTCTGTTCTAAAATTCCTGAAATCCTCTGTAGCATCATGAATAAAAAAAATCATGCCCTCTTGCCTGCAGGTCTGTGGTGTTACTCACCTCCATGCAAAACACACTGGAATAAACTTGAGACAGAACAAAACATTCGATATTACACCCTATTTGCATATCATTAGCAGAGCAGGGACCACCACCCCCTATGGGTTACTCGCTTATAAATATATTTAAATATATAAATATCATGAATACATTAATTGATATTGCCCTCACATCCTCAAAAATGCATTGCTGCCATTGTATAGCTATTTCTCCTGGGAATGAAATGACATATTTGCAGAGTCTCAGTCAGACACATACACATTTATGTGTTTTTCTGCTTTTATCAACCTCAAGCCGGAATCTGACTTTAACCACACTTCTCCTTGTTCTGTTTTTGCGGTTCACAGGACAGAATGATTACATCAGTGTCTTCAAGCCTGAAGACGTGAGCATGGCTCGGGGCGAACACCTGGCTGTGGTTACAGCGGTGGTTGAAGGGCAAAGCATGTGTGTATGTGTGTGTAGTGGAGAGATACACAGCCACTCTGATCGGCTCCCTTACAACCTCAGAGAAGCCCTCAGAAACTCTTATCACATGCGATTAATATTACAACCCTTCAGTTATGAGACAAGAGGCCTCCCCAGAAGGTATCTCGCGTAGTGCTGCTGGCCCGTCTCTCGCTGTTTTGAAGAAATCTGTGTGTGTCTGAAGAGCGAGAGTGAAATGTGTCATCCTTCCTGTCTCAGACTCGATTGCTTGATGCGCAATATCATGGAGATTCAACGTCTAGTCAACAAACAATCACCTTTTTTAGCTATTTTGTTAGTACATGATTCTTCAGGACACATTATTATTGCAAAATGTGTCAAATTATTAAAAAAACAAAAACAAAAACAAATTAAATAAAAAAAGAAATGTAATATGATTAAATATTACATATTTTTTTACGTAAATCTAAAATGTATTGCTTCTATATCTTTAATTGTTTACCAAAACATAATGACTTGCTCCTCCCCTCCAACAACTTTAGTTTTTCAATTGACATCACTTTCTCATCCAGCAATCCATCTTATAAAAATCACATTTCACAATCTAGTCAATTTCTGGTGAATAAAATCAGGGCTTGTTTGTCTTCTTTTTAAATTATTTATTTATTTAGGTCACAAAAGAACCAAAATTAGAAGAAAATACTCACTCACACACACACACAAAATCTGCACAGAAATGCAAATATCAGCAGTGCAAATATTTTCCTATCTGTACCTAAAGTCAGTATAGTCTTTAATAAAATTTTTTTTTTAGTTCTCACATATTTTGTGACTGATTACAATGCATTTCATTGTATTTCAAAGTCGAAATACACCAATTGTAATTAAATTATTAGTTTCATATTATTTTGTTTTTCACAAAAAAACTACATTAAGGCCTGTAATATAATGCTCTAGTCATATAGACTACTTTTCTTGTGCTTTTTTGACATTTTTGGAGGTTGGCTGCCCCTGGTCAATATATGCTTTCACTGTATGCAAAAGAGCACTGTGGACCATTCTCACAATTCCACTGAAGAAAGTCTTGTGGAAGTAAATGATGAGTTTTCATTTTTAAGCGAACTTCTCCTTTAAAGACAGCTTATGAAGAACACTTTCAAAGTCTGTTGACCCCTGCATGACCTCGCTATCTCATCCTTCGTCTGCTTTCGGTGTTACTTGTTGCTAGCACATTGCTGCCGTGCTCCACTTAGCCAATTAACAGTAAAATAAAGCCAAACAGATTTGAGCTGATAAATCTTTAATGGTACAGGGGATTTTACACAAATGCACACTTGACAGTGCTAATTTAAAATAAATACTGAACTTGATTAAAAATTCCCCCGGCTGCTGGAAGATAAATGTTTAAATAATTTATCAGGTTTAATTGACATGACTGTGATGTTGTAAACAGAAAAGTTTTGATGTTCCTAATGTATTTTGACACCATGGCTTCTTGGGCCCCGTCCAAGAGAGTAAAAAAGAAAAAAAAAAACAATAAAAAAAAATTGACACAGCCATGAGAGTGGTAAAGGGACGTGTGTGTAAATGCATGCATGCATGCAAATGTGTGTGTAGCTGTCTGATTCATGCACTAGCTATGCACTGTGTAAATGAACTTTTGCTCATCTGTATTTACACATTACAGAGTTTGAGTGTAAGCTGTACCGCCACTGGGCATTTTATAATGAGTAATTATGAGAAAAAAGATATAAGGAGAAAAGGACTAAGGAAAGGAGGGCAAATCAGATGAAATAAGAAGAGAAGAGCACTGTATTCCTGAAATTTAAACAAAGCATTGTTCTAGCAACTTCAAGGTTATTAGTTTGATTCCTAAAGAATGTGTAAACTGATAAAATGTACACTTTAAATGCAATATAAATTAAGCTGCTTTGGATAAAAGCACCTTGTAAATGCATTTATGTAAAAAAAAAAGAAAAAAGAGGTGAGAAATGAGAGGAGAAACAGATGGGCATAAAGGAAATCTCTTCAAGCACAACTAGCAACCCCAAGGTTATGGGTTTGATTCCCTGTGAATGTGTGAAGTGCTCAAATTTATACTTTAAATGGAACATGTTTTGGATAAAAGCACCTTCTAAATGCATACAGTAAATGAAAAAAGAATAGTGAGGTCAGAATGAGAGGAGAAACAGGCGATCATGAAGGAATTCTCTTTAAGCACAACTAGCAACCCCAAGGTTATGGGTTTGATTCAAAAAGAATGCATAAATTAATCAAATGTATGCTATAAATCATTATAAGTTGCTGTGGATAAAAGTACCTGCCAATTGTATAAATGTGTTAAAAAAAAGAAAAAGTGAGGCAAGAATGATAGGATAAACAGATGAGCGAAAAGGAATTCAGCCTTACCCTGGAAAACTGACACTAAACAAACATGTAAATACAGCAAGACATTCTTTGTTAACATGAGCACATCTACTCACCGTCATCCAGCAGGGCAGGCTGTGACATGAAACTTCCTGAGACGCTGATCTCAAACCCATGAGTGGCATGTCAACCAGCTCCCATCCCAGATAAGACTCATCAGAATGCCAAGAGAACGGCTTCAGAATGTCCGGCAAGCAAACATCTCATCTATAAACAAACACTCTCACTCACCACCATAAATGAATACATCAAAATTTGATGGAGTGGCCATGTTGCAGATCCACGACCCACAGCGAGACACGCCATGATACAATGTATACCAGCATACATGAATAGCAAACAAGAGCTTGCGATTGCCAGACGCTGTTGACTGAATTTTTAAAGATGTTTTTGGGATTTGACACAGGCGCGACAGGGAAACACAAAGGCATACGTGCTAACCCAAGCATTCTGACCCAGTAAACAGAAGATTTGAGAGGTGGAGTAGCTACACAATCTCAGTGTCAAAGCCGTACAAATCGCATCGAGTTTACTGAAAACACAGCGTTTTTCGTTCTTGTAACACGTAGAAACTGTGCAAAAGAGGGTCTGCGTTGTGCTGACATTACAACACAAGACAGTTTATTGTGCCCCGTCGCCCTGCACATCAAAGGCAGACGTCGCCTTTAAATGAAGTCGCCCAAGTGGCAGAGCTTTTTATTAACTTCCAATCAATAAACATGCAGTTGAGGCGAGAGGTAATCAGGAAACACTGCCAAATAAGCTGACAATGAATCAAAGCCGCTGCTCGGAGGCAACAGCAAAATCCTAACAAGCAGTTTATTACCGGTAGCTGTTACTGACATTAGTCAAAACCAAGAAAGATAAAATAGAATAAGGAATGTGATGCTGGGAAAGCGCCCACGGGCAGCGTGTTCCTCGCATGCTTTTGATAACTGCACGCCTCCTCTTTGATATGATAACAAATATAAATTGTTTAAAAACATCAAATGCATGGGAAGTCGGGGCCCACATTTCTTTGGAACCGATGCGGCGGTGGACGAAAAACTCAAGGTGCTGAAAGTTAGTTGATTAGCTGCTTTTCTGCAAAAGTTTCCTTTTGTTTTTAAAAGAGCCTCATCAACTGGTCCAGAATTGCTTTCTCAAACCAGTCAAGATTTGCTAAATGCATAAATGTAAATGTGAGTTGACGAGGTGAGTTTGATTCCCAGGAAATGTGTGAACTAACAAACTGTAACTAATGTGTGAACTAACAAACTGTAACTAATGTGTGAACTAATAAACTTTCTAGGGTATTCTCTGCGGTTGCTAGGGTCATCTAGGTGGTTGCTAGAGGTGTCTGGGTGGTCGCTAGGACCTTGCTAGGTGATTGCTAGGGGGTTCTGGGCACTTGCTAGGGCATTGCCAGGGGTTCGGAATGGTTGCTAGGGCATTGCTAGGTGGCTGATAGGGTGTTGTGTGAGGTTGCTAGGGTATTTGGGTAGTTGCTAGAAGTGTGTGGGTGGTTTCTAAGAGTTCTTGACACTTGCAAGGGCATTGGTAGGTGGATTCTAGGGGGTTCTGGGTACTTGCTAGGGCATTGATAGAGGTTAGGGAGGGTTGCTAAGGCATTGCTAGGTGTTTGCTAGGGTTCTGAGGGGTTTCTAGGGTAATCTAGGTGGTTGCTAGGGTGTTCTAGGCACTTGCTATAGCATTGCTAGGCGGTAGCTAGAGTACAATAGTAATAGTGATCCAGGTCTTGGCAAACACAATTTTAAATTGTCAGCCATACACTGTAAAATTAGTTGGCAAGCATCCAGTTTAAGCAGACATCAGTTCAACAAGTCATAACTTCTCTGTACATTATGGCATAATTATGGTCTGCTGGAGTGTCAAACAGCGTGAAGGGCTTGTAAAACTCCAGGTTTAATTTCAGGTGAAGGGGCAGCTTGAAATCAAGCTGCTGTTGTTCAGGGGTTTGTTGTTTCAGTCCCGGGGCTGAACTGAAGCAGGAGTTATTAAAGGGCTGTACTGTTGATGGTATGTGTGTGTGTGTGTGTGTGTGTGTGTGTGTGTGTGTTATCCATATGCCTCTGGTATACTAAGAAGATGCTACTGAGAAGAAAAAAATCTCATCCAAATAATTTTCTTGCCCTACAGGCAGTTACATGCAAATAAAAGATCAAAAGCATGTTGAATGAAAAAAAAAGGCAGATTGGTGTGAATATCATCAGGCAGTGGACTACATGCACTGGAGAAAAATGATGCTGATGCTCACTGACCAGGTACAGAGAGAGAGAGAGAGAGAGAGAGAGAGGCAGAGGAGCTCTTCACAAGAAACTACAGCATCTTTGATCAGCGCATACCACCACATACACAGACACCACATTTCCTCGATGTAGGTTCAGCATCCCAAAGTAAAGATATGAGACATTTGAAAACACACTCACACTCATACATACTGCATGCTTACCTAACAATCTAAATGAGGACATATTAGAGACTTCTACTGCTGTCATTTAAAGCTAAAAGCAAATAAACAAGGACAGAAGGACAGTTGATTCAGTTTATTATAATAATATAATAATATACAAAAATACTATAATTAAAAAATAATAAATGTAATATTTTAAAAATTAAAAAAAAAAAAAATTTATTGAGTAAATATACACACATTTATATTAAATAAAATGTAATTCCTAGAGGAAAAAAATTGTTAAAAAGCATCTTCACAATATAAAACTATACATATCTTATCTGATCATGGTCAATATGATGTTATGCTAAATTTAGTGAGGACACCTATAGCTGCTGTTAACACTCTTTTTCTCTCACACACCTGCAAGAACCACACATGCATTCAGATTACATAACATTTACAATAGACACATTTAAGGCAAATAAATCTGATGTTTTAGTGTTAAGAGTTTGTAGTTTTTCAGCACATCTGATGAGCAGATGAGAACTGGCCCCAAACACTGCATGCGCTGTCGTGACTATTGGTCTGTGTTAATGGTCCATAAAACATGGCCCTGACCAGAGGTCACTATAAATTCCATTACAGCATCTTTAAGCAAGCCGCCTAGCTGAGTTTCTAATATTTGCATATTTAATATCTATTAAATATTTACACATTCAAATACATATGAAAAATACACCTGATAAAAACTATTCCGCTCCAAAATCATGTGATTAATTGTGCTCTAAGAGTATTTTCTAATTGAAAGATTTCTGCATGTATAATTTAATAAGATAAGTAGATTTGAAATCTTATTAATGTGATGTTCTAGGGCACAGTCTATGCATTCAGACACCAAAAAAGCAAGTTAATTTGACTGGACAATAGATATTTGCTTTAATCTTTAAGGAGTCGTGCCATTTAAATCCTCCAGTCTCTGCGTGTGAATGCCAGCTACCCAGAGCAGCGTGTGAGAGAGAGGGTTCATCCGGCTGGATTAGAGACACATCCAAACACTCGCCTGCATTTTTAACACTGCTCAGCAGAAGCACTGAACAAAAAATTCCCACCTCGAGCCGCTGGAAGAAAACGGACGGCTTCTCCATCGAACATGAAGCTTTAATCCATCTCCTCCTGTCTTTTTCACCCTCTCTTTCTCTCTCTCTGCACCTTTCCGTGCCTCATTATTGCCAATCATTTGAATGCGAGTGCCCACTGTCACCTGCTCTGTAATCTGATTACTTCATGCAAGAATTAGTATGTATATTTAATGCAGGATTTTCTTTTTTTTATCTCTCTCTTCTCAATCTTGATGAATGCAAGGGCGAGGAGCGCGGCTGCCAGCGTCATGCTAATAAATGACAGCTGATTTATGCATCTGTATTCTTTTATTTATAAAAAATAGCAAGCCGTCCGATATTCCGATATTAATAATACAAGTGGATCCACTTTGATTAGGCCAGCGCGGCGAGCTGTGCATATTCAGCATTACAATTAAATCTTCTGATGTGAAATAGGAATGACACGCTAATGAAGCGAGCCAGCGAGCCTGAACCAAGACTGTCCAACATCATTATGGGATATCTTAGATGAAGAGTAATTACGTGCGGAACACTGAAACGTCATTAAAAATCTTCAGTAAGTGATTTAACCCACTATTCCTCACTAATGCCAGACTGTTTTTTCTCCCATTTCCCCCTCCACTCCAGGCCGAAGCCGAACAGAAAGTTCATCTTTAAAAGTTCTGGATGAAAGGGAAAAAAAATATTCAGGGACTTAAGAGAGTGATACAATCTAATGTCCTAATTTCATTTTAATTCAGTGCGTCGGTACTCTATGCTGGTGATACGTAATTGAAATCATTCTTTAATAAATTCTGATGAATTGGCAATTAGGTCGTGATCTGTTTCCCGAGGTCGGCTTGAAATTGATAGCACTGGTCCGTGAGCAATATTACTCAGGACTCTTTTAAATATCAAATCTCATATTTTGATATAGATATGTTGGGAAAGTGTTTAATAGATGTTCATTTATTTGATTAGACAGTTAATCTGATTTCAGTCTCCCTCCCCCTCCCTTAATTTCATCAATGCTTGTTGTTAACCCCTACATTTAATTTTATTTCATCATGTCATAAACGCCCATCATGCAAACAACTTCATCCTCTTTTTTTTTTAGCCTGCTATAAACATGCACAATAATTCTTGCATTTTAATCCGGTGGTCTGCATCTTTAAGTGGCTCAGTGATCTGTGATATAATGTGTCTGGGTTTTGTGGGGATGCAGAAAAGCAGCTGAGAGCAGGAGACGGAGTGAACACCAGCAACCCTGAGGAGGAGAGACAGATAGACTGAGAGGGAGCCGTCCAACCCAAACGTGCCTTGCAGCCATGCAATTATTTTCTGCAGTGTGTTCCAATATCAACTCCAGAGCAATGCAAATTATTTAAGACACACTTTTTTAGGAGCTGCAATTATAATAATGATGATCTCAATTAGCGTTGCCATCGCCTCGGACTATTTAGCAGGCGATTCTGCAGCCGCAGGCGAGTCCCTACTGGAGTGCAGGAACACAATGTCAGGGCTGAGCGGAGAGGGACACTTTTGGCCTCTGAATCTCTAAACCCAATTTTGATATTTTTTCATAATAGCACATTAGCACAAGAGACAACTAAATTAGGCCATTGTATGTGCATACTGTCATATTAAAGATGCTATCATACACAATCATTTCAACAGGCCTCACAGTTTATCGAAACAAACAAAAATCAGGTGTAGAGTAGTGCATTTAAAATGGAAGGCAGTGTGTCTTTGCACTGGGGTGAAAGTTAAAATACAGTGTTCTGAAATTATAGCCACAGAAATCACGTTAAAATATTAACATGACACTAATATGATAAAATCACATATCTTAACATGTCTGTTTAAAGTTATCACATTTATCTACTTCATGGAACCATATAAGCAAATAAAAAAACGTTTTTATTTAAACTTTTTTTTTTTAATAAAGTAAAGGACAAATTTAGATTATTTTCTTTGCTAATTAATATAGTTTGACTTATGTTAAACCCTGAACAGTCCTTTAAATCAATAAGGAGTACATGCTATTTTCATTACTAGACTAGGACATTAGTGAATGTGAGACCTCTACCTGAAGAACAAAATGTATGCTGACCTATTTCAGCTTTCTCAGTTCATGTGGAAAAGGCTTGCACAGCTATCCCATTCTTTTATTCATTGCTCTGTAAATAACTCCACTTTATGAAAAGCAGTGAATGTGACTCACGGATACCTCTAACCACAAGCCATTATTATTTCATGGCCTTTGAAAGAGGGGTCTGTAATGTGGCTCACACTTTAATGTCTGCGCTCGCTCTGATGTTGTGTGGTACACAGCGGCTCTTGTTGCACGTCGTATGCCATCCCTCACTTGAATTCACAAACACTTCCAAGTGCATAAAAAGCACGGAGGAATAGTGTCCTGAGAGGTAGAGCACCACGGAAACTGCCGGAGTAACTGCAGCAAACCGGGCGCAGGGGAGGCGTTTTGATTGGGTGAAACCTAAAAAAAATCCAAATTCTTCTCAGTGACCAGTGGAGGACTCACTAAAAGACGGATTCTCAGGGGCCTGTAAGCTCGGTCTTTGTGGTGAAGTCGAATCCCTCCTGAGTAAAAGACCACTGACGGAGCGGCCCATCAGTCACGATGAAACTGTTATGCACGAAAATGAGTGCCGGGTCACACCAGGGACCTGGGTTCAATCACAGCCTGCCCGAGCACCTGCTCGTGACTTTGACAAGTTTGCTTTTACTATTTTACATGCCTTTTACAATTTTCTTGCAAACTTGTGTTCAACGCATTTAAATTTCAAAGGCAGAAATGAGGTTAAATCACATCTGTCTGCGCTGACCCTGAGTAAAACGTGCCGTTTCCTTGGGAAAAGGATTCATTTGTTTGATCAGAGTAAAAACCAGGATAAGAAATAAGATCATTTAACACCCACATAAAGGTACAGTGCATTTTTTTTTTAAATGTTAAAGGAATAAATCAAAATTTGCTGAAAATTTACTCATGCTTAGGCCATCCAAGATGTAGATGAGATTGTTTCTTCATCAGAACAGATTCAGCATTACATCACTTGCTTACCAATGGATCCTCTGCAGTGAATGGGTGCCGTCAGAATGAGATGCCAAACAGCTGATAAAAACATCACAATAATCCACACCACTCCAGTCCATGAATTAACATCGTGTGAAGCAAAAGCTGTGTTGGTATTAAGCAAATCCATCAAGACATTTTTATCTTCAAATGTTGCTTCCAACTAAAAGTGTCCTTTATTTATATAATCGCTTTGACCATTGAAAAAATCATCTTGTCTGAATCAGGAGAGAAACATGCACAGATCAAGCAGTCCAAACCGGCCAAACCGGTTCTAAACATATTTTGGTGGATTTTGATGTGAGAACAACAACAGGGGATAGACTTTTTCATTGAAGAAAGCAATATTATGAATATAGGATTCGTATTTTGGCCAAAAGCAAAGGTTTAAATTAAAACGCCTTGATGGATTTGTTTCTTGTAAACGTACAGCTTTTCACTTCACAAGATGTTTTTTTTTTTATCAGCTGTTTGGACTCTCATTCTGATGGCACCCATTCACTGCCGAGGATCCACTGGTGAGCAAGTGATTTAATGCTGAATATCTACAAATCTGATACTATGAACAAACAACTCATATACATCTTGGATGGCCTGAGGGTGAGTAAATGTTCAGCAAATTTTGTCTTTTGGGTGAACTATTCCGTAAAATGTAGAGATAAGAAAGTACGACATCTGTAGGTTTAAACATCGATCTGTATGTTTTACAGGTCTGAAATTATTATTTTAAATCCTTTTTGATCACAATATGTAGACAGTTACTAACAAAGGATTTCAGTGACTCTGCCATATACAGACGCCCAGACGCTATGCATTATTTCTGGGAAATAAACCGCTCCCTCATGCCTTGCTTTCAGCGTTCAAGTAAACACATGCTGCTCCTCAACTGGGGGCCAAAAACATAGCAAATACGCATGAAGATGAGCCGTTTCCAGCACAGAAGGCCCGGCTGCATCCCAAATAACCTTTTCAAGTAAGTTGTGCCAGGCCACGCTCTCCTCAGATCAAAGGCGAGGACGGAGAACATGGGCCGCGTTCATCACGCGCACCTTCGTCTAAACAACACCCGAGGTGCCGGAACAAAGCCGTGTAAGTTGGCTATTAAAGTTTTATTGTTTTTTCCCCCCACATCTCTTTTCCGAGCTGTTTTTGTGTTCCTGTGACGAATTCCTCCACGTTGCATAAAAGCATAATGCAGCCCCATTTCCACAGACTGCGTCTTTGTAGAATAAAAGATATATGTGTACAAAAAAAGTAAGAACTCCCTGACGTTGGAGGTAGACAGTTGCTTTTCAAATCCTAGTTTTGGTCCTTTATTTTATTCAGCAGTGAAAAGCCATGAATACAGAAAATAATAACGGTCGATACAGTTCTCAATCGTGACCTCTATCGCAGAAATCCGTAACATATGGACACAGTACACGGTAATGAAAAGTATCAAAAATTTTGATTTGAAGAAAACGAAACCAAACAAAAAGACAAAAACAACCAAAAGGTATTGACCAATTACATAAACATGTTTTTTCTTTTTTTGCTACAGTCCCAATTTACTGTATACATAAGGGATCATATTCCCGGAGAATGATAGTCATAAGAAAGGATACATGACTGAACTGCCAGACGTAATGCTTCAGAACGTATGCACAGAGGTACAAGCAATAAATACACACATTAGGAAAAGCCTTACAGCTATGCAACGCAGATGCAGGAAAAGCAGGTTTGCTATTCTTAGCAAGCAATGAGAGAACAGTAAAAATTCAGGAAATTCAGAAAAAAAAAAACACTGATCTTTTTAGCTTAGAAAAAAAATGTCTGGTAAATTCATGGGTCCACCAACATTTTTTTTTTTGTTTTTTTTTGTATCTTTTTACATAATATGCACAGTTATCAAAATACAGACAAAATCATCCCAGAAAAAAACCCAGACAATCCTAAAATCTATTGGAGGAGATTGCCGATCTGGAGGTTCTTCTGGTATTATGTGCAAGCAACTATTTTAAACATTTTTTAAAATGTTTTTACAAAACCCATGCAAACTCTACAGGTAATATGCATTCTGTGGCTGAGAGTTTCTTTTGTCGATCATCATCATCTCCTCCCGGAAACAGTATAGCTGAGGTATGCACACTTTATGCACTTAGTCCATCAACAACATCATCTTGACGTTTTATTATAAGTGTTTATTAATTCTTATTTCCAGTCCACCAAATGAATTTAGACATGCATTTTTTTAATAACACAATATCCCCTTACAGGTATTTTTACATATTCATTCTACAAATGTCTGAGGACAAACTAGTTCAATGCAAAGCTTCCACATCTGCCTTTGGGAATGTAAACTAGCGCTTTTGGCGACGTCCTGTGTGAATCGGGCGGAATAATGTGTCGGTGGCGTTCTAACAATTCGTGCAATCTGCCATTTTTTCGCGTTGTGAAGAGGTAGAAGCCTTTTTTGGATAAGTGGGAGAACCCTTTTTGTATCTTCTTATTCAAAGACGCTGTGTCCTTATATTTGGTGCCATAAAATTATTATGAATGTCATCTTCAAGTCAATTTGCTGACTCCAGCAAAGGATTTGTTCCTGGATTCAGCTACGCTGTCTTATTAGTGTGTGTGTGTGTGAGTGTGTTTGTGTGCTAAAACTAGCAGCCAACCCTTCGGTTTGGCACGAAACGGGTACAACTGCACAGTATGTTTCTCACACACAGAGACAAACTTTAACGTTATTGGTTACAACACAAAGCAGTTATCCGTTTCAAATGGGGTTTGTGCATTAGAGAACTATCAAAGAAAGCGAGAGAAGAAAAGGAAACAGGCTTTGCGTTATTTTCATCTCCATCCGCTGTATAAGACGAGGCAGAAATCTGTATAACTTTGGTTTGATTGAAAACAGAAACAAACTTTAAAGCAACAACCGCTTTTCCTCGATGACATCAGCAACGTTCAAATAAAAGTGTTTCACCTCAAATAACTGGTTGCTACTTGTAAACCATACATGGTCTGACCACAAACCTTCCCATGATCCAACACGAGCTGTGTCTATATAGCCATGAATTATACAATGAGTCTGAATCAATGGACGTCAGCTGGAAAAGGATTCGTCCTCTTCCTGTCATGGCTCTGTTGTTTGCTTTTACAATATAACCAAAGCCACATTTCATATCGACTTGAAATCATGACTTTTTTGGCTTCACTAGATATCGTAAAGTTTGGTTACTATATTTTCGGTTTCGGCTCTGAAGAAACTGACGGATATAAGACAGGACACGTTGGACAGTCACAATGAACAGTACATTTCACTAGTAAAAACAATGACAAGATGGCTTATGCAAATCATAATAAAAAAAGGAATACAAAAGAAACATTTTCTGCACTTCCACAAATGATTATTTTGGTCATGATCCATTTATAGCTGCTCTCTTGCTCAAGCCGGACCACATGACGGTCGCTGAATCGAGGTCTTCCTGTTTTATTCAGGGTCGACCGACATCACAAGGCCCGAGCGAGCGCTCCTTCTGTCGATCAAATTACATCAAAATCATTTTATCTTTGTACAGGGCTAAAGGAGACAATCCCAGAGGTTATTCGAAGGTAGTTAGTGGAAAAAAAATCTTCTCTTTGTACTAGTTAAAGTCACAGAAGACTGACCAAGTCTGGCGGCTTCTGTCTAAGCTATTGGCTGTTGATAGTGTTGGCTTTGGTTTCTAGCTGTTGCCTGTGACTCTTTGCAGGTAGACAAAGCTTTAGAACAAGGAGGTAAAGAGACTAGAAGAATATGCAGAAACGCATCTTTTCTTTCGTGTTTTTCCTCTCAGCGTGGTGCTCGCAGCAGTTGCGACTGAATCACATTTCACGTTTTCAGCAGAAACGGAGCTAGTGAGACTCGAGACCTACTTTGTGTACTTTTTTTGGATGGCTGCAACAGTCTTGATACCTTGGTTGTGTTATTGATGTGATTTTAAGAAATGCCATTTACAGTTGGTGGTGACTCGAAAAAAATACAAGCTAAGTCGCGGGAAGAACAAAACGACAATGACGGGGGGAAAAAAAATTAACAACAACAACAAAAAACAGCTTTTTTTCCTTTTTAAATTTTTTGTCGACATACAGGCAGTGACACTAATTTTTGATACTACTCATGTGCAAAAAATAACAGAGCAACAACTTGAATTGAACCAGCAATTGCAATCTAACACCGACGACTACTGTGGCTTGGATATTCACAAACTTAAAACTTCTTTTTTTGGCAGTATAATGTGGCTGTTGGCTTTCTACAAAACAGACTCGCTTCCGTTTCACTTCTGTCTTTTTTCGGTCCGTGAGCCTTGTGTTCATTGTGTGAGGTGGCCGAGCTGATTCAAACAAAATCTCGTCCTTTTGTTCTTCCTTTTATGTTTGTTTTTAAACAGCAGACGTCTCATGTCTGTCCATCTGTGGTCCCTAAAGATCTGCGCTATAGATTTTCTTGGGGCCAGTCTCCAGATGCATGCTTAAATAAATACTCCCGCCTGCTGCGTCCAGTCTTTCTGCGTTTGCGGTGGTTGTGGATTAGTTGAGGGGCGGGGCCTGAAAGGGGCAGAGCCCTGGTGGAGGGGTGGGGCAAAATAGTCATTCCAGGTCCTCCGATAGGTTGCCCTCCTCAAGCTCCCGGTCCTCATCCAACTCAGGACTGTGATTGGCTGTGGTCACCAATGACATTGGACAGTCCTCGTCGTCCATGTTTAGTGGCTCCTCCTTGACGTGAATTGGAGGCCTGCGTAAGTGAAAAAATTATCCATAATTTAGGAGGAGGTCTGGTCAAATATGGTAAAGATTACATTAATGCTGCATTTATTTAATCTAGAATACAGCAAAAACTAATATTATGAAATAATACAATTTGAAATTACTTTCTAAAGAGATATATTTTGCAAGTATGACAATCTAAATATAGATCTTAGTAAATAAATAAATGGACATTAAATATGATTTAAGTTCAAATTATATAATTAAATGAGAAGAAAGAGACATAAAAGTAGCACAGCAATACAGAAACCTGGTTGCCAGTATTTAGTTGAGCCATCATTACAACAAAAATATTTGACTGCATAATGCAGCGACTGACCAATCAGAATCAAGCATCCCAGGAAGCTGTCAAAACAAGTACCTATAAGCTCCGTAGTCTATAGAAAAGCAAATCGAAGATCTAATTACAAATCTGTAATCGAATAAGAAAAGTGTAAAAACTGTAACTCATCAAACATGCAAAAAACATTAGCTAGACGCATTCAACACTCCACCGGAGACACCTTTAACTCAAGATGTTTTTTTAAAGTCTCAAAAAAGCATTAACAGAAATTAAACCCCGATTAATGAATCACGTGTGGAAACGTGTAACCGTTGACAGTAAAATATGCTCGCCGCTGAGAAGTTTACTGATGGCACCTGCTATTTAAAAGGGGAAAAAAGCAGTAGCTGCAGTCCCATTATAAATAATGGAGAATTTCTCATCCTCTCGCCCCTGGAGCAATGGGGGGTGGAGTGGAGCTTTTTTTTTTTATCTTGTTAATAGAAAGTGCAGGCCTTCGTTAATATGCAGGGGCCGTGGTGGCACTTCTCAAGTGAGGAGACAACCTGCAGCTAGACTCCACCATTAATCAACTTCAGACTGCCAGCTGCCTCGGACACCATGATCCATGTTTTTAACTCCAATATCTTTACCGACTGTCAATAAATGTAGGGTAAAAAAAAATGGTGAAAAAACACGGAGCGGTTTGGCGAGGAGCGGCGAGATGCCGAAGAGAGGGCGGAAGTAGGGTTACTAACAAGAATAATAACTCTGTCATACACAAACAAGGCTTAACATGATCTCGAGCCCTTGGCAGGGAGAGAGGTTTGTGCTACCGTGATAAATCTGACAAAACCTAATTATTTCTGACACGTCGGATGCATCAGGAAATCCCGCTGGACTGGAGAGAGAGAAAGAGAGGAATCCTTATCAACTAGTCTCTGTATTAGGCCGTGTCTGGCTGCTCTCTCCTGGGTCGCGCTCATCAATGGCATGGGGAACTTTGAATATGAAAAGAATTTTAAAAGGTACAGATTACTTTAATATTTATAGCAAAATAGATTAATATTCAGATGTGGAAGCGCCAGGATGTTTCTGTCTCCTATTCTTGGCTACGTGCGCTGGAGAGAAAGGCGGCGACTACACCAGACCACCACAATGATGTATTTCACCCCCTCAAGAAATACCTGCGAATGCGAATTAAAAAGTCCTCCTTCCTTTATTAAAGCAATTAATTCAAGCACAATGGCATCTGGCCGTCAGACAGTGTAATCTTAAGTAACGATATGCTCTCGTTGGCATGTCCATCAGCCATTACTAGTTTTTTCTTTGTACTAATTTGACATACTTTCATATAATTTTTATAATTTATGGAATTCGTTATTGTCATTTCCTTTGGTTCTCATCATTTAACTGGCATATTAGCCATAGAAACACTGGCATAATGTTCACAATCATCTATTATGTCATTGTAACAAAACGGTGCTATAAAAGACGTTTTTGACTGTCACTGCTCATTACTAAAGTTACTTCTTGTAGTTTTAGCCATAATAATGATGCTAAAATGTTAACAGATATCTATTTTGCCATCAAAAAAAAAAAAATAGTGTAACTGCCGCCTGCCACATTTATCATTAATTTTCTGCTCATTACTAAAGTTCTTTTTTCATAATTTTACTTTGCCAGAATTTTATGCTGTTTATGTAACTGTAATTTTTTAAAAACTTTTTAATATATGTAAATCGTTCATTCTCATCATTTCTCTGCAATTTCAGCCATAACAGTGATGTTACAATCTATTTTGGAATCAAAAAAGTAATATATACTTAGTATGTTGACCTGTGATTTTTATCATTATAATTCGCCATATTTTTTTATTAGTCTGTACATTTTACTGGTGCTGCAGCCATAAAATTTAAGCTATAATGTTAGTAAACAGCTATTTTGTCGACATAATTTTTGATGGGGCTATAAAAGACATCGTTGGCTGTCAACGCGCACCTAACGTTCCGCTGGCCACATTTATCATACAATAACAAACAGATATAATTAAAGATATTACGGCGAAACAAATGATCCCGGTCGGTCTGACGTTCCACTGGCCATTAAGCTCGACACAGGCCTTTACTCCTAATGTAAAGAAGCATGGCTTACAGCTTTCATTTGCATTAATTATAAATCAGCGGCATGCTTGTGAGGTCGGAGGAGGAAAGAGAGAGGAAGAGAGAAATGATTAGTCCTTGCCGTCCCTTCTCCACTGTATTAAGATGTCAGGATGAGTCATTTTGTGTTTAATGAGAGGCTGGCATGAGCAAATCTGGAGCCTGTGCCAGTCTCTGTGTGAGTGTGTGTGTGTTTAGACACTGGCACAGCGCTTGAGTAGAGATGCTTCCCTTGCCCAAAACGATCAGAGACAACTATGACTGCAAACACTACCAATTTCAAGTATGTTTGTGCAAGTGTGTGGGTTTAATAGTGTTTAAAAAGTTTTATTACACGGTTCTCTGGAATGCTTGATTCTGATTGATCAGCTGCAGCAAATATATATATATATATATATATATATATATATATATATATATATATATATATATATATATATATATATATATATATATATATATAAATATATATATATATATATAAGACTGCACATCATTCCTTAAATAAATGAAGGAAAATTAGGGAACTTAATTTTATCCATTGAGAATTCACTTGATAAAAAGTGCATTTAAAAAATAAAAATTTCAGTTTTCAATTTCAATCACATTTTTGCCTGCAAACTATTACATTTTCTCCTCCAAACAAGACACATACACACATACACACACACATATAGTCTGACTGATGCCATTAATGCAATATGTTCAGAGAAATGTTAGTCTAATTGTTCTGTTTCTCAGGAGACAAAATGTGAATATGTTGTCCTCTTCATTATTTAGTGCAGCCCAGAAAAAGCCACTCGCAAAACATATTTCTTCCATTTTTGGCATGCAGAGGTCATGTAGCAGAGATTTCACCTTTATTGAGCATTTATGTCTTAACGCTTCAGCCAGACAGAGAGAAAATATGACAGACGGACAGGCAGAAAGAGAGGGAGGGGGGTCTAGAAACACCAGACTTAACTGTGCTTTATTAAAAGTTAAATAACCTGAGGGAGTGAGTACACAGGGATTCTGTCTGGATCTCTGATTTGGCCCACTTCACACTACTGTCCCACTTCTGAATCAAACACACTCCTATTAACACACATTTTCAGAGCGTGCAGTGTGTTTTTAGCTAATAGGGTCTTTGGGTTAGTGTTAGCAACTCTGTGCATGAAAACGCATGAAGTGTGTGTGTGTGCAGGTCTGACAGAGTGCGACACACTTCCCGCTGCCCTTAACGCACGTTACTATCTTTGGCTCAGTAAACACAGCCATCCAGCATGAGTGACATCACTGATTAGGGCGAGCACATGTTCTATATCACCATTCCTCCAACCGGCACCGCATTAATCTTTCATCAGCCTGTGCACTCTCTCTCTGTCTCCTCCTTTCTCTCTGTGAGCCATTAAAAAAGATGGAAAGGCAAAGATTTTTAAAGTAATTAATGATATAGTTAGCTGCTAAATATTAATAGGAACGGTCTTGCATAAAATATAACATCTAAACTTCTGCGATGCGGACAGTGGGGTAATTACAAGAGAATCTATAATTATGGCAGCCTTCACTTCTTACCTATTTATAGGTAAGAGCTGTAATCCAAGAACCAAATGTTCACTTAACCTTCAGGTCTAGATGTTTTTTTTTTTTTAATTTATTAATTTTATTTTTTTATGCATATGTAATTTAAATGTCACTTAGGAACCATGCGAATATTCATACCACTGCTGGTTCAATGCTAAAAACCTGAAAAACTAAAATTATATATATATATATAATTTTTTTTTAAAATAAATAACACATGAATAATTATTTTATTATTGCTAAAGTACAGTATTCAGTTGTTGTTTTTTTTGGCACAAACACATTTTTGCTATAATTTCCAAACATCATCCCTTTACATTTAAGGTAAATATTTTTAAATAAATAATAATAATAATGTTAATTTATTATTGCTAAACTATAATAAAAGCACATCATCCCTCAAAATTTAAGGTAAATAAGTAGTTTGAAACCCATTTTATTTCCATAAAGTGTGAAACTGGATAAACAATGAGTAAGTTTAGTCAACTGAATGAATTTAATTTTAAAGTTAATTTAGGAATGAATTAATTTAATTTAAACATTATTTAGGAAACTTTTGAATACTTATACCACTGCAGAATCAGTGCTAAAAATAACTGTATAATTATTTTTTATAAAAAAAAAAAAAAAAAAAAAAAAAATATATATAATAAATTATTTTAGGATCTTAAACAATTAATCACATATAACACTCATAACAAAATACAATGTTAGAATTAATATTAATGATATTAGTAATATTAGACAATAAAATTACAGCCCACATTTCACGATCCAATCAAATCCTGCTGGATGAAATCAAGCCCTGCTGAATATTTAGCAAATCATTATAGACTTTAAATGTGCTGTTTTGTGTCTAAATGCACATGTATAGTGTGTGTGAACTCACAGCTGGGTGTGTGGGGAGTATCCGGGACTGCTGTGTCCGTTAGTGTCCAGGTGATCTAGTGTGCCGTTGAGATCCTCATGAGTGGTGCCCTGTAATAGGCCGGTCGGGCTGCCGCTCATCAGACATGGAGGACTCGCCCCCATCATACATGACGCGCTATTCATCAAGCCTGGATTACCCAGCAACGGCAAAGAGGTCTCCGCCAACGCAGCCTACGAGAGAAAGAGAGAGAGGGAATAGTTATACACATGCATTTTCAAGCCTTTTCAGCAGTCTGCATGTCATAGCGTACGGCTTCCAGCTCCTTCGAGATTATCTCCTCTTTTTTATTGAGTTACTTCCAAATTATTGCTGAAGAATCAGTATGATAAAAACAGATGAGAACTGCCACAAAGTGGCAGAAAAAAAAACAACCGGAAAGTTTCGAAGTCGAAAAAAAAAAACATCTCTTCACCTTACAAGACAGGCCTCAAATGAACAGCGAATAAAGAAAGCCTGAGCATCCACATGATAATGAAACCATCCAAAACTTTACCTCAAAACAGTGAAAGAAAAAAAAAAAAAAAGACTTGACATTTTTGCCTCCTGCACATTAAAGTTATATACAGTAATTAAATTTTAAAGTTTTTGCCACGAGCACCTCGCTGGCCGACACTGCGAAGCCAAATCATTTATGACAGTTTGGATAAATATTAATGATTATGCCCTCGCATTTGCACAGGCTGCAATCACTCTGAGCCCAGGCTGGCAGAGAAGGTACCTGCCTCTACCACACGGTGTCCTTCTAGACTCTCACTGCCTGTGCCAACCTCACATACACACACACACACACACACACACACACACACACACACACACACACACACACACACACACACACACACACATTACCTGTAAGCTTGCATTGAGAGCCGCCCCATAACCCAGACTGGATGGCAGGTTCTTGACCAGCGTTGGGCTCCTGAACACAACACCACAAATGTTGAAGTTTATTACTATTAATCTGACTGTAACAGCATCTGAAAAACATTTATAGTGCGTTTATGTGTGTACCCTGTTATCTTCTGAGATCTGCGTTTCTGATATTCCATTTCATCCACGGTCCACACTGCGCCCTTCACGTTCTCCACCCGGACAAAACATTTGTGCAGGCTGAGGTTGTGTCGCACTGCGTTCTGTTAAACATACATATACAAAACAAAACAAACAAAAAAATCATATATAATGAGTACATTTATTTTAATAAATGTGCATGATTTATCAGTGCATTTTATTTACAAAAAATAAAAATAAAATTTTTAGCTTTCTGCTGGTTTAATCAATGCCACATAGGTGGGGAAAAATATTAACCAGTAATATCACATCTTATCTGCTGAACACTATTGTTGTTGTAATGTGTTATGGTAGATTAAAATTAAATTATGGCAGTTATTTTAAGATTAAAGTCCATAATAAGTAGGAAATGTAGATGTTTGAGGTTTATAAATTAAAAGGGAAAAAAAAATCTAGCAATAATTAAAATTCCAAAAATATATGAATTCAATTTATCAAAATGACCCATAAACACTCCTTCATAATCAAGAAGCATGAATAAAAATGAAAGAAATATGGAGAGTCTTGTACGTTGCCATAAAAAAAATCTAATTAAAATGTAGCAAAGAAGCAAAATAATAACCTTTGCTCTTATTACTTTTTTTCATGTTTTATTTGAGGGGCGGGTGTTTTTTTGCTTTAAGAAAAGGGAGAGAGAGGAATAATAATAATAAAAAGAACCTCATAAGCAGATCTCGCATCTGACCTGAAAATCCCAGGATTTGATTGATCTTAATGCCCATGGCTCTGAATATGATAATTTTAATATTAATGAGCAAATGAGCAGTTTTATTATGCATGCTATATAGTTATAACTAATAAGCTGGCGGGGTTGAGAGCTCGATCCCCAAGCTGAGCTGATGAGACCAAGCACAGATATTAAATCACCTTTCATTCCTTTTTAAAAATTCTCTCTGTTAATCAAATGACAAGCCCGTCACCAGCCGGCCCTGCCCGGGCCCTCACAAAAGAGCAGGGAGGCTCCGAATGTAAATTCCTGCTTCGCTATTGTAGAAGGAGGGACCCGAATACGCCGAAAGCCCCTGCTTTGCCTCTTTGTTCCAGTTGGAACCAGATTAAAATATTGAGTTGATAAGGACAGAAGCAAAGAGAGCTCGAAAAAGGGATGCCATAAAAATGCCTAAAAACGCTGCGTCTCCAAACAGTAAATGTGTCATGGCCCAGCATGCATCTGTACGGGGAGCTATTGCACACCCTTGTGGAGCTGCAATCATACACCAGCATCATTAGCAAGCCAAATCCAAATTAATTCACTTTGCTAAATCTAGTGCTGGGAAATGCTTCGCATGCTGATGAGAGCAGGAGAAAACTTAGAGAGGACCTGCATCACGAGTTAAAATATAAAAGGAAAAACGGCCGTGTATCTTATCGACACGCACCGCGCTCTCCTGTCTAAAAATAGAGAATGGTTTTCATTGTATCCTCCTTTTCTTTTTATCCCTGTCTGACAATGTATTTGTTGGGACAGAGATACAAATGAGGCCTTTTGTACTGGGAAATAAAGTGTTTCCCCTGGATGACAGGGGCATTAGCGCTTTAGAGCCAAGCGGGTCTTAACCTCTCTCTCCATTTGTCTTGTTCTCCTTTGTTTTTTGTCTCACTGCGTGAGTTATAGTGTGTACGAAGCCTCAGCCAACATCAACAACAACAAGAAAGGGGATGTAACGAGTGCGTCTACAAGGCAAACAGCCATCTTTCAAATTAATTAACCAATAATATGCAGGGTGGGAAGGGAGAAAAAACGAAAAGGAGACACTGAGAAAGCAGTAATACGCCACATCTAACAAAAGGTGCTGATGATTGAGTGGCTGGTTAGTAATTAGCGCGTCAGCGCGCACACCTCCCCATCAAGACTCGGCTATTAATTGCACCAAATTAGAAAACGATATCAGAGGCTGAATTATTCTTTCACTTGTCACAGAGAGACAAGCGAGAGAGAAAGAGATAAAGAGAGAATTTGTCCTTTTCAGAAGGCAGTTTACAAAGAGGGGCGATTGCCATTAATCGGCCTATGTCCCTGGCAGGCTTCTGTAGCACGTTACCTTCCAGGTGGCGGCATTGCGTCTGAAGTAGGCGAAGGTGCGCGTGAACCAGCTGTAGATTTCGTTGAGCGTTAGCTGCATGTCACCTGCCTCCATGATAGCCTGCGATGAGATGCCATTAAGCGGCGTGTTACAAACTGGAGTGCATCAAGGTGCTCTCATCCAGATTTAATTCAAGCAGCAATTAATTACAATCTAATCAGGCTAAAGCTAATTTATTTCCCACTCACCTGCCTGATGAGGGTTGCATAAGTAAATGGCGGCCTGACGTCGGCGTTCTTGTAAAACTCGTAGTTTGGGGCGATCTCTGCGGAGAAAAATAAATAAAGAAATAGTAGGAAGCAGCAGATAAATAATAAAAATAAATAAATAAACCCAAGTGGGATAATTGCTAAACGTGTCTCCGCCAGGAATTCATTCAGGATTTTATCAAATTAAAACGAGAGGCGAGTTGGGAGGTGGGGGGGGACACTTCAAATCAGCATTTTATGTCCAACTAAATACATTTTTAATTAATCTCTCTCTGGAGAAATCTTAAACATTAACACGTTCGTGAGTTTAGAGCCCGCACTGATATTTTGTACATGTTTGAATAATTAATGCCTTCCCCGCTTCTCCAACACTTGCAGAAGATCAGTAAATATAAACATCAAACAAGATGTTTTTACATGCACCACCTTCTTGAATATTGCATTATTTTATACTTGCCTGTAATTAAAATGCATTGAATATTGATGATTTGATTTTAGCCTAATTTGCATTAAGAGCAAACAAAAAAAAAACATCCACAAACCTGAGGACAAGGGCATGGAGTATTTGTCTGTGTGGCGTCTGCGCATGGCGCCCATGCTGGGCACGTTGGCGGGACTAAGAACGCTGGGCACCTGGGGCATCTGGGAAAGGGGCGTGACTGGTGCGGTGGGCGTGGTGGGCGTCTGAGGTAAGTTGGGGGGCGAGACAGACGGGAGGTTCTTTGACATGGTGACACTGGAGACGAGATTCAGCTGTAGAAGAGAGAGAGAGGGTGCTGGCTCATTCCTACAGCTGTGTTTCCCCTAATAAGCAAAGTAGGAAGCAGCCAATCTGCACTAATTACAGGATGAAATTTTATTATAAGAATTCTAATTAGAGCACGCTGTTAAAGATTATCTAATGATCAGTCTGTGAGTTATCCTGGCCCATCTCTATCGTATAAGAGCTCACTGGATGCAAAACACACACAGTGAGAAGAACATCACCTGGCTTCCTGCCATAACCTGGTGCCTTGCTAGTGATCCATCTCGCTCTCTTCCTGTCTTACCACCCAAACGCAGAGTCACAATTTTATTTTTGATATGCACTTATCCTCTACATTTTTTGTGTCCCAACTTCACCCGAGTGGAAAATTCCACCCTGACCTTTAGTCTCGCCGTTAATTCCTTCGAATGGTAATGACATCATTACATATTCCAACCAAATTGCCTTAATTGCGAATTGGCAAGCAGAGTTCCGGTGCTGTCGGAATTAAAAACAACCACCGGTTAAACATCAACAGTCATTTGTGGCACGTGTTGATAAATACAATGTAATGTCAAGCAGCTATTCTCAGGCGGCTGCTCTATAGACAATTACAGCTCCACTTAATGATGATGAGATAATGCCAACGCAGAGAGTGGCACGCGCTATACCACTTTGCAAGAAATCAATGACTCCTCTAGGGGAATGTTGTATCCTGGCTAACGACTGGAACTAAGACCTTGAAAGGAAATTAATGACAAAGACGAGTGGTCTTCCACAGGGACGTCTTAGCAAAAGGGTAAACGGTTATGTTGTTGACATTACATCACATGCTAAGTAAATACTTGTGTCTTAATCACTATGAAAATATAAATTGACCCCTATTACTTCTAAACGTGCTTATTTATGAACACTTCATTGTTGCACATTAAAAAAAAAAAAAAAAAAAAATCTGACATTTTGTACAACAAATAGTTTAATGCTACACATTGAAAAAAAACAAAAAACCAAAAACAAAACAAACAAAAAAACAAATAAACAAAATATTTATTTTGTCAATCTTACAACACTCCCCAACAACCTTACTCTTAGCGATGGTATGATTATTACTAAAACAAAAACTAGCTTTGTTGTATGAAAGACAAAGTTTTTGTGCTAAATTTATTGCCATCTGTATTCCCATCTTTGTCCTTGCTTGCAAAAATGCATTTTGATGTGTATAATACATTGTATGATTCAACAGGGGCCGGGTCACGGCACCAGATTTGAGGACGTCTCTCTTAATATCATTCTCATTGTGGCCAAACCACAACATCAGCCTGTAATTACACACTACTCATCTAAAAAGGTTTTGATACACTGTCAAACACTGCAAAAAAGCACTTCATAATAAATCCTATCAGTAGTGAGTGAGAGGGGAAACAGAGAGTGTGCTGCATGTATATTTAAAATGTTAAGACAAGATTTTCCTCCTCTTTCCTCACCTGGTTATGGCAACAAGCGTAACATGTTTGCAGGCATACAATCTGGTGTTTGCAAAATGGAATTTATTAAAGATTAACTGAGCAGGGGTGAATGAGACACAGGGATCAGCCCTTTACTACCCCTGCTCATCTGAATATATATTCAAGGTTGGCTGAGAGGAAGGCAAGGGGTTGGGAAAAAAGAGCCCCTCATTATTCAGGACTAGCAGCCTTGGTAACTTTGATTTTCAGCCATCCATGGCATGGCCAAAAGGTAACATTTAATGAAGTGCCATTCAGAGTTTAAATGGGGTTGTATAACAGTGTACCAGCACCTTGTGTTGGGCTACTGATAGCTGTTGAGGGCTTGCCGGTGCTCATTTTGTCGTGCTAATAAATTCGCACTATTAATATTTATCAAATGCGTGGGACAGTTCTCTGTTGGCCCTGTGTGTACGAGGGTGTGAAAATACTATATTATCTGTAACATCCCTGTTTTGTAGGGAGGATACACATGTTCTCTTCGTTAACTCCGAAATGGATAACGTTAAAGCATTTGCGTGAGCCTGACTCTTGCACTAAGACAAAAAGGAATGAGCCAAAAAAAAAAAAAAAAAACCCAGACCCTCACTGATTATTTAAGAACTTGCCATTAATTGTTCATCATCAAATGCAATTAGCAGTCCTTTCATGTGTGGTTTATGTAATGTAATACTTCATTAATATTATTCATTCATATGCGTTCGTGGATTATAGGATGAACGTTTTTTATTAGAGTCTATTTCACCAAGCTGCTGGAGTTCTGAGGATGAAAAAAAAAAAACCCTGAATAATAAATCGACAGAGGTGAGCAGTCGATTCCTGATGGATTTACAGGATAATTATTCCGTCTTGTGATTATCTGTTTTATATGGTGGGAGGTGATGAGAAAAAATTATGCTGGTGAAATTAGCTACTTGCTAAGCGGTGGCAACACGTTAACAATGTTTTCCCCCGTAAAATGCTGAATAGCTAATAAATAATTCTTATAAATAATATTTATGACAGCCTACTCCCTTTTGGAAACACTTTAATTTCCAGCAAAACACTCTGTGTCTTCTGTAATTTGTTTTTGATTAAAGGTTAAGAATGTGTTTGGGTGAAATCTGATGTTTTTTTTTTTTTTTTGTCTACAGGGATCAAGACAGATGGGCCATTTTCATATATTGCTCCATTTTTCTCCAAATACAGCTATATATCTGAAATGTTTACAGATTATGGGTTATTTCTTCACAGATCATCTTCTCGCAGTTTCCATCCATCATTTCAAACTGTTTGTTTTCTGAAACGAAACGTCTTCCCCCTACTTTAAGTGGGCCTGCGGTGGCGGTGCTAAACATCTTTTACTGCCCAACAGGTTGTTTGCGGTGTTAAAGCCATCAGAGCATAATGGCTCTGCGTTTTTGGCTGAGATCGGGTGTATGATTTAATGCTCTCTTGGTCCTGATAGGGTCCCAAGAAAGCAGACATTACAAATCCCATTCTCTTCTCATCCTCCAGCCGTGTTTAGTGAGCTCATTTACCATCCGAGTCCTGTTTACTGTATGCGTACCAATATGCACTCACCGGTTTTGGTGATGGTTTGGGCTCTGAGGGCCTCATGTGCAAGTGTGCCATCATTGCCTGAAGACGCTCACGCTCTTTAGAAAGCTGTTAGCAGAAAGAAAGAGGGAGAGAGGGAAAAAAGAAAACAGACCGGTTTTAGAAATGAGTGATTTTCCCCAGACTACGACAGTAATACATCTTATCATCAAGCTTGTTTGCTTGTAATAAATCCTGCATACGGCCAGACCAGCTTCCTTAAGCTCGCCTAAAAGATACAGACATAAAGCAGTGGTTCTCAACTGGCAGGTTGTGACAGCCAGAGGTCTTTTCCAATGGGGCCATGGACAGCTGCAAAACAGCAATGCTAAATGCAAATAAAAAATGCAATTAACCAAACACTTGAGTAGAGTTAGGATAGAACAATAAACGGGCTTATCAACTTTCAAAAAGGAGAGGAAAACATATATCTTAACTATTTTAGAGCAAATTCACCTGTCAGTTTTATGCATTTAAACAAAATGTTGAATTTCGGTTTTGTACATTGTTGGATACTTGATGTCCTTGGATTCTGAAGCAAAACCAGTTGAGAACCACTGAGAGCGAGAGAGAGGCAGATTAAAGCAAAGATAAGAGAACCATTCCTCGTGGTGCGGTGATGTAGAGCTGAAGGTGGTGCTCGGAGGTCACGGAAAACAAATAGCACTTCATCTTTTTGTCAATAGCAGAATTTAGGTCAGCAGAGCTCTGACAGTAACAAGCTATTCAGGCCATAAATTAGAGGGTCCTGGTCGGCGACTCAAAGTCCTGTGGACACTGTTAGGGCTGGACTGGATCTAGCAGCTGCCGAGAGGTGAAGGGGTCCCGCAAACAGAGTGCCAGTTGGTCCCGCCTCCCTGCTTCCTCTCGAGTCCTCCGAGGTCCAGTTAGTGCCCTGGCGATCTGTTATAATCAATCTAACTCATAGAGAGTGACAGGGACCAGCCCGCACGGCGCACCGCCTTGAACTCTGCTGGTGTGTCGGCATTCGAGCTCTGAACCGGCCCTCATTACCACTGACGGAGGACAAAAAAAAAAAAATTGCCAAAAAGAGTGGAAAAAAGCCCAGAAGGACAGAAAACAGCAGCTCTGCTGTAATTGGTCACAGTGTAAGCACGCCGGCTTTGTGGTATCAGCGAACAAGAGAACAAGTCAAGGGAGAAATCGTGATGTCCGTCTGTTATTTTACATATAAACAAGAATTATTCATTGTTCTGTTTCAAGAGCCCAACAAATAAATAGGGAGGGTTTCGCCGAGCGTAAAAACCTTTAAAGGTTGAGGGGAACGCTTGGCTTGCATTCAGATGGGCATCACAAAGGCTTAGAGGAGCCACGGTCAGAAAGCAATCCGCACCACAAAGGCGATGCAGCTCTTTGTGTGCGTAAATGCAAGGGAACCTCTAGATTTAGATAAAAAGTAACTAAAAGCCGCAATTATTCTGCAAGCGAAACTGGTTATTTATTTGAAATTAACAGAAGAAAGATGGATTTTGACCCCGTGTGCCGCATCCCATGATGTACAGGAAGGTGTGAGGCATAGGACAGAGTGTTAACTGGCGGGAGAGATGGCCGCAGTGCTGAGTAATAGCATCCCTCAATCACTGCTCTCATTATCTCGCCAGCGTGACACCTTAATAAGGTCATGCTCCAGCTACTGAAAATAGTGGCTCTCTTTAGAGGTTCCTTCAGGTGCAAAGTGTATTTAATTAACACAGTCCAGCCCAGATGCACGCATATTAATTGGACGGGATGGAAAATAAGCACAAACCATGATTTAATTATAAAGGCCTGTGATGGTTTTCACCTTTGTTGGGATGGATTTGCTCAAGGTGTCCCTTGTGCATTTTTACACTTTACGCGCTGCAAGTTTTTTTATGGCAACAAGCTAATTAACAAAATGTTTAGTGTTATGCTGCAAAAAAGCAGTTCAAGTTGAACAAGTGTGTGCTAAAGACAACATGAAATTAAAATCAAGCAAAACATGTAGGTACTGAACACCTACTTTTCACAATCAAATCAAGTCCTGATGCATAAAATCCAGTCTTGCTCTAAATCAAGGACTAAAATGTAAATAATGATTGTTTTCAAACACCTTTCCCAAACACTTTCACTATCTGCCACAGGATAAGCAGATAGTCCCATTTGCAACCTGCCAGTGCTTAAATTTATTCATTTAGCATATGTTTTTATCCAAATGACAAAAATCACAAGCAATTTGTCATAATGAACAACATTTTCCAGACACATTGTAAAGTTTCAAGTATAAGTTAGTACACAAATTAGGTGAAGCTAAACTGAGTCCAGTTGGTTTAATGTTTCAGTATTGCAACAATATTTTCAATTAGTAGAGAAATCAGTCTACAAATCACACATGCATTGTGAATTTCATTTCATGTCGTCTCTAAAGTGATAGTTCACCCAAAAACGTCAATTCTGAAATTCACTCACCCTTATATTATACTAAACCTGCATGATGTTCTTGTGTGAAACAAGAAAAAAAGTTTTTGTCCATACAATAAAAGTCAATGGGGTCCAGACTAACTGACTTTCATTGTATGGACACCAAAGTGTCAATACATTTTTAAACACTTTCTTTTGTGTTCCACAGAAGAAAGTAAGTCATGCACATTTGAACGACATGATGCCAGAACTGTCATTTTTGGGTGAACTGTTTCTTTAAATGCATATATGTTGTATTCTTGTGTCTACTGTACCTGTATCTCTAGCTGTTGTACCACCTGCATCTGTACTCGGCACTGGGCAGTACTCCTATCGTCCAGAGCGTGTTCACTGTTAAGGTGCCTGTGGGGGAATAGGAGAAACGGATGAGAAACCAACCCCTCATACACAAACACACACACACAGGCTGAACTAATAATAGACCGTTGCTGTTGATCAACTACCACTGTTGCTGATGAATATGATTTCTGGATTACAGGACGTCCAGCCCATTAGCTTTTAACAAACCACCACCGTCTAACAAGCGTGTCCCACGCTCACTGAAAGCCGGTGTTTAACATCACAATAGAGCGACTGTCATGTGAATGAGAGGCAGCGCTCAGAGCACAACGGCTTATGAGAGATGTTGGCGTACAAAAGGCCTCGCGCAGAGGTTTTGTCTTCTACATTTATCAAGAAATAAATACAATAAATGTAATTTAACTCAAGTAACGTTTAAAACGCGCCGCCTACGAAGAGTGCATTATTCCGCCGACATATTAAATGTATCTACTCATCCTTTCATTAGAATATTACGCAGAAAAAAAAAAACACTTCAGACTGCAGGAGCAGTCAATGGCGGTTTTCCTTGATTGGATTTTGTCTGCAGGACACAAAAGAAGCCTGCCATTAAAATAAACCTTTATTCCCGGCGAACGCACAAAGGCGAAAAGGTTTTTAAAAGTGTTGTGATGTTCGGTAATGAGCCTCTATCTAAATTATCATTGGTGACAAACCCACAAAGCGTTCTTTTAGAAGACATGCTTGTGAAATGCCAATGCTGCCACTCTCTTTCCTGTAATTATAGGTTAGCTTGCAGACCCTTCAATGATCATTTACAGTACAACCTCCAGTGCATTAGTGTGAGCTTAAATTGCACGCACAGTCGCACACACACTCGCATGCAAACACACACACACCCACCCCCACACACAGAGCTAGTTTTAACACTACTAAGCATTTTCTCTTTTCATTCTCTATTCATAGTGCAAGCTATTGTTTATGTGCAAAATGCAAAATAACAATGTATTCATAATCCTCCTCAAACACACCAATCAAAGAGAGGACATTTGAGAACACAATGGCCGCCGCTACCTTTCAATTACGCCCATACCCATTTAAAATTATTTCATTCCATCACGCCCGCTTTTGCTATTGTAACCGTTTCAGGTCTAATGCTCAGATATTCTCCATTAAAAATCAAGAGTGAGATAGCATTGAACAGAAAAAAAATGCCTAGGATGACTGGAGAGTTGGTGCCTTTCTCCGGCCCCATGCCTAATTGCTGTTTCAAAATGTGCATGCATAGGGGCATTTCATTAATCATGTAATCAGGTCCCTCGCAGGGAACTAATGCTGCAAATACCCTTTTCATTTCAATGCTCATAATGCTATCTTACGCACTTGATGTATGGTGGATGTCATAAATTACAGCTGCTTCAAAAGCCACGACTGGCTAGTTCAGGTAGCTCGCTAAATAACACATCTTATCTAGCACGCACCATTTCTCATTAGCGACCATCTAGATCTTAATCTTGTTTCCTTGTTTCTTTTAGGAATGTGAGGTTTTCTTTTTTTAATGGAAGCCCGTTTCCTTCTCCAAGAGTAAATAAAATAAATGTAACTGTCAGAAAGTGTAAAATACTAGGTTCTTTGTGTTTTTTTGGAGATAGAGAGTCACAATTACTAAAAATAGTCATAATTGTGAGATATATAAGCACAGTTACGAGAATGTCACAAGTCTGAGACATGAATTCGCAACTGTGAAATACAAAGTTGCAGTTGTGAAACACCAAGTCACAATTGAAAGATATGTCGCAATTATGTGGGAAAAATAAAGGAATTATTAAACAGCTCAGTGACCTATACAATTAGAATTGTGAGATACTAAATCACAATTGTGAGAAGTTACGTTGAAAATATGTGAAAAAGTAATTACATTCGGAAATATAGTCACAGTTGTAAGATATAGTAACAATTATTATAATAAATAAAGAGTTTTAGAGTCACAATTGTGAGATACTAAGTAGCAATTGTGAGAAATGAGGTCACAATTACCTTTTTTAATAGCCATTAGAATGAAATACAGGACAACAGTCTTTAGCAAAAGCTAACGATAGCTAGTTAGTGCTGGTGATTACATTCAGATTACTGCATGGCTATGAAATATTCAGGCAGTAGGTGTTTTACTATGCATTGATAAAAGCAGGGGGCTGGAGGGGGGGGGGGTTAGATGCAGTCACCAATATCTCTTAATGAGCCTGTGGCGCTGGGTTTAGTTCAAACAGAGAGGTGAGAGGAGAACGAGACAGGGACGCCCGCTCGCTCTGAGCAAACATCTCTGGAGCCACCTGTAATTTATGGGTCACTTTATAGGCATATTGATTTTTGTTTTGAAATGGGGAATGAGGGCTCAGACAGACAGGTACGCAACGGACGGAGAAGTGCATCAAAAACCACAGACAGAATGAAATCAGCTGATTTAGGCTATACTTAGGCCTTTCCAGCCATCTTGGACCAATCAAATTACTTCGCCAATTCTCAAATGACTCGCACTGGACATGGGCTTGATTAATCTAACCTGGGACTTCCTGTTGGCTTTCATTAGCGCCCAGTTTAAGACTCAGCACTCTAAGTGGCGGAAGCTCAGCAGGTTGCTTCACCGGTATTAAATGTTAAATAGGTGAAAAGGATGATTCATTCCCCTGCAAAAACCCCATTAGAATGGGCAAGAGTTTGTTTACGGAGATACACAAGCTCATATTGTGTCTACATGGGAAAGACACTACAGCGTTGACAGCACGTCAATCTTTATTACAGGCCAGCGGGTATGTCTGTATTTTTCTCTCCCTTCTCATCCTGACTCTTCTCAAACATGTGAGAGGAAATCAATAAGGGAACTAGGGCAGCAATCTGGAGCTTAAACAATAAGAAAATTGCCTGCGTGGCAGAACAACATTAGAACGCTATGAATTCATTATCCCTCTCTTTTAGCTGCACATAACCCCCAAATAAGCTGCCCTGAATCAAACCCTCCAGACGCATGCTTTGTTGCATTAATACACACGTCTCGAGGTGTACCAGCTTGCTTGCATGCACATTCACGCACATCTATTTGAACTTCAGATGTAATATAATGTGCCAGGCACCTCTTGGCTACCCCTCTCCAGGTGCGCAGTGCATGAAAGACTGCAGAGCTACACTTAAATGCTGATCTTGACAACTTTCTCAGCAACACAACAAAGATTACAAAACCGTGGCTGGTTTCTTCTCCGCAAGCTACAAGCCTGTGCAGGTTGGGTGAATCCCTCCACCTCCTGCTTTCCCATCAAAGGTGCCATTTGAATCTGACACCTATTTTATGTAAACCATTTTAAGCGTGTGTACCTGGATGATACGCAGCAGTGACTGGCATCTCCGAATGACATTAAAAGCTTCTTTTTGACACCGACAATCGCTCCTCCAAGGCACGGCGCCACCCGCCATCTCTCCGGCTCAGATCATGCAGTCTTTTGTGGGAACGTTTTCATGTAGGAGTTACAGTACGGGCGTCTCCGACTCTGGGAGCGAACGAGGGTGTCTCGCCCCCATTTCAATGAAGATTTGGAAGATGATTGCTGTAATGGCATCCTACCGCACAGGCTGTCAGATGCGGAGCATTTTTATTTAGTTCTCTTCAACCTCTGATGATAACATGATCTCTGATGTATGCTGTATTGCAATGTACGTAATAAATGAACGTCAATTGAGTAGACGGGGTTAATTAACACTGTACCTTGAGGTATATGCATACTTTTGGTTGACAGTCATAACCAACTAGTTAAGTGGCAACACACTCAAATGTGTTAAATTCTTGACTTGTTTGGGATGGACTATTTACAAAAGAACAGAACAACGTTGCCACTCTCAAAAGCCATTTTCATGAAATGACTGGACATTTACACCCACCAAACACACCAGATTATTATTTCACAGTTAATTATGTATCTAATTAGAATATTCAAATGAACCATTTTCTCTATTCTTTGATGGTGAGGCTCTTTCCTCTGAGTGACAACATGATAACCTGCAATCTCCAGCACAGTAAACTGCTTCTCCTTTGATGTCCCCCCGACTCACGTCCTGGCAACAAAGCCGACCAATTACAAATGAGCTAATTAACTAAATTGTTGATGGAGCATGAAGAGTTCATTTCACTCCGTTAGCTGCACCATGACAACACCACACGGCTACGTAGGTTGCCATTAGCTTCTGCCTCTCAACGCCAGCCCATCATCCACTCACGTAGCCGTGGAGATGCATGGTCTTTTGTGAGCGCCACCTATGATGGGCTGACAGGCGCCTTTGGGAAATCTGTTAGGAGATTCACCATCCATTTTGTGGATTTACAGTTAGGTGCAAGAACTGACGTATGAAAACTTTTTAAATTGAAAAATTTGTTTGTCATTGGCAGTGTTGGGCAAGTTACTCTGAAAATGTAATCAAATTACTGATTACTGATTATTCCTTTTAAAAGTAATCACATTACTGTTCTGATTACTTTTTTTCAAAAGTAATTAATTACATTACTAGTTATGTTACTTTTTTCTCCATGAAATTTATGAAATCTCAGCATACATGCCCCCGATAAGTATTTGTTATTAAAGCATCAACATTCACAGAACACCGTTATTTTTAACTAAAGCAAGCGGATGCTGCGTGCATGGTTTGGCATGCCAGAATGCTAGCAAAGAGCGCTGCATTTATAATTTCTAAAAGACATATCAGTTCATCACAGTCTCAAAAATCTCTGTTATAACACAATAAATATATGCATAGTGAATCTTTCATAATGTCTACAATTCGTGTGTTGTAATTAGAGGATTCGTAAGCACGCAAATTTAACCACTGCATTGCTCAACGCTGCAAACAGGTGTTATAGCCTAAATAGAAGATCTTCATATGCTTGCACCGGTTAATTATTTATATTTTATATTAGTTCATGTTGCTTTTGTGCAATAGAATCAAATTACAGTAACGCATTACTAAGTAATGCGTTACAGCCCAACATTGCTCATTGGAGGAAAAAGTAACAACTAAGCATCAAATAAGCATTAAAAAGAGACATACAAAGGAAACAGATAAATTACTGCTTTAGGCCAACTGAAACTTTTTAAGTGCATATAAATGCAATTATGGTGTCTCTATGATCACTTACTTCAAAAACTGTCCGAAGTCGTCACAAACACTTTCACATCCTGGCCACTTGCACACTCCGTGACCATAGAGGGACTGCGCTGCTGCGGTCTCTTCATGCAGCGAACTGAAAGAGAAATAATGAGCATTAAAACGTGGTGGAAAACATGCCGGTGGTACCTGTCAGGATACTATGACCAAAAGTTGGGTCAAATTTGATGGACTTGATGCTCAGAAAACACATGCTCTCCCTCGACATCAGGCGCCCTTGTGATTATTGATCCAGAATATTACGGAGGAGACACGAGTGTATTAAAAAACACACGGCCCGGCCAAGTAAAATCACTCGTCAACATTTTTTCCACAGACTTTCACCTTGCAAAGCCATTACGGAGAACTTGTGTAAATAGCAGAAAACTGGCCCCTGTGTTTTAATTTTCACCAGGAGATTCATTCGCAGTGGAACGGGCATTTTTAAGGACACAACTTTTTGTGAAAAGACATTGCGGTAAGTTACGACTGCCAGTTCTAATGGTGCTGAGGGGCTAATGTGCGAAAGTGAGGCTAAGCAGACAAGCACAGCGTGTTTGTGCGGGGCAATCTCTCACACACACACTACACTCACCGGCTGTTTTACATTGCCGTTATCGATCCAGCACATCTTAGAAAGCAGCTGGCTCTGACAACACACTCCGTGATTATGAACGACCGTGGGCCCGAGAGACTCCGCCAACACACGAGAAAAGAGTGTAACCTATTTCTTCAATTATTTCCGTCTCTCTCTCTGTTTTTCCTTTTCCTTCTCTGCCTCTAAAGATTTATCTCTCAAGAAAGGGCTTTCTGTGAAGACACTACGTACTTGAAACCTATTACACAACACATCCACCCCCAGTGAAGTCAACGGCTGTTGCTATGTACTAACATATGGCCGCTTCAGACTGAATAATACATGGAGAAATATGCGAATCTATGCCTTACAGCAGCCGTGGAGTGTATAAAAGGGCCGACGCACGTATAAACGTTCAGTAAATGCCACACCGGATAGTGTATTCTATTTACATGACAAGGCGTGCCAGCAAAGCAATTTCAAAAGAAAAGCAAGGTATTAAATACTTAATGTACAGTGAGGTGAGCTGTGTGTTCCTGCCACTGAAAGTTGCACCTCCATGCGTTTGATATACCGGAAGGAGTTGCGTTCAATAGCCTGCTGTCTCGAGGGAGGTTTCATCTCATTTCAACTGTTATCCAGACATTAATAAACTATTGATGAGCAAACAAACAAATACACACAGCCATCTCCCTGCAGGAAGGAGCATTTTCCTTTTGTTAATGGGGACAAACACATCAACTGTTCTTTTTTTTTTTTTGCTTTTTTTTCGCACATGAAAAGTAGTTTAATTGGCTGTTTGGTTTGTGTTTGTTTGTGCATGTCTTTGTGTTCATGTGCACACAGGACCCTTTATTGGGTGGTTTGTGATCACAAATGTCTGAAAAGGGATTCCGAGTTTGCGTCGAGTGAAACAGAGAAGACGCTTTTATCCAAAGTGACTTTACTTGGCCAATCCAGCTGGATCTCAAGGACGCAGTGGTGATCGGGTGAGCGGAAGAATAAACCAGTGCTCTACAGATTAGCTTTAGCATGCATGTGTGTGTGTTAGAGTACCTCTCTCTCCGGTGGTTGAGGACCGGGGACTGGCCGTTGGAGATACCATGATGGGTGATAGGCGGAGAAGCTTTGGGGTTGCTGGTGGAGGTAGTGGACGAGTTGTTGGTGGTGCTCAGGTCCAGGCCGCTATGTTTTAGCCCATTGTCCTCCATGGCGTGGCTACCAGTGACGTCTTTCCAAAGTTGCTGGAGTTCGGCAGGGCTCAGACCAGCTGCAAGAGAGTCACAAACAGGTTTACAGACACAATCAATCACAAAACTCCCATTATGAGCTCCCGTCTACCCTTTCCTAACAAGGTAGGTAAACCTGTTCTGCTCTGTTGAGAAACTTGAGTATCACACTTAAGCATCTGGAGGTAAACCGGCGCAAGATCAACCTGGACGCTCATCCCGTGCTTCGTTTCCGTGGTATCCGAAGGTGCAAAGCAACCAGGAACTCATCTGCACATGATTATGCATTCATAAACAAGCCTCTGTGTGCAGAATCAAATCATCATATAATCCCTTGGATAATAAAATGAATATTCCGCTTTTTGTCGCCCCAGCTATACTCCAATTAAGAGCCATCTCCAAACTACTGTCATCTTGCGCCATTTCGATAAACACAGTAGCACCAGGTGTTTGTTCCAGGAAAAAAGCAAATGGCAACAGCTCATCTTCCTCAGAGCTCTGAGCTCGCACTGCGAGTCCGTAAACAACAACAACAGGCAAGGAGGGGAGGGAGAGAGGGGTGGGGTGGGTGGGGTGGGGGGGGATGGGGCGGGTAGAGAGGAAAACAACAAGCACACAGACACAGGCAAGAGAGAACGAGAACTAGAAAAAACTGAAATGGCAAGGAAAATGCAGCAGGAAACCAAAAAGGGGAGTTTAAAAGAGGACGCAGCCACACACGCACACTCTCAGATGAGAGGACTAGAGGACTTTACCTGGCTGCAGAGTCTGTCCGGGGAGGGTGGGCTGTCCTGGGCCAGGGGGCAGAGAGAGGAGGCCCTGCCTCTGCATGTTGAGCAGGTGCTGCTGCTGCTGCAGTTGCTGCATTTGCAAGAGCTGCTGCTGAAAGACCAGCTGCTGTGCCGCCAACTGCTGCTGCTGCTGCTGTTGCTATAGTGAGAGAGAGAGTGAGTGAGTGAGCAAGCATATACATGCAAAACACTAAACGCACATGGATGAGAAAGTGTGTTTGGTTATTCATGTGGCCCAAGTGAAACCAAGCCGTCTTGTTCTCATCGTTTTGCCTGCATGTGTTGACTGAAAACTGTGTGTGAGATGTGGGTTGGAGGACATGTGGAGCCCCCTCCTTTCGCCATTGATAGTTAATTGTCTTGCATTTCTAATGGTCCATTACAGCTTATGGGGCAACAGGGAGGGGGTGACGGAGGGAGGGATGCTGAGAGAGATTTACAGCACCCACCCCCATCCCCTCTGAGCCCTGTTTACCGCCAGTCGAGCCTCTTGCATAAGCTGGTGAAGACAACAACAAAAACAACAACAACAGCAGCAGCGGCGGCAAACCACAGCATTGTTTAATGCAGCACTTCAGTGATCTAAGCACAGCAACTATGCTTGAAATCTTTCCATGGATAAAAATTAATTATAAAATCAGGTAAACGTTGATGTTATGAAATAAATACAAACAAAAAGGATTAGCAAAATCACAGTGAACAAAACACCCATGTAAAACTCACTAAACAGTTCTTGCATAAAATGTTCATAAAACATTCTTGGATAAATTCTTGCGGATTTAAACTTGATAATCATATTATAGATGACAGAAAAAAACCTAAAAACAAAGCATTTAATGAAGTGAAATTCAACTGAAAATCATAGTATTTTAGTAAATATTTTATCTCATTCTTGAAACATTTTGCATAAACTGTCACATTATATGGCCATAAATAGACATGCTAAATAGATATACATAATGTTAAAAAACAGTATTGCATAAATTGTTGTAAATATAGTTTACACTTTTACACAAAAATTCATTCTTCTGATGTTTCAGAAATCAGGCCCAACATATAATTTTATGTCATACTAGTTTGTAATACTATTTTTACATAAATTGTCATCTATGCAAATTCATTTCATTAGTGATTCATGAATGAGGCTCAATGTTTGTATAATTTGGCATGTGATGAAATGACAAGACACCTTTCTTTAGTCTTAGCTGTTTGAAAATGTAAAGTGGTGTTGCAGTTGCATTTCAGAGTTACGTCTGTACTACATTTCCATGTAGTACAGACTCAATTTATTAGCTGTTTTTTAGGAGGTCTGGTTTAAAAATGACTGAAGTTTGCTTTTGTGGACAAAGTCTCCAGAGGTCCATTAGCAAACTGAGAGCTAGTTTCTGCTGAGACCCTGATAGCTCTCTCTCTCTCTCCTATCCTCTTTCCCTTTCCTCTTCTCCTGTCAGAATACATTACAACCTACTCAGTGACAAGAAAGCAAAGACCCCCATTACAGGAGGGAAGTTAAACTTCCAATTTTTGCTTGGAATTATACTAGCGGTAGGACTGAACAGACTCCAGAGGAAGACCTTCAGTCAAGAACGGTGAGGAAGACCTCACTCCTTTAGTTTAGGGATGAGAGAGCAAGAGAAAGAGGCAAAACATGTGATGCACTCACTGGAAAACAGACTGCATAATGGAGTGAGCCGTACGGATTGGCCCCGCTGTCTCGTGAGAAATAAGGGAGCAATTTCTATTCCATATTTGATGGCAGTGCCTGAAAAAAATCTATTCGCAAATCCAAACAGAAACAAAGCCTTCGGGAGGTCAGCCCTGCTTTCTGTAGGCCCTGCATAATGGCTTGCTTAAGGAGAGACAATCGTAGAAGGTGCTAGTTGAAGAGACTGCTGGGGCGGGGGATGTTTCCCATCCACGATACCTAGCTGATCAATTTAACTGCTTCCGCACGTTTTGTTTGGATTGCCGACCCCCTCTTTGGTGCACTTCGCTTTTTGATGCCTGCTTCTGCGTGTCAGCAACCCTCTCTGTCTGTCTGTCAGACGGATCCACGGTCGGACTGTCAGTTTGATTTATGAGCTCGCTACGTTTGAACTTTTCTGCTCGTCGACCCAAACCCACCGTGGTGGTTCATTAAGGAACGGACCCTGTGCGGTACGCTAAAATGGGCATTTTAACGTCAGCATAACTCTGAAATGCTGCCAAGGATGAAGCTGAGACACTTGTCTGCCTAATTTTAGCGCTTTGCATCATTCAGTAGAATTCAGAAGAAGTTTCCTCTGTGCTAAAGGAGTGTTCCCTCTTTTAATGATAGCACAGACTGATTCACAAGTTGCTTGTGGTTGGCGAACGCAAGGGAAACCCTCACTTTGTCTCTTACATTGGTGTGTATTGGTATGTTTATCGTACCTCTTTCGCTTGTTTTCCTGGATGCTGTTGCTGCAAAAGCTGTAGATGGAGTTGTTCCTGTTGTTTCTTATAAAACTCTTGCAGGTGTTGCTGTGGAAAGACATGGACATGCGTCATTACAATGTGTGGAACGAAACATAAACCGTACAAAAGTGTCTACACTTAAAACAAATGCGCTAACCTCTAGGCTAGTTTATAACAGATATTCAAATCATTGTTATAAGGTTGAAAATATTTCATAGTAGGCTACTTTCTGCTCGTTTTCTTTTTCCCATCAAGTTATTCATAACCACTAGGAGGTTTTCTTTTTCCCATCAAGTTATTCATAACCACTAGGAGCAAATGCAGTTGTGTAACCACTCTTAGAGCAAACGTTTTAAATGCTAGTTTTATGTTTTGTTAAAGTTTTGTAGTTGTTTTTTGTCTAATTGCTTGGAACAAATGTAGAAACCGCTAGGCTACACCTGTGACAAAACAAAGCGCCTGTTGTATATGGCTTGAAAATGTATCTATTACTTAGGCCTATTTCCCTTTTACCACATAAGTGTGGCTGTTCCTCAAAGCAGAGCTACAATAGAACAAACAGATTCGTAGCCAATTCTGGGCTCCTGAGGCCGCATGACATGCCTGGATGTGCTTCTGCATGTCACATCATAAATAACATCTCTCTCCGGTCGAGACAAAGAGACCAGCACTTCCCCTCATCATGCGTCACCATATGGACTTTTATGCGGCTGCACAGTACCGCTAGAGGAACAATTAATCTTACTGCCTATATATTTTTACTCTCTGATGCCTTGACAGGCAGTGAAATTCTGAAATGAATGTGATGCACTCAAAGGAGAGGATTCATCATTGTGAATTAATGCATTTAGCACACTTCTCCTCTTCTTCTCAGAGTGCTGTCCTAAGGAGCTCATCGTTGCAATACAGGAGCCAAGCTTTCCCGTCTCGTTCAGCGGGAGACGTCTTCAGCACAAGACGCTCATCACCATTTATACAGACCTAATTATAATCAAGGCTGAGTTAATGGAGATGTTTTTAATGAAGAGCTCACTCTGAGAGATTTTAAAATCACTTTTGAAGATATAATCTACTATTGTCAGAGACATGGTCTAGTTGTAAGCTCACATGCTACGATACGACATGGTGCTCATGCAGACAATCAAAGTTTGAGCCACTTTCCCTCTTCGCTCTTTAAAGATGGTCTCCCAGCCTTTCCAAGATGGTTTTTAGCTGATTTAGCTGGTCGGCTAGCTGGTCTCCCATCTTAATCAGCTGCACATTAAATAGCCTGCAATCCTTTAGTTAACATGTTGAGAGTTTAACAAACTTGCTCAATCTTCAAACTACTTCTTCATTATGATAAAAAAGAAAACCCGTTGAAGGAGGAATGAAGAATGCAGGAGAGAATGCTAATTTATGCTAAAGCTCACTATATCAGCCACTGCTGCAACAATAAAAATGCAATGCATCTTGCAATGCTAATTAGGCTTGGATACATTAATGAACCAAACGACACGTGAAATCAAGCTTTTGTTTTTCCAAAGTGTTCAAGTTCACGTACAGCTAACTCTATCTGACTTTATAGTTTCTGTGTTCCATTTGTCCCCAAAAGACGTCCCCACTGAAAACAACTAATTACATGCCTGTCCATATTTGTTTCTCTGATCTAAGTATGTCAAGGACAGATGAGAGGATCTGTTTGCTATCATTTCAAAACATGACTGCATATGGGACAGTGAGTAAGAGTGTGTTTATGTGTGTTCACCTGCTGAAGCATGACTGCTTGTTGTTGTTGTAGGAGGGCTTGGAGTTGTTGGGGGGACAGGACCTGCTGTTGAAGGATTTGCTGCATCTGTTGGGGTGTGATCACCTGTGGACTCATCATTGCCACAGACACTGGCACCTAAGAGATATAGAGATGGAGAGAATAACATATTAACCATGTCTCATGAAAACTCTTCAGCTGTAAAGTCATGCGCTTCTCGAACTCTCTGGAAATGGTTTGAGTGCAGTATATGTAATCATTTGGCAGTGCATGTGTACTTTCTTACTCTATATATTTTCTGTCAGCTACTCCCAATGGGAAAAGCACTGTGCTTTAAATAGTGGAGGACCTTAATTAGCTGAACCCTTCAACTCCCTCAGGCGATTTCTAGTGCTACACCACACAAGGCAGGTAGGAAGACATATATATCCCGAGCCGTCTGTGGGTCGTAAGCGGACACATGGCCTGTTGAGGAGCAGCTAAGCTAAGTAGCATGGATTCAGGCTGCTGAGGGTTTGAAGCTTTGAAAAGTCTGTGAGAAACTCCTGATTGAAGCTGAGCTGCTGTGAAGTATTCTGTTTTACAGAGGTGAGGGGAATTACCAGTTGCCTCTCGCTGCGCATTGAAGTTTCCAAGTTGCACGCTTGGAAGAAAGCAGCCAGAGGCACAAGTCTTCCACGAGATGTCATTTTTAAAAATTCATGTCATTTTTTAAATGATAAGAATCATTAAAATACCAGCTGTCAAACTGTGCGAGAGAACTTTTTCGGTTAAAAAAAAAACAAAACAAAGAAAATATTTTCGCAGCCCAGCATTGAAATAAAGCAAGCGGAATTTCTAGAAACATGCAACATTTACATTAATTTGGCTCTATTCCTCGCTCATGTCTAAAACTGCACAATTAACAGAATCAAAATAATTGGCAGACAAATGCTTTTTGAGAAAGACAGAAACCATTTTTTCCCTTTCTTTTTTCCCTGGACGCTGCACCTGTCTACAGCTGACTCTTTAGGGCATTCTTTGTACTTTATGAAACATGCTGAATGTTGCTTCGTCCAACAGAGCAGCTTCAACAGATGCTGTCTATCATCAAGGCAGCTGAGCCTTCGGCGTCATGAGAGGTAAACATCTCTATTGTTGTGGTGTCTGAGCTTGAGAAAAAGATTTGAGGCTCCATTAGACGTTGCGAGGTGTCCGAGCGACTCCTCGCGTCGGCTAATCAAGACTGCTTGATTGCTTTCCGTACGTCTGAGCTCTCAGGGCCTTGACACGTCCTTGTTTTAGTCTCCTGGCTCGGCCCAGCTCAGGTTCCCCTCTTTGATTAGCAGAGACATTTGCATGGTCACTACACATTTTTCATTTTAGAAGTCATTATGCATTAGCGCTCCTGAGCGCCGAGCTTGACTAATCCTGATGAACTGAGTAGCGGAGCTGAAGGTCACACTCCATCCTTCCCCACTCATATTCATATTCAAACAAATCCAAGCACCATTCTTCATTAGACTGGCCCCAAAACTCAACAAGCACCACCACGGAGGGAAGCGCACACACAAATACACTCTTTCTTTCTGTATGTTTTTCTTTGGGGAGAAAAGTTGTGATGAGGGAGGAGGTATCGAGAAAAAAAAAAGGAACAAAGCAACAAAGTCACAAATTAAACAGCTGCATGTAATTATGCAAATGTATGCTTACACCTTCAATGTTATTAAACCTTAAGACACATTTGTGATGTGTAATTACCCCCAGGTTCAGCGCCGGCCTAAATGACAATATAAAGACCAAAGTATGAAAATACAAGAGGAGATGTTCTCATTACGCCCATTATTTGTATATTTAAATGAGCTACGGACTGAATAATGAACGATCACCTCACCTGCACCATGGTGCGGTGAATACAATAAACATGCAAATTTCAGAACAATTCGTTAAGTTTATTTATCTACCATAGCTGACTCTGTGTAATCCGATGTTGTATTTTCACCTCGAATTTGCCAAAGACAGACTCGAAATGACGATTAGAAATAAAATGAAATCAGGTTATGCCATTCAGCCTCTCATTAGATTTTTAGCAGATGGACGAATGATACGCATCTTCATTTCATTGCTTTTCCAAACAAAACAAAAACAAAAAAAGATGAGACAAAGTTGAAGTTTCAGCCCACTCACTTCCAAGTCGTGCATAATGCTAATTCCAGCATTTAACGCCAGCATTTTCTGCATGATATATCCGAGCTTGAAAGATGAAAGCAGATAAGTAATTGCTCTCCTGGTTCTTATTCTTCACTGACAACCCATAAATTTAATTTTACACACACGTTCATTTACATTTTCGAGTATATGACATGATAATTGGTGGAATATAACACCTCCATTCCGCGGGATACTGCGGGGGGCGATGATTGACAAGCTGGGTGAATTGAAAGGAACAGAGGCTGAATTGCTTCTCCCCGAAATGATTTCACCAAGACGGGGCATAATTAATGAGCGTTTGCCGAAGGGTCGAGCTGTAAACAGTCAGACAATCTGTCTTTTCCCTCGTAGGATGCCAGATGAAGAATATGACTGTGAAAGGCAATGATGCAACCCAACAAGTGCTAGAAAACTGCACAGATAATGGCATTCTTCACAAATCAAAGAATCAACTTCAATCATCTGCACTTGAAGCACTTGTGCTGTGAGAAAATTTACTTACAGACGATCAACTGACATTTGCTTCTCACTCTCCTTTTAAACAACAAGCACGTCCAAATATGGCAATCCATGAAGCTTTGATTTCTATTGGAAAACTACAAATACAAGATGATCTCCATTGACCTGCTCTTTAGCATCAAAAGGCTCAGCACCTGAGAGAGAGAGTAGAACAAATAGCTTTAAATTGGTCAGTGATGAGAAAACATCAGTGGCCCTCATGAAGAACGAGCAAATCATTACAGGGCTCTCGCTACGCCAAAACGGGTCTCGGCGGTCAACTCCACATCATAAGAACGAAAAACGCTAGACTTGACCCTTCTTGCAGTACCTAAAAACACATCAAATGTCCCATTGGTGTAATTCCAACAACTAGGGGTGTAAGAAAATATCGATACACGTGAATATTGCGATTTTTTTTTTTTGGCGATATTGTATCGATTCTCAAAAATGCGATTTTTTTTTTTGGCGATATTGTATCGATTCTCAAAAATGCAACATCAATATTTATATATATATAAAAAACAAACAACAACAACAACAAAAAACACATACCAGAAGTGGCTCTCTGCGCTGCTTCGCTAAAGATAGGTGCCTAGTCTATTTTTGATGGACGAACCGTCCAAGATGCACATAATTAGATAATTGAGGATGTGTTTTAAACGACTAAAAAGGGTACATGTCTTTTGTTATTGATGTTGTTTGGTAGACTTTTTTAAATGACTAGTCATGAAGATCAGTTTTAATTTTTTTGTTATTTTTGTTTTTATTTCCCCACCCCATTCACACACTGACACTCTCCACACTTGTGTGTGTACACGTGTGCTCATGTTCTTTACACAGTTCTTCATGTTCTTCCTGCAAGAACTTTATTTTCCATTAGAAGAATGGCATATGGTCTGTTTATAACATCTTACATTTTATACATTTAATTTGCCTAAAGAATCCTGCAAGCATTTTTTTCCCCCTTTACTCGTACTGCACAAAAAGTGATTCAATGAAGTTGAATGTTACAGGGACTAATTAATGCAAAGGCAGATCCCACTGTTATCTGATTAAATAACTTTTTTTAAGGTTTGAATATGGTGAAGTATTCTTAATGACAGCTTTACTCAAATTATATCCTATTCCTAATATAAGAAATATTCCAATATATCCCCTTGCTTACAGTATCGCAATGTATCGCAACATATCGTATCGCAACCCCTGTATCGTGATATGTATCGTATCACCAGATTCATGCCGATACACAGCCCTGCCAACAACAATGTCTGAAAGAGCAGTGTTAAATAATAATTAATATAAGTGCTAACTAGCTAAAAAAGAAGTGATTTGATTCTCTTGATGAATTAAGTTTCTGGTCAGATGTGTTCAAACTGAACGGGCTGAATCATGGGCCACTTTAGAGAACCACTTGCCAGAGATACTGCTCAGATATATAAAATGACAAATGGGGGGGGGGGGGGTTTGGCAATTACTTTAGCAGAAAGGGGCAGCATATTAATTAAGTGGTAAATCCTAATTTAGTTGGAGAAAGTGAGAGGTAGAAAGGAAGAAACAGACTCTTATTGTTCCACCAATTCTCAATATCTAATTCTCAAGGAATGGACTTGAAAAGATTCTGACCTTTCTACTTTGGTAAAGCTAGGGTTGCTAATTCAGTCAGTAATGAATGGTTTCACAGTCAAGGGTTTATTGATGGAGTTGCTTTACTTGGGGACAACCATTATGCATGCTCATTGATTTGAGAGACAACATAAACACGTACTTGCACTAATCTAAACCTGAAACATGCAAACATACTGTACATACACACACACTAACACAGTGATCGTTTGGATTATAAGATCAATGCGGACGCTCCCCAGGATCGGAGTTAAGTAGATTACAGGAATGTTTTCCCAAATCAATTTATTTTACAGTTCAGCAAAACAGTTTGGGAAGTGTAATGCACTTCAAATGATGATAGAGTGGATGTGGCCTCGGTTAGATCTAACAGGGATACATTGGACCTTCCACATATTTAGATAACCACACTTTCATTTTTGTCAATGAAGGGAGGGATCAAATGCGTACTACAGGAAGTTAAGCCTACTGTTCCAAAGGGAACTACGTGAGGAATAGATGAGATCATGCTACAAAACCACTCAAAAAAAAAAAAAAAAAAAAAAAAAACAAGATTTTGAAATGCATAATGGGGTCCAAAAGTCTGAGACAACTATTGAAGAAAAAAAATCCACCAAATGTGATCTCTTCAAGAGTTTTTAAGATGAGAATGAAGTCTACACAAGTCTGAAAGTTGTCTTTCTTTGTTTTTCTCAAATATGTTAGTTACCATATCTGAAATGGCACATCGTGTGGCATTTAAAGGGAAATCTGTCTCTCATGCTCACTCTGCATCAGCCCCCCTCCTCTTCTCTCTCTTGAAAGCTTTGTGATGTCGCAGGTAATAGGGAGTCTGTTGGATTGCTCTCCTCGTCAAGTGACACACAGTAAATTACACAAGCTTCAAGCAGCTCGCTGAATTACAGTTCATCACTTGGAAAGATTTCCCACCACTGGGCTACACGTATCAGATCTGCCAGTTAGGATCCAATTAACACTCTTGCCAAAGTAATCAGACTGCATGTGTAAGGGCTGCTGGAACTGGTTTATTACTCTCATGCATCTTCTGTCAGAAGGTACAGTTGTTGCTTCTACATCAAAGCAGTACCATGGCACTATTTCCCCCCACTCCCACCATTCCACTGGCTCTCGCCTAAGGGTTATGCTTCAACTTCCTTTGCATTGCCATGTGAGCCCCTGCAAACCGAATCCTTTGTAATTTACACACACTGCCCATTAGCTCAGGTTACTTGGTGTGAAGTAGGATGTTTTCCTGGTTACCAAAGATCACAAATCTGCAAAAGCGTTTTTTCCTTCCTTCATCATTTTGGAGTGGCCAAAACTTGTTGGAATTTGAATTGAATGGATCACACCTCACAGAAAGCTGAAATGGATTATTTTTTTACTTTTATCAAAATGTCCAACAAGACTTTATCAAGCCAACATTCAAAGTTTTTCTTGCCAAAACTTGTGTTTCTTGTTTTCTGTTTGTTTGGACTTGCATGTTGTAATTCTGTTCTGTTTCCTGAGCCAGTTTTTGTATTCCCTTGTTCATTGGTTCCCCTTGATTGTCTCCCCAATTATGCCTTGTTTCTTGTTACTTTCATCAAAACAGCCTGTATAAATTTCCTATATTTGGCTAGTTCTTGGATGTACATATTCTCTTTCCTGCATTATTTTTATGTAAAGTTCTGCACTTAGATCCACATCTTACCTAGTTGAGTTAGTTTTATTAACTTCTTTGAATGACAATTTATTTGAATTCTACTTTCTTACATTCAAATTCAAATTGTAATTCTGCATTCTTTTTGCGACCTCCATTCAAATTAATTTCCAATCAGCTGAAATGGAATTTAAAAGGCATTCCAAATTCTCGTCTGAATGGTGCACAACCCTACAGTTGGGTGAATGCTGTTAAAAATCAATGATAATATGAAGGCACGAGTATCCTTTTATAAATTCTGCTGGCTTTGTGCACGGTTCCAGTTGGCGTTCTGAGTAGATGAATTTTAAGGAACATGGCGCAGGAGTCTGACGCTCAGATGAGCTGTGCGTTGCTGACCTTTAAATCGGCGACACTCGGAGGATGGCTCACTGCTCAGGAAGTGATTGGGTTGAGCTATCTGCTACTTCTCTCTTGTCTAGGAATGCGAACGAGCAACGAGCCGCTCAACTGTCCTTCCCAAACGCAGGAACGAGGAAGCCTCTGGAAGGATGGCTTGTGGTTGTGAAAAAAGTTAAATTAAAGCATGTTGGGTTTAAAATGAACAAGAAAAGGTCAAAGCATTGGCCATATGTTTCTGTCACCAACGCAACCGCTGTAGAGTGTACTGTAGTTACATGCTAGTGAACTAAAATTGCTTTGTTTGGTTGTTTCACCTTGTTAATGCTGAGATATCTCTCTCTCATGTCCACACCGCCAAAAGGTCAGAGGTCAACTCTACCTCTTTAAACACCTTCCTGACACCTAGACTGTATTATATCACCACAACAGCCCGTTGCAACACCCACATGCCTCTGTTTGTTCAGCATCCTCCTGTTAGCTTCTAACCGCTGTTTTGTCAGTATTCAGTATCATAAACACGTGTTTTCACACTGTTAAATGCCCATCCTGCCATCAGGACAAGACGCCTGGGCGGCACACAGAGTCAAACAAACAAACCGGCATGTAGTTTATAGTTGGAGAATGGCAGCTGGGCTGATTGGGAGGACAGGAGACACAATTGCCAGTCGCGCAAACTTTCTGTAATCCCCCTTCCCTTTCATCCTCTCGCCTTTTATTTGTATTTTAAATGTCAGTGAATAAAACACAGAAGATATTGCCACTCAGAGAGAGAGGCGCTACGACGCGAGAGGACTGTTGTGTGCCTTGGGAAATCCTTGTAAGCAGCATGGAGAAGGCACAAGGATTTACGGGGAAGAAATAGGTGTTTATTGACTTCTCCTCTGGGCTTATGGGGTAATAATAGACCTGTCACATTACACAAATGTGGAAAAGCGGCTTCTGAGCGCGTCAAAAGCGCGAGATGAATCGCTGGATAGAATTAGTCAGCCGACAGGCTTTAGAGACTAATACAAGTAATTAAAACCAAGAGCTCCAGCACTTAGATGCATGTGTGGTAAATAATTTATACGCCATGATCTATGGATCACTTTCCCTGCCTTTCCTGGACAGGGAAAAGGGGCGGATACATCAGTGTCAGGGAACGAGCAGGCATTTATTTTAAGTAAATAAGTCATTTTTCAAAATGCTTGTTACATGGCACATCTAAGTACATGCACATGATCTGAATTGACTTTTCGTAAGCGTTTAAAAGAGCAGCGATCAAAGATAAAATATATTTAAAGGAATATTCCATTGGAGGTGAGTGGACGCAAACTGTAAAAGTTAGTTAGTTTCAATAGTATGGCCACAAGACATGAACAAGATGTGTTAACATGATTTTAATGTGAAAATCTGCTTTCTAACCTCTGTAAATTTGTATCCAATTTTACAACTGTTGCTATGACAATCAACCTCCATAAATCGTAAATTTCTATTTCAGAAATTGGCCCCAGTCACTTCCATTATATGGACCTCACCGCATCCATGATTTTGGAATCTTTTTTTTTTTTTTTTTTTAAGAAAAATAAATAAATAAATCTATGGTAATCAGCAGGCTGTTGATTGAGCTTAATTGGGTAACTGAACATGAAACATTCCTTTAAATATTGTTTTTGGGAAATAAAGGATTACCAGACTTTTAGACATTTAAAAAAGCACAAGTTAATTAAGAAAAGGTTTGACGGCATTGATTAACTACAGCCTGAAGACAGCACTCAACAAGCCCTGATTCATATTGATTCATATGGCTAACATGAGGCAAGGATGGCATAAGCAAATGTAAATATTCAATATTTACTATCCTCCGGTGTTATTAGAGACAGGGGCTCAGTCATGGACTACCAGTTATCACAGACCTTCCTCATCCAATATAACTCGGCTTCCACAGGAAGTATCGCACGGCAATTCGCAGTCACGCTGTGTGCCGGGAATCCATTTCCTGAGTATACAGATGGCTGCGAAACTACAATAGATACATGAAAGTGCATCCACCTAGGCTTTGCTTTACAACTAATATCTTTGCACAGAAGGCGAAAAATAATAAAGGAACAAAAAGGAAAAACTTTGATTTACCAAATATCCCAAGCCTTATTTGCCCAAACCGGGCTGAATATATTAAAAGTGAAAGTCACCAAATCTTTAACTTCCGCATAATTAGATACTCAAGGGTGTGACTCTTGGAGAAGGTGTCACCATTGTTATACTCTCTGAAAATATTAACGACGAGGGTTAGCGGCAATTTTCCCTTCCTTTAATTAAATGCACGGGGTACTAATGAAGTAAACCACCGCTAGCTGATAGCACTTATTAGCAGGGAGGAGGCCACGCTCTCTCTCACACTTAATTTAAACCTAAAAATACAGAGCCTGGCAGATGTCAAGCGTTTACATAATTCGAGGCGGCACGTTTGTATTGTGGGGATGTGAGAGAAATAACACATCGGCACTCAGTTGGTAAGTAAACAGGTCTGGTAATAGGCGATGCGACATGCGCGATGCTGCTGTGACCTTTACCAAATCACTGACAATAGCAATGTGGCGCAGCCGGAATCAATAATGGCAAATTATCTTGGAGGGGTACAAATGACAGCTAGTTAGAATACACAATGCTACAAGAAGCCAGGAAGAGCTGCTATTTGGTTTCTGCGGGATTGTATTGAAAATAATCCAATAGAAAGTTTCCACAAAATTACCACAAAAGAGGACTCTGCAGAATGTTGCCCAATCCATAAATTTTTAAACTTGTTTCACCACAAAACGTTAACAATGTGAGTTAGCATACTAAGTGGCTCACTGCAACCTTGATTTTTGCTTTTTTAAAGACAACAAGGAACGAGTCAATTTTATTTTTTGTGTTAATCAACATCATGAAACAAATGCTGTCAATTGAGCTCGTACTGAACCCGGAATATTCCTTTAACATGTCAATATCTTTTCACAGCAGAGATTTCAAGGTTGCCCAACAGGGGAGGGGAGGTAATGTAGCTGTAGACAACAGAAAGGTTTCAGGTGTGAGGTATTTTGTTTGGTTTCTTTTGAATAAGGGCAGGCCTGACAGGATGAAATTTTACTGACAGCTCCAGAATTACATTGCCAAATCAAACAGAGTAGCTGGAACAGAGGAAATCTTTTCCAGAGCGCCATGTATTATGGATGGACTTAAGAGATTAGCGAGGAACTGCTCACCTGCAACGGACGCTGTTTGTCGTTGTTCTTTGGAGATTTCAGGCCACTGCCTGGTTGCTGTAGAAGTAATTGCCTTGCTGCTTGTAGGGCCTGCAAAGAAAAGAAAAGAGAAAAAGAGACGCAAAATTAGTGTTTTTTTCCCCATCCTTCCTCCATTCCTCCCCTTCAACTCTGGCACACTCAAATATCAAACACTATGAAAGGTGACATCAACCCGGCGCATGCCATCCACTACACCATTCATTGCTGTTGATGAGCCATGTAGCGTCTCTCAGATATACATTTTTCATGATAATCCACAAAGCCGTGATGAAAGATAAATACAGTTTGTCTAGCACCTCTAAAGAGCATGAGGGGTGTGGCGTATACACACAGAGAGTGTCAGTGGTATTGACCTGTCTAGTGTGTGCTCAGCTGAAATACCCACTTCTCTGCAAATTACTGGCCCATTTGCATATTCATAATATCAATTTGAAGTAGAGGCAGGCAACGTGAAGTGTTCCTAGAAGCTGTAATTAAAGTTGACAAAATCAACATCAGATTACCTCAGGAGTGAATTAACAAGGAGCTGAGCATTAGCCGGGCCCCTGAGCACAGGGGTGATGCCGGCCCTTCTCTGGCAAATCACTCCAGATACCTACTTCTCCAATGTCGTAGAAAAATACAAGAAAATTTGGTTGCTAAGGTAAGCGTGTTAGGGGTTTGTTCAAATCTTTAACCCTAAACTTTAGAATGTAACTCATCCTGTTTGTGCTACAGACATGAATGAGACCTATTACTTTTGTTTATACTTTTTGTTTTGTTTATTTACATTGTATGAGTGAATCCTCTGGGCTCTTTAACTTGGACCACTAAGCAACCACCTAGAAATGTCCTAGCCAGCCACATGACCTCATCAATGCTCTGACAACATCTCAGAACACCTTAGCAACCACCTAGAAATGCCCTAGCAACCATTCACCATTTCTGGGCTCTTTAGATTTGGACCAGTAAGTAACTACCTAATAACCACCCAGAACAACTTGGCAACCACCTAAAAATACCCTAGTAATCGCCCTCAATATCCTACCAACTTTTGCATAAGCAACCATCAGTTCCTTTTTCTTCAGAAAATGTAAACATTTTTTTTTAATAATCTTTTTTTCTTAAAAATAAAAAAAACTTACAGAATGTGTGTGTAAGCCTGATGCCAGTTAGGTTGAAATGATGTACCTTACAGCGTTCCTCATGTACCTACAGGAATACTGATACATGCCTTCAAAGGAAAACAACTCTTTCCAGACTTCCTGGAGTTGTATGTCGACCGTAAACAGAAGTGAACAACGACTCTGTGAACACAGCCACGGACGGCCTCAGCGCCCCGACACAAGGAGAAAGCAACAAAATAAATAAAGCAATATAAACAACACAATAACTTCACAGGTGTTTCATCTGTCGGGGAAGAGGAGAGCGAAGGTCGAGGGGTGCGAAGAAGAAAAAAAAAACCTTCAGATAAAGAGTGACACTTCTTCCAGCAGAATCAAGGGCTTGTTTTATTTCCTGGTGCTTGCTAGTATCCATGACAACAGCTGCCTTGACAGGATGTGCATATGGCACTGCTCTGCCAGCTGGTGAGAACAATGTTTGAACTAGTACATTGAGATGCTGAGCAAACAGGGGGAGAGAGGGAGAGAGAGAGAGAGAGGTGAGGGAGAAAGGAAGAGAGGGAGAGAGAGAGAGAGAGAGAGAGAGAGAGAGAGAGAGAGAGAGAGAGAGAGAGATAGGGGGAAAAGTTGCCACGTCTTAACCCGCTGGGAAGGCAGCCATCCCCCTGATCAATTATGAAGAGACAGGGTGAGGAGCTGCCACTGTCTGTCTGGCTGCACGGTGAGGAGCCAGGCTCTCCGAGCTCCTGGTAAACAAACACAACACAGTGGCGCTGGGTCCTAACAGCATCGATCTGTCTCCTCTGATGCACACACACACAGAGCCGTTGTCTGATACTTCAGGGGACACCAGGATGTGGAGGAGGGCTGGACTACTTCAAATCAGTTCCCTGTCCTGGCCCATCTTTGAACGAACCCAACAGACAACAATCGGATCTTGAGCTTTGAATGGGGCATACTTGTATAACTGGATAAGTTTTGGGGAAAAAACAAGGTTTTATGTTTTGCAAACTGATTGAGTAGCATACTAAGTTGGCGGAGAAAGTTTCCGCAAATCACCCTGCTTTATTCTTCCCTTCTAAACGATGCATTTATCGATTAGTTATGGTCCTCGTGGTACTTTTGGATGCATGAGTGACTTATAAGTACCCTCACCAAGTCATTATCGGCAGGACCGCATGGATGAGATTGTAAATTGCAGGAGATTTCACGCCCATCCAAGCGGTGATTGTGACTGTGTGACTTTAGGGTCAGCTAATGGCTTTAGCACAACAATTAACAGGAGGAAATATTTATCCGCATCCCGATCGATACAGACTCGCTGTCCTCTGATGAATAAAAGGACAAAGTCAAAGAAGTCATTCAATACAAGGTAGAGGTCAGGAGAGTGGCACTTCACACAGCACACGGATGAAGAAACTTAATGGCTTTTCCAATATGAACGTGCACACTGGGAAGGTGGGGGAATGTTTTCCATTTTGCATATTATAGGGTTAGTTTCTTCCAAAAATTACAATTGTGGGATTATTTACTCCCTCACCCTCATTCCAAACCCATGTGACATTCTGTTTTCATTGAAACAAAAATTTTTGAAGACTATTCTGGGCCCCTTTTTCAATATAACAAAGGTGAATGGAAACTGGTAAGCTGCAAAGTGACAATAAAAGTTCCAGAATCGAACAAATCTGATTTAAATTAATCATTTAGACTAATTTTGTGAACAGGTTCAATAAATCTGATTAAACTGTTTATGAATCCACTGAAATTTCAGTTCGTTCTTTACATAAAACTGGCTTCAGAAGACCAAAAAGCACCATAAAGAACAGACTGAAAAGACAGCCAATTCATAAACAAATGAATCAGATTCATTGATTCAGTTGACAAAACCAGCCTATACCATTCATTTGAATTGGACTGACCTGGTTCTTGAATTCAGTGATCCAAACACAATGGTAAACAGTCCATAAGGTGGCATAATTTTGCATCTGGCTGATTAAAGAAGAATAAAGCGCACAAGCCGTATGGGCTACTATAATGATTTTTTTTTTGACATTCTGAAGCCTCAGTCCTCATTCATGTTCATTATATCGAGGAGTGACCAGAAAAATTCTCCTTTTGTGTTCTATGAATGAAAGTCAGTCCTAAAGGATTGGAATAACGGAGGGAGGGTGAGTAAATGATGACTGAACTTTCACTTTTTGGCTGAACTATTCCTTTAATGTTTCCAGCAGAACTGTTCCGCCTGTCCTTGTCCTGTAATGCTGCAAAAACATTCCTTATTAGTGACAACACCGCATTATACAGCTGATATTCGCCCTTGTGCGAAAATACCCAGAATGCAACACAAAGGCATATTAGGTGCTTTCCAGATTCAACAAAAGCAAAGCAACCACTGAAGTTTTGCTGGACGGCTGGAAGCTGCTTGCTTTGCTTTGCTTCATCCTATAAGTTTTGTTGCTGTGCAGAAGAAACGCAGGCTGCCATCCATTAATGCACACATTGTATAAACAGCACAATGCATCACATTCCTCAGAGCTAGGAGCTCAAGGAGAACCGGGCTGGAGCGTAAATAACAAGGCACTCAGGAACATATTTGATGTTGATATCTATCTCTAAGGACTGGGAGGGGGAGAAAAAAGAACAGAAAGAAACAAACTTGCACATTCAGTTCAATGAAGTGCACACGGAAGACACGCACACAAACACATGACTGCAAGGGCTTCACAATCCTTATGAAAATACGATTCTGCCCAAATGGATCTACTGTAATTGGTTTCAGCTAGCGAGGTCGAGGGGGAAAGGTGATACCGGTCACTATTATATGAAACGGAGGGAAGAAACACGCATATTTACACAGGAGTTCCTCGGCTACGTTAATAGAGAAAAAGAGAAAGGCGAAAGAAACATATGTCAACTCTCTCACCCCTTTCACCAGGCAGTCTGTGTTTACACTTAACACAAGGGTAATGAGGAATACATTGCAACGTTCCCAGTGCTAAAACAAGCATGAAAAGCATTAGCAGCCAGCTGCAGCTTGGCACATCATTACAAATGCATCCTCGTTCCTCAGGATCAGCACTTGAGCTGAGCTTTTAGAGTCAGCCTCCGCAACCGTGACCAAATGTATTACGAGACAAACAAATGTTACAGTGAAAAACTAGCTAAGGGAAGCAGGTATGTTTGAGAACGGAAACATAGTGGATTAATCTGGATTGTTGAGAATGTTGGTTCACAACAAGGGCGGGGTGTTTTTGCAAATGTCTTTAATTTGATCATAATTTTTTTTTTTTTGGAGGAACAATACATATCCAAACAACTCTAGATTAGAATGCTACACGTGTTTTGTTGGAAGTTTTGTGCTTCAGAAGATCTCCGGCTTGCAGTCGCAGAGGGCACGTCAACTCTCGGCTTATGGAAAACACGCACAACAAGAAGAGAGAGTGAGAGAGCACAACCCTTATCAAGCCGACAGGAGTCGGCTGCCACGAAAAACAAAGGACAAACAGTTTAAGCTGATCAAACAAACAGTGCTGATTGGCTGGTGGTCTGCGCGGCCTGTGCAAAGATAGGGCCCCACTCTCAACAGCAAAATATTGACACCATATCTGTTATGTAAGTGTGTTTAGGACATAGGGGTCTGATGAGGGGCCAGGCCACTCATGAATAGAAAGCGTCGCTCCAGGCACGGATTTCATAAACAAGACGTGCGCTGAGGACATAACAGCCCTGCAGCAGCCCTACATTGGGCACCAGATGCACGTCAGTATGAATGACAGCTAAACACGTTAAAGGTCCGTTTGGACACACAATGGCAGTAGGTCAGTCTGTGGACAATGTCCCAACCTCTGTTGTGAGGAGGCTGACTGACACAAGGGCAGAACAGACCGCCTTTTATCAAAGGTCATCCATAGCTGTGATCTGTGTTAGCGTTCCAGTCAACAGTGAACCAAGGTTTATCGGGGAGGCTGGGCGGCCTTGCTGAGCTCCAAAGACTGAGGCTGCATTTGGCTCTATGGAAACAAAGTTCAAATTAGCAACCTGGAATTGTTAAATTTGGACTGAATTTTGTTTTTATGTGAACACTCTGAATAACACCAAAATCAGATCTTCTCAGATGGCATGTCATGACAAGAAGCAGGTGATTAAGTTGTTAAATTTTCAAGTAATAAGCTCCATTTAATATTAGAACACTTAAAAATTATATTAATAATATTATTTCATGTATGTTTGATTATGAAAATTACATTTAATAATAATAATGATAATAAACTAAAATTATAATAACATTTTAATGTATTTTGGATAATGAAAATTAATAGTAATCATAATAATAATACCAGGTAAAATAACAATTTAATAAAATTTATAAAGCAAGCAAGCAAGAAACCATTTATTATATATATATATATATATATATATATATATATATATATATATATATAAAATAATAAATACACACACATCTGATATCCACTATATAAAAAAAAACAACACAATCTGAATCCACTTTTTAAAGCCAGACTTATTAGTAACCTGCCACTTTCATTAGAATTTATTTTTTTTGGATTTACTTTTAAGTAACCTACATCACCCTTTGTTCTGTTGCTTGTTTTAGTCTTTAACTTTCTTCTTCCTTTTCTGGTTTTAGCTAAAGGAAAACCCTGTCTCTCCACCATGGGCATATTCAACAAATAAAAGACTTTGACTTGTGAGGTCTGAGTTTAGTACTCAAGTGGGAAAACAGCCCAAGACACAACATGTCCAGCAAAGATGAGACGTGTGCTCTCAGCATCCATTCCAGCAGCCGACACAAATAAAAAATGAGGAGAGGAGAGCGAGTGAGACAGAGGAAGAGAGAGAGATCTCAGTTATTGTGATACAGACACAGATTGTTTTTTCCTCAGCCAAACGCCATACTTCTCAGACAAGAGAAAAGGATGTGGGAATAATGAGTGTTTTTATGTATGACTCAATAAATCAGCGGTGTGTGCAGCTCGCGGGCCGGTCCATGGAGACACTCCTCAGCTGCAGGGCCAAGCGCGAGCTAACCGGCAGAACAATGGGCTTCTGTGAGCTGCGCTCTCTCTTTTTCTCCTTTCATTCCTTCTCCAGCTATTTCCTCTCAATCTCTCGTATGCAGTTCCCGTCTTTCCTTGTTGATCTCCGTCCCCGTTGCTCACTTCTTGTTTATTGATTTTCTAGATTAAGGATCCCATGGAGAGGGATTGTAACACACAACCAAAAAATTATTTTGGGGTGTGCTTATTTGCCTTCCCCTTGCATCTATTTGGCCTGTGTCTGTATTATGCTTCCCCAGCCCAGTCTCAGGTGCTAATAATGAAGGACAAATAGAATCATGTGTGTAAACTTCCCCTTCTGATGAAAATTTATATTAACTTTCTGCCACTGTAAACACAGAGGCATAGCTCAGCCCTCCCTGGTGAATTCGAGATGAATTCGCTCATTTCTACTCCAGAAAGCTGGGCATTTACGTGAGGGAAAAAGAGAAAACAGAGATCTGCTTCATTGTGTAACCTCACACTTATTTTTTCAAGTGCGAGGAGACAAAACATGAGTCTGTCTGGCCCATCAGGATGAGTGTGTATGCACAGACAACAGCGATGTGTGCATTTGGCTGTGTGTGTGTGTGTGTGTGTGTGTGTGTGTGTGTGTGTGTGTGTGTGTGTTTGTGTGTGAGAGAGAGAGTGCATGGCCCTCATTGGGGAAACAGTGCCAGGAATAACAGGCCAAACAGAGTCGGCTTCCACCGTTCACTGCAACCACAAACATTCATACGCTTCCCACCACCTGCAGACATCGTTATGGATGGTTCTCGCAAAATCTGTGCTGCACTTTTGCACTGGACCACGTATAATAGTTTACAGTATCGCCAGCAACCTGTGGAGGGAATTAGATGGCAGGGGCCCCATACTGAAAACAACATCTGTATCCCATAGAAATCTAGAAACGTACTGAAAAGAACGTGAGGAAAACGAACAAATTCTACTCTGATTAGTTGCTTTTGGTAAGATGAGCATCACAATTACTATTGCTTAGAGTGACATGCACAATCCCTAATTCTAGTTTTAAACTTTGGTGTACAGAAAAAAAGTACAATTTGCACAGGAACAACTCATTTTATTTAGAAAAATTAAAAATTTGGTATCATCTGATCTCTTTAGGTTCATTTGAAAGATGCTTAAACATCATAAAGAGGCATCACAGATCAGTTCTGAAACCAAGTGCCTCTCTGTATCTCTCTGGGAGCTCAGACATTGTTTCTGCACATCTCTGTTCCTTTACTGGTTCCTTTACTTATGAAATTCGATCTCTCCCTGCTTCTCAATGGCAGGCTTTGGTAAAGCCCTTTCTTTCAACTGCCGTATATATCATCTGGGTTTAGATAAGGTGACTCTACTGAGCCTTTTATCTGCCTCCCTTACAGAGGCATGAGCAAGAAAGGAGACTGCTTTTCACTTATACCATCAACACATGCCAGCAAGTGCAGGTCAGCGAAGGAAATAAAGGAAGAGTGAGGCGGCGAATGAGTCCCACTTCCTAGCATGTGTTCGATGCACTTGGCTTCTTTTTCAAGTGATTATGATCCATCTCTTTTTCGCAGTTCCATGCCACTGAGCATCACAAGGTCTGAGGAATACCTCTTTATAAATGTTGCATTCAGGGGCGAGAGAGAGCACACTCCACACTTCATTTAGAGTGAGGCCAGAGGAAAAAAGAAGGAAAAGAATAGCACTGTGCTTTTGTCAGGCTGAGCGAATGGACTTGTTCTCCATTTGGGCGGGCATAGCATTTGTTGACAAGAACTTATTAAGAGGCTCAGACAGCAGAGTACACAGCTAGAGGCAAAGTGTAGACTATCTGCTGAAGGGAAAGAGACGCCAATCTCTCAGTCCCATTGACCCCCAAAAAAGTGTTTGTTCAGGGTGTCAATAGCAATAGACAAGACAAAAAAACAAACTGTACGGGTCTCGTGCAGAAACATACGCATATTATTCCAGGTAGGAAAGTTCTAAAAATGCAAATACATTTCCTTTTAGGTATATATTTAGGGTTTAGGGTTATGTAGTAGCTTTACCTAAGGGTATGAGATATATCCTCATTTAGGTAATTGTATATATCGCCTGATCACCCTCCTGGCAGCACTCTAAAAGTCAATAGTATATGTCTGAGTGTGTATGTGTGGTCCACAGTGAGCTCTTACACTGTTACCTAGAAAGGTCGACTGGCCCTTTTGTGACCTTCAATGTAAAGCACAAACCCCTGATTACCATGAAACTAACCACAGACGGCATGCTGTGGAACAATATGTGGTTTCTCCTCCAGCTGGAAAATACGTGCTGAAGGAAGCTCAAAAATGGTGCTCTGACATGATCTCTTTTCAATAGCGCAGGAAAAATTATCACCACAAAATGGAATAGGGTTACAAGAGCACGATCCACTCCAGGTGAAGGCAAACTATTGTTTTCAGTCCATTTACCTGAGTGTTCAACTGTCATTAGTTTGTGGTGGGCCGGTAGTCCATTCAGCCCGGGTGATGGATCTTCCCAGCCCATCTCAATGAGCGTCGGGCTGCGCTGCAGATCAGCAGAGTTAATAGCGTTACATCTAGCTGGTGGTGGGCCAATGCATCTCCGTCAATCCTCCCTGCTGACGGAGCGCTGGGGCCCCGGGCCCTCCCGGCTACGTGTGCCAGCGTGCCGTTTGTCTTGTGAATATTCCAATTACAGTGCGTGCCTGACCTTTTGAGTGAGCTGAGCTGGGGTAGAGTTATCTTCCCTCCTGACACAAGCCACCTATCAGTCAACGTTTCAGTGAGAGAGACAGATCTGTTCTAAGGGTTTCATGCTGATTACAAAGAGCTATGGATTGTTACACATACCCCTAGATGTGCAGTGATTAAGATGCATTCAGTGCGCAGATAAACATACGTGTTCACTCAAACACGTCGGCTCTGTGTATTCACATGCCATGTATCTGCTATAATCAGCTAACTGCCTGACTACACTCGCTCTCGTAAACAAACCCTTTGACAGGCCTATATGGCTTTTTACGAGGTTTATTTTGCAATCCTAGCATGAACAAAGTCATACTTTTGTAGTTCCCTCCCCCTCCCAACATCTAATCTACATCTTTCATTGAATTAAGAATGGAAATGGCCAAGAAATGCTTCTTTTTCAATTTCATGCTGAGGTAGCTCAACTTAGTGGATGTAATTTCTCCTAACAAGAAAATTCATCACAATGTCGTTCACTTAGTTTGACCATGAGAGAAATCCCCCTCCTCCTTTCACTCTTTTTTTCCTTTTCTACGCCTTGATGAACATCCCTAAAGCATCATCACTCCCTTCATAACACGTCTGACCATAACTAGACAATTATGTCGGCTGTTTAAAAAGAAGTGACTACAATCTACATCAAATGAAATGACAAAGGTCAAATGAAAGAACATGCATGCCTGACACTGTAAACCACAACTTGTGTACACAAGATGAAGTATATCACATATAATTATAAAAAAAGAGATAGTTCTGGTTATAAAATAAGACTGGATGAGCCACATATCAAAACAGACAACATTCGCACAAACAAAATCAAGCAGTTAAGCTAATTAACTATAATACTTGGCTTTGAATATTGTTTTACAGTATCTGATCGTATTGCTGTTGTCAGTGGTTTTATAACCCCCCCCAAAAACTCCTTAATTGTGGTAAAAATCACAGCTAATTGCTTTAGTAGTAACTTCTAAACAGATTCTGCTAAGCCAAACCAAGACAAGCACCCGATGTTGCCACACAACTGAGGAAATACCTAGCGGGCAAATTCATGCATCAAATAACTGGTAAATACCTCTAGCAATAACAATCACATTTAAATTGAAATGGAGTAGCACTGGAAGATTTAAGCGTGAAAGCAATATCAGCTTGGTGTCAAATCAAGCATGAAGCCTCACACACACAACCTTAATTCATGTTTTGCATACGACTACAGCATTTCCTTATCACAGTGTTAATGCACAATATGGTGCACACTGCTAGTTCTCATTCTTTGAGCATGCTAACACTCTCGGTGGTTCTCTGGCTTCTGATGGAGATGTTCGGGCTGAAATGACTGTGACGGAGAGGGGATATAGCATCGATCCTACATTTTAAAAGATAAAAAATGTACCCGGACGAGCCCCCAGAATTAACACCCACCGAGAAAGCCTGCAAGCCCAGGCTAAGTGACATGTGCGTGCATTTGAAAAGCCTCTTGTGTATTTGTGAGCTGAGGCCAGGCTTATTTACAGCATTTGTTGAAAAGCCCTGAAGAGCCGCAAGCTGAGAGGGTCTCTTACATATGTATTCATTGTCTGGGGGCAGTGAGCTATGAGCCAGGCCAGACACCACTCATATGATCTCTCTCTCTCGCTCACTCTTTTCCAGAATTATGGAATTCAAATATTCAAGTGGAAGAGTGGCAATATCTGACTACCTTGTGCATAGTAAATAGAAAGACGAAAGAGGGAGGAATGCGGGGAGAGAACAGCTTTGCCAATCGTAGCCCTCAACTCCTTAACCAGATTTACATCACTTTAATATTTGTTCCGGAAAACCTTCACATACAAACATCCCCAGGCAGGCGTTTCACAGGCTGATTTGTTACTATTCATGGATAAACCGGAGAGAAACTGTAATACTAGACATGCTTGTTAAATTCACAAGGCTCCAAAGCTGCCTTCTAGAAAATCCTGCCTCTTGGTTGTCAGCTTAAGACGCCAGGCATCTGCATATGTGAGCTTTTTAAGCTCTGTTAAATGGTTTGTGGTGTCATAGGCTGTCAGAGATACTGGGAGGATGAGGTTCAGGATGCTCCAGTTTCCTCACCATGTTTTTACTGCGTTTAAGTTCAAGACGACTCTAAAAAACTCCTTGCTCTCGAGGGCTTTGCTCCGAATCACCTGCTTTGAGAAATACAGCATTTGGTTCATTGCTTAAGGTTTAGAAAAAGAACTACACTACCCATAATCACCTGCTCCACAGTCTTAAAACAGTGGTTTGATGGTGTAAAGTATGTCGCTTTTGTCTCCAGGGGAGGCTTCTGCCCTAAGGGCCGATATAGATTTCAGTGCTGTTAATTTCCACAGGCAGGGCAGTTAGGAAACATCAAAACAGCAGTAAATGAGACGTGAAGTGGTCATTGATCTTGACTGGCTGACTGCTGTAGTTTTATTTACACACTGAGGTTAAATGTAATTGCTAAACACTAAAGGCTGGTCAGAGTCGTGGCCTAATGGTTAGCTCCTACATTAACACATTGAGCCATGGTGCTCAGTTGGGGTCAAGGTGAGTCTGAATCAGGGAAATGTCATAATATTTCCCAATATCCCTCTTGTCCCCATCCTTCTCCACCATTCAGTCAATAAAGTGTTATGAAATTAAATAAAACAAAAAAAACAAAAAGTATACATTAAAAACAGATGGGTATTTATAAGAGTATAGAATAATATGCATAAAAAGTATGAAATATTTGTAAAGTAATAAATACATAAAACTGTATTAATAATGTATAAACAACTTGAAAAATAAAATAAAATAATAAAACAAATTAAAAGATGGACTACATAAGCACTGGTAAGGTAAAAGGTTATATTTGCTATATATAAATATTTCTGTCACAAAAAAAAAAAAAAAATTCTCCCTTGTTGCCTAAATGTGCAAACGTGGCTCATTTCATTTATAACACTAAGGCTGAAGGTGTGTGTGTTTCACCTGCAAGTCTTTGACCTGTGTCCCCCCCACCATGATGCTAGTGCCGCCCAAGCATGAGCAATGCTCATGAGTGTTTGTTTCCAGCAGATTTCACTCTGTTCCTTTCTCTCTCGATTCCCCCCTCCTCATCCTGTCCCTCACTCGATCTCTCTTTCAAAGCCACGGCTTGACATTTCGCTTGGTCTCTGGAGAGGCCGATGGGAAATGGAGTTACTACTGCAGGCGCACTGTAAATTCCATACAGCCACATGTTATGTGGCCTAAGCACAAATGACCAATCCAGGATCTGAGCTCTCTTTGGTGATAATAGAATAATGCCTGCTGTTGTCTGGGGAGGAACAGAGCATGCACATCCATCACGGAGAGGCTTATATCTTGCAGTGTCATCTCGAGAAGCAGCACGCCTCTATATGTCAAAATACGATGTCTACTGATAGTGAAATGGTAACCGTAAAATACAACAGTAAGTCATCGAAAAGCGTTTTATTTTGTTTCTAGTGCCAATCTTTGTGAGAGCTTTATGAAATAGGGCTCTTGTGAAACCGTTTGTGTGTGTGTGTTATTTACACACTGTAGTGGAGGAGTCTCGGGCCGGTGTGATAAAGCTAATGAGCTTCTTTGTGCTGGAGTGTAAATGAGACAGTCACCTCGCTTTCGCTATCTGCACGGTATAGACTCCAGGGGTGATTACTGCTTTAAATTATGCTCAAGGGCAAAGCGCTATTTGCATCAGAAGGGCTTTTATTTGGCTGATGAGCGGCGAAAGCCGTCATCACCCTGCCTGAAGATGTTGCACTCGCAGCTCCCGGTGGACGATGGGGGAGACGGAAGTGAGACTGGCTGTTTGTGTGGTGTGTCTGCGTTACTTTGTTACTTTCCCCTCCTGAATGACAGTCAATGGACCCCAGAGACACTCCCTCCCATCTCTTCTGAATGCGTGCATGCGTGTTAATGTGTTTGTGGGGTGATGATGGAGTCAGACTCATTGAATATCAATTAGCACTGTGGTTTTTCTCTGTTTTGCTTCTTTTGGTTTTGTTTTTTGCTTCTATTTTGCAGGTGTTTTCTTGGATTTGCGGAAAATCGTTGTGGAAAATGAAACCTCCTACCTCCTTCCCAAGTGGCTCCCTCAACTGAGATACTACCTCCAATTTCATTTGCTCTTACACCTGAAGAATACGGGGAAAATATGGCTGACACTGGCTGTCAGGCGTCTCATCTTAAATTCTCCTCAAGCTAAAATGTCAGGTTAATTGCTGTCATTTTTACACCGGGCCAGTGACTTACACACCACTTCCTGTAACAATTGAAAATTTAAATTGAAAAACAAAAAATACTAAAGAAAATATATAAATATAATATATATAAAATAAACAGTGTCCTGTGCATTTGGACATGACATTCATAAATACATGTGGAAGAGTAGCTAATAAAAAGTGCAGAACTGATCTAAAAATAAATAAATAAAAACAGAAATATCCCAAGAGCCAATGGCATGTATATGTAGTATAAAATACTGCAGAATCTATAACTGAATTCTAATGAATGAAGGTAAAATGCAAGGCGTGTGGATTTTAAAATGGCACTTGTTTTACTAATATACCCCAGAAAACTTCCTCTCCAGACAGGAAGTTAAATTGCAGAGAATGGCTAACTACACTATAAATCCATACAATCACAGATTATTAAACCAGAACAATCATCTAGAGGTTCTATTATATCACATCACATTATCTACAGATCGATGCAAACAGTCTTGTATGCACACACCAGTATACATATAGCAACATTAAAACTCTTTTAACATCAGCCTTAACAAGGCAATTTGACATTTCTGGGTGTTTTGTTTTTTCTAAGAAAGTTTGGCAATGGACAAAAATATTCGATTACAGGCAATTACAGTTATTTTTAATTGGACTTTTTCATCTCTCTCTCTCTCTCTCTCTCTCTCTGTCACACACACACAATACCAAAGTGTGTGAAGTTAACAGCACCTGGCTTCCCTTTAAAAAGCCTCCTGAGGCCAGTTAGCAGGCCCACTCATTTCAATGTATCTGTCTGCGCTCTTCCACTCGCTCTCTGTAAGTCAAACATTGTCACTCTCTCCACTTTCTCTACGGCACTCATCTCTCCTCTCTTCACTCTTTCTGCTTACACTGCCCTTTTCTTCCACTTTTAGTGCGGATTATCTACAGACAGATAACACAAAATCTATTCAAGCAATATGCAGCTATACAGGAATAATACTAGCGATTATTATTAACAAAAAAAGTGTGTGTGTGTGTATGTATATATATATATATATATATATATATATATATATATATATATATATATATATATATATATATGTATATATATATATATATATTATATAATTGAACAATTTAATAAAACAAAATACATTTTATTTGTTATTGTTATCTACTATTAACTATTGTTAAACTAACAAGTAACATTATTATTATTATTATTATTATTATTAATAATAATAATAATAATAATAATAATAATAATAAAAATAACACCACTAATAATTATGGTTAGATGGTTCTATATTGCATTGGCTTTGCACTGTACTCTGCAAGGACAAAAAAGTTTAATCTAATATTATTTGTGGTATAAAATTATAGTATTTAAAATATTACAATTTATATTTCTATTATATACACATTTATAATAATATTAATATTTTATTTTTTAACTCTGTTTATGTGCACAGTAATAATAAAAACAATAAAACTGACAATATTAACTATTGCCACTAACAAATAACAACAATAACAGTGATTATATAATAAATATAATAGTCATATATAATATAATTACAATCATCATCATCATCATCATCCTCATAATCAATATAATAATAATAATACTTATTAGACGCTTCTGTAGCTAGCTGTTTCATTGGCTCTTACTGTACTGTACAATAACACTGAATCTACAATTTATTTTATATTAAATAATTTTGATTTGTTTACATTTTTACAATTTATTTTAAATGTATATTTATATACATTCATATTTATAATATCAATATTTTATTTTTAATGTCTAATTGCTTAATGTAACAAAAACATTTTATATAAAAATATATAAAATAAACTACATTATTTTAAATTACGCTAATTCATTAGAATTAATAATATTTATAATAATAATAATATTTTAATATTTCAGTCTGATACTGATAACAATTACAAAAACTAAATATATAAATATGTAATTGTATACACATTTAATTTTGTAATATTTTATATGTTTATAATAACAACAACAACAACAACAACAACAACATCATTATCATCATCATCATCATCAACTACTAACAATTCACATATATAAACTATTATCAATAACGGTTTAGATACAAGTTTACAAAAACACTTTTGAAGAGCCCAGCATTAACCACCAAACAGTGATCTGTATCTCACACACGCTGAAGTGTGCAGGTTAAAACAGAAGTCAGTAATGAGAAAGCGGGGGGTGGTAGGGGGTTGACCCCAATCAGACGCGTGTGTGAGACACACAGAGAGAGAGACGGCCGGTGTGATGATGAATGGGAGGAGAGGCCATGAGATGGGGGTGCTGTTGTAATCACCAGCTGGAGAGGGTGGCTATGAAGGGGGGTGTTCGGAGGGGCCCACAAAGAGCCGCAGGACACACTTCACTCTACTACACTGATCCTGTCTTACCCACAGGCCCATGGGCTGCTTTCAGCTGCAGTCACCAGCACTGAGCCACTCACTCACACCCATCCACTCACTCACTCACACAGACACACAGACACACACACACACACACACACACACACAATAATATAAAAAATAACTGGCATTTAATAGCTATGAATTTAAGCTCGGGAAAAAAACAACAACAAACAAACAAAAAAAACTAAATACATATACTAATAAAATTATTATAAAACAAATACACTACATTATAAATACACAATTAAAAAATATATAAATATTATAAAAATGTTCCATTAATAAAAACAATAATTTAGGAGTTATTTGGCCTACTTTCAAATATTTTAGTAGTACAAACATTCACATGGCAACCAAAAAAAAGGGAAAAGTATTAAACATCTTGCTTAAGTCCTTGAAAACAAAACAAGCAATGCCTGAGGAATCACACATTCTGTTTTCAGACACATACTCACATCCAATGACACACTTGCGAGTGAATAAGTGAACACACACTCCACACTGCCCGCAGACTATCCCTGAGCTCAGCCTGACCTCTCATGCTGCTCTTTTGGTGAGCTGTCAAACCCATCACTCACTGCACCGAGACACATACATACATACATAAATACATACAACACACAACTGTGTTGCTTTAAAAAGTCAAATAATTATGCATATATATTTTGAGACGAATACAACATGCACTGGTCAGTTAGGGTTTCTGGAGTGAATGAGTTGCCTGGCAGCCCATAAAGTGTTGTGAAGTCAAAAAAGGAGGCCCTCTAGTGGCCACAAACAAAGAAACAGGAGCAAAGCTCCGTACTTCACACACAAACACACATGCACGGCCTTAGCCGGCACACTTCTTGCACAGAAGCACCAAAACACCTCCAAAACAAGTAAAAAACAACCCAAATACAGCCATATTTCTGCACAAAACTCTTGAAATCTTAATGATTACAAGCGAAAACTAAGCTTAAATAAACACTGCCAATAAATAAGAACTAAAATATAATACAAACAAGAATAAAACAATAAAACAGTCCAGTTCCTGTCTAAATGTGCACAAGTGAAGGGTGTCAGTCAAATAGCTGCCTGCTGAGCCCTGTGTGAAAGCAAGCGAGAGAGAGAGAGAAAGAGAGGGAGGGAGAGAGGGAAAGAGACAGAGCGCGGCGGATGACAACGGACGGGGGGAGAGAGACGCAACTTACCTGCTGTTGTTGCAGATGCAGCAGCTCGACTGCGCTTACTTCACTGCTCGTCTCCCCACTTGATCTTCCATCTCTACTGCCAGCATCTAATTGGCTGCTTAGGCTGCTCATTCCATTTTGACTCATTGAACTGTTGCTTATTGTCTCATTGGCCGACTCCTGCATCATGACTTAATACCTAGAAGTGATTAAGAGGCACCAGTTAAGGCTCTTGTTACAATCCCCTTTAGCTGCCTCCTAAAAAATGTGGGGGGGTGGTGGGGGGGGAGGAAAACTGGGGACAAGAAAGAAAAAAAAAGCTTTCCATTATCAACCCCTGCTCCCTTTGCAAATTAAAGCATTTAACGGGGGGAGGGAGTGGAATTATGCATTCACTGTGTAAATGAAGCAATACAAAGAGATGCATGTTTCTTCCTGCCTTTTATTTGCTTGTTTTTTTTATTTTGCTTAATGCATGCTTTTTTTTTTTAACTGTATTTAGTTTTTTGCATATCAACCATCAAACACACAGATAATCATCACATAGTGTGTATAAAAATACATTTAGTGACTTTAATGTGGTGTGAATAATTTCAAAAGGAACATATTTGAAATATAACACGTATGAAGCCTTTTTTTCCTGTTCAAACGTCTTAAAATATCCCTGTTGTGTCTCGTCTGAAAGGAGTTGCTTAATGACGCACAGCTAATCATGCAAAATTAAAATTTGGTACAGGAGGTGAGGGGAGAAGAGGGGGAATTACAAATCACATGCTTCTGTACGGTGATGAACGATATAATGGTCTTTTCTTTCAGCTGAAGCGAAATAAAATTTGCCTGCTAGTCAAATGAGGAGAGAAAAAAGCTTATGTCACTTACAGGCTAGTTCTCTTCCTCCTTTTTATTTTAATCACATACTCAAATATTCATTATTTCCGTATATGTAGTGCCGTCCGCCGAGCACAATTAAAATTCAAACACCAAATTCAAACAGAACAAAAATCGCACACGTCAATTTTTACTCGGGCAAATAAATGAAAAGATATTAAATTAATTTTCCCTGCCATCTATTAGATATGAAAACAGGGGAGAGTGGTGGCTTAAAAAAAAAAAAAAAAAAAAAAAAAAACACTTTCACGAATATCACTAATGATTGTGCTAAAAACAGCATAAATTATGCATATTACCTCTTCTCTGGTAATAAATGTTTTATCATTTTCCCTGCATAAATGTTGTGTACATTCACAGGAACCCTGCTAAGATCTGTAGAGATCCTTGCAATAAATAAAAGAATCATCCGACCCAACAAACGCAATTCAAGGTGTGTTCAGCATAGCTAATATATCCACAAGAGCCTTAATACACACACAGACACACTCCGTCATTCACATATTCATCGAACCTCCTCCTCTCTACCCATTACATATTTTGTTTCTCCCAGAAAAGGACGACGGGCCGTCTCATATTTCACCGCATTCAAACATAAACAATATTAATTACGCTAATGGCAAGCATGCACAATAAAATATCCCTAATCTCGTGTAATGTTTAGAAGGGATTAATTTTTCCAGCAACACTTTCATTTATTTCCCTGACAGTTCTGCCATCCTTCTTTCCACAGATTAAACACATCAATTTTGTCACCTGCTACGTAAGGACAATTAGCAGCGATCTTTGAACAAGAGTGTACAGTAACTCGACAGCCGAGCCATGAAAAAAGAAAAAAAGAAGACCAGCGCTAATCAAACGCACGACACAACAAAGACGTAGTTGTCTAATCCACGGCTGCTTTTCAGATCAGAAAATGACATTTTAACAGTTCTGCTTGTGTCTTATGAGAAACACTAGAAACAAGAGTTTTATTTATTTATTTATTTTTTTTAAAGTACACCACCTAACCAGTATGCACTGGTCAACTTGGGAACAAACAAAAGTCCACAAGAAGGAGAAAGAGGGAGAAAGAGAGAGAGAGTCGCACAGTGTGAGGGCTGACGAATCTCTCCTGAAGAAACACAAAGCTGCCGTAGAGATTAGGCAACTAATAAGTATTCAAATTAGGCATAAATTTTACATGCCCCATGTTTAAAATATTCAGAGAAGGGCTGCTTGATTGCCTTTTTACACAAATTTTATGAACAACGTAATGGAGTGTTTTTTAATGCCACAATGAAGGAGACTAAAAGTTTAGGACACTGTTCTTACTCAAACCTGGAAAAAAGCACTAATTAAAATTCAATTAGATTCAAATATGATTTCTATGAACTGATTATTCCTAGATTTAAACACACGTTTTTAAATAACTAAAGAATAGATTACATTTTCATGTAATATTGGGAAGGAGGAGAAAAAGAAAAAAAAGGGGAAAAAAAATACTTTTTTCACCTTCAAATTTGGTTTTGGGTTTAATGATGCGGAATACTGATCCTGTCATTATAGAAACACGCATTATTAACACTGTATCCTCTAAATCCACATGATCCACAACTGGCGTGTAGGTGTCTAACCGAACGTAATACTCATGCAGATGTATGCAAAGTGTATTCAGAGAGATCAGGTGCTGCTTTAACCTTAATGACAGCGGTGAGATAAATTAATTAGCCATCTGAAGGCAGCATCCAAATCTGCCAATTACAATGTCAATTAGAAACACATCCTCACTCACGATAGTTTCCACGCGATGGAGCGGACGCGAGGAGGGTGGGGGGGCTAACGTGTCTGAACGACACTGAGTGAAGGAGAGGGTCTAGTACAGTACTGTACCGCCTGAGAGAGACGGACGGAGCGAAAGCGTGAGCATGAATGAGAGCGAGAGAGAGAGAGAGGGGGAGGAAAGCCAGCACCCAAAGTCTGTCTTTGTTCATGTCTACTGTAGGACCCCCGTTTCTCTGTCTCTGACCCTTGGGGCCAACTGTCTGTCATTATAAGACACTGTCTTTTCCTAAAAACCCATCGGGGTCAAGGGTTTGTGCTATTGGAACATTCACAGCCCTTGCTAGTCTTTTAGTGTGGAAAAGCTCTGGCCCATTTGACACTGGCAAAATTGGACGAGTACTAAAACACATTTTGGCAAGTCGCTGTGATAAACACAGAGCTTGTGAACTGCTATTACCCATATCATCGTGATAACAGTCATAATTTAAAAGGAAGTCGGTGTGTATTCAAGAAAGCTGATAAAAACCCAAATCGCTGCGTTTCTGGAATAAAAGATGTTATTTGAATCAGTTTCTTTTGTGTTTTTTGTATTTTAAACACTGTAACAGTACCTTGCGATTCCTTTCTGGCTGTGTAAATGTTTGCTCTCGAATCATAGGCTGTGCAAATCTGTCCTTTCCATCAGGTGAAAAATCCCAGACAGGATCTTGACAATGCATTCAAGGGCTACGCCTGTGATTTCAGGTGGGTGGGTTTGCAAAGAAAGGTGTGGGGAGGGAAAGCCACAAATACAGCCCAGATGTTTCTCATACACACACACACTCCTAATCACGGAGGAGTAAAGTTACTCACGCTCAATTGAGCTGAACGGATTTTACAACCGCAAATGTTGCCTCATTATCAAATGCGGCAACCTTCTTATCAGAGCTCGGATAACACAATTCTAAGTTCTCCATCATCTAAAGTGCTCGGAAACTGTGGGATATGTTTTATACATGTCGCCGAAAAGGGGCCCCGGAGGCTGCGACTGTGACATTAACACATTCTCACACACACTCACAGAAATCATCCACTTTCGCCGAGACGCACTTCATTTTTCCCCTCCCGTGGAAACCGGCGGCCCTCTCCCCTGATAGGACACACAGAACAGACCTGAAAAAGAGCTTGATGATTATTTCAGGGAGGCATCGGAAAGGCAGACTCTGTGATCCAAGAAGCCTAGTCATTATCAGTGCATTGCTCAGGTGCCCAGAATCCTAACATTATTACAAGGAAGGGTGAAAAAATACTAAAAATTACATTTCACAGTCTGCTAGCTTCACCCGCTCTGATTCAGTTAAGATATGGATACCATTTAAAATAATCACAAATTCTGTGCTCCACTGAAATTAATTCATCATTGCCATAAATTACAATGCATACAAAATAAAGTAGCGCGGCTCTGCTATTCTCCAATATTTAACAGTCAGGAATGCTTAATAAATCAAAATGCCAGATTTGGAAAATGATGATGCAAAGTCTGAATTTCATCCTGTGCATCTGTATTACATGTGAAATTGAGAATATGCTAATTAAAAATGCCACTGAACTGTTAAAAAGTTAAACAATGCATGCCAGCAGTCTTTTTTTGGCTCCTTGGGGTCGCCGTACACCGTTAATGACTCTCCTCTAAACCTGAATGTACTGTAATATTACAGAAACCCTCTTCTCAGATAGAGGGATTTCAAAGTGATTCACAATGGATGAGATTATAGAGTAAAAAGAGCATGAGGGAAATCATATTTATACCACGAGTTCAAAAATGAAAAGGGAGGATGAATACAGCGCTTTTCAGGATTAATAGTATGCAAAGTAACTGAATCAAGTGTTGTTATCAGTGGTAAAATGAGAACATTCAAGAAAAAAAATAATTCAATTCACGATAAATAGACCATCTGTGATTCGATTCATTCAGTGCTAAATGTTCAGAACTTAATTCTGGGCTATTTACATTAAAAGAAGGAGAAAAGGACAGGGAGAGGAAAAGAAAGAGAGAGAGAAAAAAGCACAGACTAAGGGGACAAAGAAAACTGTGATAAACCCTGAAAAAGCTCTGAAACACAACCAAATCCTTGAGAAATAAAAATACACATAATTCATAAATGCTAAGCAACATGACCTACAAAGCCGGAGTTTTGTTCAGATTTCCCAGCACTTCCAGAAAAAGAAATCAGTGTTTCAAGTATTTTCATTTGATCCAAATTCTACCCAGCAAGCACCTCCCTCTTGAACGAAAGCAGCTCCAAAAGTGGGTGACTAGACAGTGACGCTGGTATCTCACCAAGCAGTCCCTGTGCTTGCATTTTGGGTAATTTTTTAATTAACTCAGCCCACCTAATCACCAGTAATTGACCTATAAACGTAGGAGGCCTCATTGTCTGCTCCAATCATCAGAGGCAGGAAGAGAAAGTCTCTCCCTCGCTCTCTTTCTCACTATTTATCCATCGTCTTACACTATTTACCTGCCTCAAATGCATATTTCATTTCATTTCATGCCGCAATTATCCTTTGTGACACCGGCTGAGTGTGGGGCGAGATGAAAAGCCTTGGGGTGAAGGGGGGCAAGTGCATTCGCCCCTGCCTGGGATACGCGGCCGCATTAACGACCGGGACGGCCCTGGTGCTGCCACACAGACACGAAGCCGCGGAGAGACATAGCTCATGGTGACGTTTCCACTTATTTGAGGCTGATTAGGGTCATTATGTCGCACCGCTCTGATTTATGTTGTCATTCTTTCAGCCCGGTCCTGCATCGATAGATCTTAATGAATTGGTAAATAAGGGTGAAGATTACACTTGACAACACCCCAACATTTCTCATTCATACCTGACAAGATTTATGTAACCAATTAGGGTGGTAACAGGCAAGATTGGTCGAGAGAAAAATAATCTTTCCCGAGGAAAATTACCCCGAGTCTAAAACCTCGACAAAATAGATAATGGGCGGTCTTTAAGGGAGACTTAGTCACAGAGCAAGAGCCCGGGCTGAAGGGTTCTCAGAAGTGCTTTTAAAGAGGGAAGCAGCTCTTGTAGGACTTTCAAATTGATTTTTTTTTTTCTTAAAAAACCAACCACACGACTGTAGGAACTTGAGCACACACATGCCAACCGCACACATGCTAATTAATCAGCCGCCATCTGCATGTCCAAACCAGAGGCCATGAAATCAATGAATTAAAAATTAACCTCTCTCCAACAAAGAAGCACTTTAATGTGCAAATGTGAACTCAAGGAGGTAGATTGCAAACTAGTACAATGCACACACACACACACACACACACAAAAAAAATACAAATCAATCATTTCTCCATGACTTCACTGTGTGATGATGCCTCGGCCGAAGAAATCCATTTGCATTTTTTAATAGTCTGGTATTTCAATTATTTACTTTACATCTGTGTGGCAAGAGTAACCAGTCGACTCATTTTACATTAAAATATCAGATAAAAAAAGGCTGATCATCAATGAGCGCAGACAGGCCGAGGAGGACCCGGAGGGACGTGGGAGAACAGAGGGAGGAAAACGAGAGTGATGCTGGCGTCGTCTCATCCAGCTTCCCCCTTCAAGCACATGCAAATAAGGCTGTGATGCTTAACTGCATCATTTATGGGAATAATAGCGGCATCATCATTACGGGACTCAAATTAAATTACATCACAATTAGCATAACAAAGTGATTGGTTAAACTTTCAAAACAAATACCTGCCTTGGCTAATGAGCGATGTTAATTGCCACATACAAAATGTAGGTAAATGTGTTTTTTCTTTTTTAAATTGATATTTTAATTTTTGTTTGTTTATCGTTTTCTTTTTATTTATTTTTCAAGAGAGTGTACAATGAGTCATGAAAAAAGCACATTGAGGGGATTTGCATAATAAAAAAAAAACTAAATATGCAGCATTTAATTTTATCGCACTAAACAAGCTATTACACACAGACTCAGGAGAACAATGTAAATTATCCATCTGATTCTGTATACAGTATGTACTAATCACACAGCTCATTATACATCAGAGTATTAAATTATAAAGAAGACCACATTCACATGCCAGCACAAAGCCATATAAAAACTTAATAATATGCTCACAATAGCCCAATAGCGAGCGTCACTCACCCTTATGAATATTTAAGTAAACAAATTATCTGCCCGCCTTTGATAGGGATAATTAGTACATGAGGGCTAATCATTTTACTGACCCCACCTCCAAAATAGGACAGGCTCGTTTTAGTTTTAGGTGACTATGAAATCTTTACTCTTTCAAATTAAAAAAAATAATAATTAAATCATAAAAAAAAAAACACACACACGTACATCTAATTAGAATTTTACAATTATTAGCCTACAAAAAATTACAATAGCTGCTCACAAAACTATTTAACTTTTAAAATACAACATACAAAAAACAATAAAAATGACTCAATTAAATTTCCCATCAGCAAACTGCAAACTCCACAAACACTTCACTTCAAATAAAATCACCTACTAGGCAAAGTCAAAGCACAGTGTTCTTCGGCACACGCTCACACACACTTAACAGCACACGCGCACACACCCGCACATAACCACATTCATTATCGTCATTTCCATTATCACCAGCAATTAACCCACAGATGAAAGCAGCCCACAAACCAAGCCGGAGCATGGCACAAGCCTTGAGGAATGACAGCGAGAGTGAAAGGACCCAATGGATGGATGAAAGTAGCAAAGCATGGATGGATGGAGGAAAAGGTGGCTTTATTACCTGCAGGTGAGCGGTGTGGGACAGCAGGCTGGAGAGGGTGTTTCGTGGAGAGTCGGGCATCACGGGGAAGAGCGCGCGATTATCAGAGTCATCACTCCAACTGTGTTTATACAGACTCGCATCATAAACAAGCGCCTCTTTGGCCCCGTCCCTCACGCGTTGCTCATGCATACTTAAATCGGCAGTGCATCCATAAAGAAAAAAAAAAAAAAAAAAAAAAAAAAGACCCCTATCTCCTGACAATTATTCCTTCATCTCCACTTGTCACCGAGCAATTACGACAGCGCACAGACAGGGCCCAATAGGAGACGCGGGGCTTTGGGAAGCCGTGCGACCGGCCGGGAACGAGGGGAGGTGATGAAAAAAGTGCCTAAAACGGAAATGTCTAACCCTGACCTGGAGCTTTTCTGCCTTTTGTGATGCACTAGAAATACTGGCATCATTAGCATTAAATCTCTCCGAAAATTATCTAAAAATGTAACTAATCATTGCAGGTTTTACTGCTTCTGGGCTTCGTAATCTAAAAATGCTCTTCAAAAATGTCCCTCTCTCCTTTCTTTCAATTTTTTTTATTTTTTTTTTAAGAAAGGAAGTCTTTCATCTTGCTGACCAAGTTGCTGACTGAAATAAGCGAGTGTGCGTGTGTGTGTGTGTGTGACCGTGCGCACCAGCGACTCTCTCACAGCCTGTGTGTGAAGCCGAGGACTCGGATCGCGCTCCGCCAGCAGCCTCGCGTTGCTCTCATTTGAGCACGCAGCTCACAGCACACGCACACACACTTTCTCTCTCCCCTTCTCCTCTTTTTCTCCTGCATTCAGACTCCAAGCGAGATGGGATTTAACACACGCGGCTAACTGCGGAGGACGTCCCGAGCCACTAAAAACGCGAGGTATGTGTTCCTGCCTGCTTTTTTTGTATTCATTCTCGCTTGAATGTGGTTAGCCAGCATGCAACCTTCTTGTAAGTCTGCAAACAAACTAGCATGCTTTGCGTTTTCCTAACTAAAACCAAAACATGCAACAATCTCAGCCGGGAAGAAAAAGTAACCTACCTTTTAAAGAACGACACACAATCCCACTCCCTGAAGGTAGAGGCATTTGAAGATATACTTAGAAGCCTTGAAGCATTAACTTGCATCAAAAATGAGGAATAGGATGCCACTGGTAGGCAACAGCATCAGAGCAAGAAAAAAAATAGGAGGGGGGGAAGAGAGAGGTGGGGGGTATAAAGAATGAAAGAAAGAAAGAACTAGCTGACGTTCACTGTCAAAGCCATCATCAGTGAACTATTTACAGCAGTATTTACACGAGCGACTCTTGCCCGATTACGTCCAAGAAACCCGTGGCATTTTTACGCCTGCAATTAAAACAAATCAAGCAGACCTCTGATTGTTTTGGCACCCGAGGACTAATCGTACACAAAAATCAGCAGTTTGATTGTCAGGGTGGGGAGGTGGAGGGGTGCCACTTCTTTTCCTGTGTTTTCCTTTTTCGCTTTCGAGACAGATGGAGGGCTACTTTAGCAAGTTGAGTGATAGTATAGTTGAAATAATAAATAAATACGCCTGCTGCTTTCCTTATTAGGTCAAGCTAACCCAAAAAAATCCTTACGAGGGAAGTATTTGACTGAGGAAGGACAAAAAATGCTTGGAAGCCAGATGGGTTTGCAAATTTGTTTTTACACATGCATATTTGCTCATTTACTGCATGTAATTAGACCTTCAAAATCGTTCGCTTTCATATGTCGTATTGTAAACTAATGGTTTTTGTCAACCCTTTTTTTCTTGTTCTCTCGCCCTGCATGCCACAGATGTTTCTCCTAGCTGCTCCCGCAGACAGGAATCCGCTCGCAGAAACGAGAGCCACGCTCTCCCCTAGGAGAGGAGTACAAAGGCCAGTCTGCACGCAGCAGATGCAAAACCAAGTCCATCTGCTGCAAGCTTCCAATTCGCATTCGCGTAGATGCCGCTGGAACTCGCTTAATCGACTGCAAGCTTCCAATTCGCATTCGCGTAGATGCCGCTGGAAATACAAAAGACTGACATAAACGCACATGATTTATATGGAAATTTATATGGACAACTAAGTAATTCTGTATTCAATCTCTAGTAAAATCAATTACCTCATTTTCAACTCTAGAAGGTCTTAAAAATATGCACATATCACGGTGAGCAAGAACTTCCACGTTGTGCACGATCCACCCAAGCCAAGCATGACAGATTTGTTTAGCTTAAAAAAAAAAAAAAAAAAAAAAAAAAAAAAACACACACTCCAATGCTCCGTAAGACCACTTGAACTCCCCGCTCTGAGCATGATATAACAGGCTCAGAGTAGCGCATTATCTACCAGCTCTACTGGAACATATTTTAACTGTATGATATCATTAGAAACCGCTGAGCCCAAGCGAATGCTGTTGCTGGGCCTCCACCCCTCCAGACTAGGGCAAATGCTTAATGAGGAAGTGTAAAAGGTTGCACTGGCAGGCATGGCAGTGTCTCAGCATCACCGGAAAGAATTGCGTCTAATGCGTGATATATACATTTCTACCCAAATGCTATGCCTTCACAAGACAAACAGGCCACTTCAGCTTTTAGAGCTTGTTAGCTACTCTCAGTTCTCACTCATATCTGGTTTTATTCCGTCTGTCTCTCACTTAACTCCCTTTTTTTTCTCCTCATTTCACAGGGCTTTGGACCACAAGGTCAATGAGGACAAACAATTCCAGCAGCGGCTGTGTTGGGTGATGGGGGATGGACTCGTGTAGTGGTAGAGCTGGTGTCTCCGAGTGCTGGCATAATTTCCATGGCAACCCTCCTAACTATTAATTTTCAATTAAAGCAGACACAAAATGCCCTGCCCCGAGCCTCTGGAAGGTGTGAAGAGGGGGAAACCAGGCATTTCTGGAGCCATAACACCACTGGGCTCATTCATAGTGACAAAAATCACACCACTGAACATCTAAGTCCTGTTTTTATTTCACAATCACACCAGTGAGCACACCAAAACCACAACTGAAACTCATGCATGCTAAATATTAGTGATTAATTGGATGATATTTGAACTATTATGTCCCTTGGTGGATTAACAGAGGTGTTACCTCCCCCTTGTGTCAGGTTTAAAATCTGACAGGATTGTCAATTGTTTTTAGTTTTTTTTTTTGGTTGAATTTTAGTAACACTGTATAAAATGAGGTGTACAAACTTAATTTGCTGCCATTTAATTTTACTACACATAATATTGGCTACAAAACTAGTAAAATATTCATAATTTTTTGATAAATTATACCTAATATGCACAAACTCCACTAGTATAATAACTTACGATCATGTTCTCCCGCATGATTTTAGATGATCAAAATCTTGTAAATCTGACCATCTGTGCATAACTAAAAAAAAAAAAATAATAAATAAATAAAAAAAACTATATATTCAAGAAGTGATTTAGAAATAGGCCAGAATCTTACAATTCTTATCCTTTTTACATCTTTTTTCCCCACATTTTTCAAAATGCCAGATCTCAAAAGTTTGGGATCAGTAAGACTTGTAATTTTTTTTAAAGAAGTCTCTTATGGTCATCAAGGCTGCATTTATTTGATCAAAAATACAGAAAAACAAAAAACTTAAAGTAATCTTGCAAAAATTTTATTACAACATAAAATAATGGTTTCTATTTTAACATCCTTTAAAATATAATTTATTTCTGTGATGCAAAGCAGAATTTCCAGCAGCCATTACTCCAGTATAAAGCGTCACATGATTCTTAAGAAATCATTCTAATATGCTGATTTATTGCTAGAATAATCAATGTTGGCAACAGTTTTGCTGCCAAATATTTATTTGGAAACTGTGATAATTTTTTTCAGGATTCATTGATGAATAAAAAGCTAAAAAGAACAGCATTTTTTCAAAATATAAATCTTTTCTAACAATATAAATCTTTGCAATCACTTCTTAACAATTTAACACATCCTTGCTGAATAAAAGTTTTAATTTCTTTCAAAAAAGGAAGAATTAAAATTTACAGTCCCACAACTTTTGAACTGTAGTGTATATTGTTAGAAAAGATTTCTATTTTAAATAGATTGCTCTTCTTTTTAACTTTTTATTTAACAAAGAATCATGAAAAAAAGTATCACAGGTTCCAAAAAATATGAAGCAACACAACAGTTTCCAGCACTGATAATAAATCAGCATATTAGAATGATTTCTGAAGAAACATGTGACACTGAAGACTGGAGTAATGATGCTGAAAATTCAGTTATTTACTTCGTAATAATATTTCACAGTATTATTTTTTCCTGTATTTTTGATCAAATAAATGCAGCCTTGTACTCTCCTGTAAAAAAACATTAAAAATAGTTCTGATCCCAGATTTTGACCAGTGGTGTACCTAATTAGATTAAATTTTGAATTCGACATTTTCAATTAAACTCAGTATGTTGGTATTATATCAGTCACCCTGCTCTCTAGATATTGGCATCAGCCCTTGAAAAACTCCTACCGGTCGACCACCACTAAAGACTGAGCTAACAGCAGATTAAGCTGAGCTAGTGTGCACTCACTGAAAGTCTGATGTGTGTTTCAGGCCTCACAGAAACGCTGGCGGCATTAAAGCTGTTCTCTGGCTGTAGAGTTATCCACTTGAGCTCATCTCCGACTTCATTCAATTCGGAGTCTGTGGAACACAGAACACACTCCGCGCTTGTAAACAGCCCTAATAAACTCTCAGCCGAGGGTCTGCCAGTATCCTCAGCATGCACTTATTGGCACATGTATGAGTTTGAAACAAAATGTGACACTCAAACACTGCAAATTTAAAAGTATCTAGTCCCTAATCACAGTCAATGTAAATCAAACATCTTCAGCCTTCAAACATCTTTATGAGTTACGTATTCCAGACTGATCAGCTGCTGACACAAGGTTCCTCCTTGTGTCAAAATCTACAAACAGCATTACCAAAAATAATAATAATAATAATAATAATCTGCAATTAAACAAATGCATATATAATTATTGCTATAATATATGTATATATATATATATATATATATATATATATATATATATATATATATATATATATATATATATATATATATATATATATATTTTTTTACTCATTTTATATCATTATAAGATATAATATATATAAGATATATTTATATATGTATGTGGATGTACGTATGTACACACATTTAATTAAAACTTATTACATTTAATTAAATATTATTGAATATAAATGAATATTAATGAATTTATCTGATTGCTTATAATTAATTTCTAAAATATTATTTTAAGCAAATTATATATGCATATGTTGGTAACATATCTCCATTTATCGCCATGCCATCTAAAAAGACAAAATTGACCATCCACTAATTATTTGTCCTGGTCAAATATCAGCTTTTCTTAGTTTTTAGCTGAAGATTGTTGCATCTGTAGTGATCAGGATGAGCTTACCATTTGACAAGGCAAGAAAATCTCAGTCCGATTACCATGGTTTGATCTATCCATAGCCCTGTTCTCTTTTTGAGTTCAAAAACGCAGACAAAAACTGAGATTAATGACAAATTCATAAGACCGGCCTCTCTTCATCTTAATGATGTTCTTCAGTGCCAATCAATATGAACTGAAATGGACCATTAGAGGAAAATGATTATATAACAGGCAGCTAAACATTATAATATACTGTACTTAAGCGCCACAGTATCCATGGCAACCTCCTTTTGCCTTGAATGGCCGAACCTTAATGAAGTCCTATTAAGTAGCCTATAATGATAGTGTCCAAATGTATTTGCATATATACTTCGGTAGGCGAGGGAGGGGGACAGAGCAAAGCTCAACAATCACAACAGCGCAAGATAAGATGCGCGTTTAATCCACAGCATTACTCTGAAAAGAACAACCTCAGCCTCAAAGAGCTCAGAAACGTAACGAACATCAAAATAAGCTGCTATCTGCGCCGGTAAATAAGCTACATTTGGTGGCACCCCCATTAAAAAGCTAATTAAGCTCAGCGAGACCGCTCAGAGGATCCCCACACAGGAATCCTCACATGTGACTTTCATTTGCGACCCTGGCCGGACGCCCGACAGGACATCCCAGAGAGAGAGTTTGCTCGACTTAATATCAACAGGCACAGCGAGCAGCCCCAGGAAAAGGGCCCTGCCTTCAGTTCCTATTGAAAACAAACCAGCTCTAGCAGCCGCGCCGAATGCTCTGCGATGTTCTCGCGCTCTCTCGTTCTCATTTTCTCCGTTTAATGATACCTGCTCCACTCTAGCATCTGTAGGGAGGATTGAAGTATACATTTCAGTGGAGAAATAAAAGAGATCGAAATGACAGAAGTCAGACAGTTCAAGCTGACCGGCCACTTCAAACAGAAAGCCCTGCAGAACGAGACAGACACTCCAGGTTAAATTGGCTCTTCTGTGTCTATCCTTAAAATGTGGGCTCCTTCAAAAGCGCATTTGAATTAGATGAACTGATGAAATCAAAGACTTGACTGTGTGGGTAAATTTATACAAGCAAGTACAGCTCACAGCAGTTTACCTGTTATGCGGCAGATTGGCGGCAGATGAAAGCAAACTGAATGGCAGCCGACTTCCTCTCTCGCTCAAGAGATATTATCATACTGTAAAGGCTGTAATTTGTATTAGCGTCACATTGTTGGAGAAACGCAGGTAATGAGTATTTGATGCGCTCGGAGCTGCCAAACTTATAATAAGATAAAAGACAACATGACAAGTACTCAACGATGACCACTCAACACGTTTGTCAACATGACATAAAAAAAATAATAAAATAAAAATCTAAAAAAATAGTATTGTTTAGTTTTTTAGACTCTTAAACAACTCAAAACATAAAATATTTTTTTTTTCATTCTGTCTTATAACTCAAAACAAAGAAAATGGATACTTTTTTTTGTTGTAATAATTTATCAACATGGCAAAAACAAACAAACAACAAACTTCTAAAAACATTATTAAGTTGGTTTCTCAACTCATAAAAGAGAAAAAACATTGATCCTTGTACTGAAAAATAAAGACACTTAAACAACTCAAAAGGCAAACGGAGGGAAAAAAAGAATTATAATAAACAGAAATTTTTTTTCTTTAATAAAATGAATAGAACATTTCACACCCAACTTTACGAAAAAAAAAATAATAATAATAAATATATATGTATTATAAATAAATACCCCATCTTTTATCAAATCAAAACGAAACTGGGTGTGAAACTGGTTTCATTAATAATTTTTTTTTTTCGTTTTTAAATGTCTGTGCTCTGTTGGCATAAATCTTTATTCTTCATATTAAAATGCATCAAGCTAGAAGTGAATTTACTACCAAAACATTGTCAATTTTAATGCCTAGCTTTATTTTCCTTTTCCACACAAATCAAAAGAGGACAAAAACTAATCACAAAATCACATGTGACACTTCACATACTTCTGCTCAATAAGAATGATGTTTAATAATTTGGGGGTAGTGATTTGAACAAACACTTTCCTTAGATATAAAGTATATGACAATGAAACTGGGCTAAGTTTGTTAAATTTGCAGCTGAAAGCATGAAGATTTACACAATCTGATCACAAATACTCCAAACATTTCAAAAATTCTTTTTTTTTTTTTTTAATCACCAAGACTGGGAGAAAAAAGAAAACAAAGAAAAACATAGTGATAAAAAGCAGCAGGAAAGTTGGACACATCTTAGCTCTTCTCACATTACACCAGAACCCCAAAAGTACCACAAGCTACATCCAATCCAGAGGTTTGATTCTATTCAATCAGACAGCAATTACTCAAAAAAAAAGGGAATTAATTCAGGAAAATGGCATCCCACCAAAGAATAATAAACTCATTATAAGGAAATTTTAAACTTAACCGTTCTCCATGCCGGAGCTAATTTAAACCTAATTTTTACTAGCCACTAATTCAGTAGGGGGGCGAGGATAGGGATTACATCTGGAGGTAATTCACTGTATGGAGGCTAGCCAAATAAAAAATAAATAAATAAAAATATGAGCGAAAGAGGGGGTTTCTGGTCTCTGAAAACTGCTGAATGTTTCATAGTGCTGTCATCGGACAGGTCAGAGAGGTCTGAGATTAGTGGGAGAATTCGACAGAGACACTGAAGTCCTGATAAAGTCCCAGATGATCAGATTCTAGCGAGGTGGCAGCATTGTTTGGACTAGACGGTCTCACCCCACCACCGATATTTAAATCATCTCATCCTGGATCACACGCCTGAACATCTGTGTCAACACATGAGAAAATCTGAAGCGGGGAAAAGTTGTTTGGGTGCATCAGATAGCCTGAGAACGCAAGGAGAACAGCAATTCCCAACCCCAATCGTGACCCAAATGGGTGTTTCTTTAACTATGAGCAGTTTTATGGCTGAAGTTTGGATCTTTATTAAAACTAACAGAGTTCTTTTTGTTTTATGAATGTCACATTAAAACTGTCTTGGAAACTTTTTTCAAATGTCTTTTATAAAACGACCAGATTTTATTGCTTTATCCTTGTCCTAGACCCAGTCTTTAAATCTTAAACTATGAAAATCCACCATCAAAATACATGACATTTTGAAACATTTTAAAATGCGAATATAAACAAAAATAAATTTTACAATAAATATTAAAATGTTTATTGTGTAATTCTTTTTTATATTTTTAGGAAAGTGTACTTGGTTACAAATCCATTTTTAATCAATCTGCAATTTTTAAATTAAGTAAAAATTTAGAAAGATTTTATATAATTGTGTGCATTAAGGATACATAAAATGTTAGCTGAATTAAATGAACCTTAGCAAGACACATTTTACACCAAAAGTTGTATAAAATGTAATTTTCGCCACAAAAAGCTAGTAAAATTAAAGGTAGAAATAAAAATTTTTTGCTGCAGAAAAATTGAGAGTGTGCAAAAAGTGTTTGTCATCGTTGAAGAAATACCCAAAAACGTAACATTAACAACCTGTGAACAAGCAGACAGGCTCCTTGAATAGTTCAAACCCTAAAAAGACTCAAAGTGAAAGACTAAGACTCGATGGTCTCGTTTGTACACGTCGGATCTGAAATGAAAAGTTTGGACTCCTATAATCTACAGTGAAAAGTGACTAAAAGAAGACATTTACATTCAACACAGAGCCTGACAGTCCCCACCTCAATCCCAACTACCCCCGTGTCCTCTTGAACAGAAAATGTGTTTTCCAAATGAAAATAAACGGAGGCCGGCCAGTTTGAGGCAGTTAAATTCAGGAATATGAGATCAAATAAAGACTCCTGTGGCGGCTGAAAAGAGAAATGAAATCGCTTCTGAGGAGAGATGTACTGGGTAATAAAATCACTCCTTTATATCTTCCTAAACGGCACATGTTCCTGTGGAGTGGTTAGGCTTTGGCGCGGTTGGTCAAAGACAGTATGCAAGTGGCAATTTTCACTTCCTGAAGATCTCCCTACCGATATGCTTCTTAAGTCGTGCGCTCTGCAATTTGGCAGAAATGGCAAACTCTTTTAACATCAAGTTTGAGGAAAACTTTTGGCCCGAATTGCTTTAACAACATGCGGTGAACAAGAACTTCATATTCCATTAGCCGAACATAACTGGAGGTCATAATCAGGTGCCTCCAATGACCTGTTTCCATTATGGTTGGTACGGAGGATGAATACTTGCTCTTGATTGGACGCAGTCAATAGTGCAGAGCACAAACAAAAAACATCACAGGAACAACCACTTCGCTCTGAATCGCTTCAATTCATCCGTTCATCCATTGACGGCAGAATTATGGTGCATTACAAAAAACATGTAATTGATTTGCCTTTGAAAAGGTAGCCACAATAACTTTCAGACCACATTTTAGACAGCTATATTGAAGGGCATTAGCAAACGGAGGAATACATTATAATTTATAATACAGTGGTTATTAAAGTCCCAATAAAAAGGGTTTAGAGAGTGGAATGATTCACTTATCAGTTTGCTTGCACGGTACTTAAAAGCAGCCCTCTTCTGTCATTTTAGCCGCTAAAAAGGAAGCCTGTGATGACATTGAAAACAGCACTGAATGTACGAATTTCCCCCCTGATGCAAATGGTTTCCATTAATTCCTGGAATGGAACAAAAACTGTAATTGTTTATGCAGAAGGTAGGAAAAAATTAAATAACAAAATAAGAGTTCAAAATGGAAGCATTTGCTATGAAACACGTACCAGTCCCCATTTGATTTTCAAATACAGGCCAATCAAAAACAGTGAAACAAACTTATTAAACGGCAGCTTCTATTCAAAGAACAAATTGCTCTGTACCGTAAAAAGATTAGACTATTTGTACCAGAAGCTAAAGCACAGGAAAAGGGCCTTTCAAGCCATAATAAGCGTTTTCAAATAAGCCAAATAAAATGTTCCCAGAGAAGTCAGGAATTAAAAAAGTACAGTTGTACAGAGAGAGTGTGACGTGGGTTTCAAAACATATACTGTACACTCTCAGAAAAAAAAAGGTACAAAAGTTGTCACTGGGGTGGTACATTCTCAAAAGGTATAAATATGTCCCATTTAAGTATTGATATGCAGATTTTAGGTACTAATATAATTTTTCTTCAGGGTACTTGTACGCACACATGCAAATGAATGGCAAAATATAACATTTTATAGTTTATTTCTTCCCTTTTCATTGTATAATATCATTGTAGAAGTTTTGATAAAGGTCTCACATCTATATAACCTAAATCAAATTGAAATCAAATTGCACATGCTATTACAATGTTTACACATGTTAATGCTGTTCTGCTGCGAGTTAATTCACTTGTCTGCTGATAGTGTCATCTTAGCGAGCATTACTTGATTAATTGATTAATTGCTGTCTCAACTCTTAATGAACATCTTCAACACACACGATCAACACATTCTGACAACATACTGTATCTGAAGAATCAAACTCAAAACAAAGGAAACTGCAAACATTACAACCACGGCCCACACATTCACATGTCCGAACCAAAGCCCACAGCATACTTCCAACTCATTAGGATTTCGACAAGTACAAGACTCTCTGCCTTTTACTGGATGGAAAGCAGAAGGGAAGGGGGAAAAAAGAAATGCAAGGACGTTCTGACAGTTTAAAAGTGCCCAACAGCTGCCGTCTGGTCATCTAAACGCACATCCACCTCCCCAAACAACCTCAGACACAACTTCAAATACATAGCTGGACTGTTAGCTAATCCTTCCATTGTTCAGGCTCACCGAGTTTCAGCCCCCATCGCCCTTTCTGCTCAAACTACACCCCTAGACCAACAACCGGACCCTCTGGGCCAGCGACCAAACTTAACTACGACACAGTAATAAATACCTACAAAAACCACAGAAACATGCATGACGCAAATTTTTCAACTTGAATCATAAAGGAACACCATCAGAGGAAGAGATGAACAGCAGTAGACAGGCACTAAACAGGGGTCTTTTGTTTGGTCCGGACAAATCCAAGCTTCCCTAGAGGACATTTAATAGTGTGCAGAAGTAGTGAACCGGTGGCTACAGTAGAAGAGGTTCAGGTTTGTGTTCCGAAGTGGTCTGGTTTGAATGCTGCATAATCAATTAAAGACAAATTTGAATGATTTCCTCCTGACAAATAAATGCATTGGGGGCGATGGTTGCCACCAATGTATGAGCCAGAAAGAAATTAAATGTATTTTAATTACTTCAAAAGTAAGAAAAAGTTGCGTCAAAGTCTTATGCTGGCACATGGAAAGGGGCCACCATCCAAATTCACCTGACAAGTTGCCACAGAATCAAAGACAAATGTTTCATTAGCAGGTAACTTTTTTTTTTTTTACAAGTCTCCGGAAGTTCCGATTTAGCAAACACACACCATGCACAAAAATAAATTTACACACACAAATTATAAATGCAAGGCTCTTGCAACGGGACTTGAACTTTTCACACCTTTCAAAGCCGCAGAATTGGCTGCGTTCAGCCTCTCTGCAGCTGCTGCTTTGCACTAAAGCAAGACGGTGTCATATGAAAACTATTCCTCTACCCAAATCACAGAGCTGGTCATTAATGAAACGCAGCCTGCACAGTGAGGTCATGAAAAGTCTACATTTCAGCAGCCACATATACAGTGAAAAAAAAGCTTAATTCCCAAAGAATAGAGTAACAGAAAAAAAAAGGCAAAAAAAAAAAAATCAAATTCCAGTCCCAAGGACAGGGAAAAATAAATAAATGGCAGGGAACAGTGGCCTCTCACATTTTCCCCCACGCTTTGCAAACAACCGTCAACTGCTGCTCAGAAACAGCGCTGCTTCACAATGAGAGCAGACTAAACAATCCGATCCCGGCCAAGGCAAACGCTCTGCAACTCTGCACACAGTCGCATTTCAGGATGTCTCAGCTTAATTGCCAAATATCAAATCTCACAATGGAATCTGTCCATTTGGCAGGCACCCGTCAGCAGACCTGATAAAATGTTATTTAAAAAGTGTCAGCTTCATCCCATGATGAGAAGAAAATCGTTTTGACTGGATTCGAGTTTCGGTTGGCTCTTTTTTCATTTGTCCAAAAGAGCCAGACCAACTCAGCATAGTTACATTTGCAAAATCATAACGTGTGGAGCGAGTTAAAGACCTTGAAATCAAGTTTTATGGCTCTTAGTCCAAGTCTCTCAGCTTTGAGGTCTATAAGCTAGTGTATATATATGCATTGGTATTTTCATATTTATGTAAACATTTAGTTTATATATTTTTTAAAACATTTTATATGGTTTATGTATTTCTATATGAATATTACATGCATTCTAGAGAGCATTTGTTTGGATGACAGACTATGCAGTACAGCATGAGTCATCCATATTTTCTCTGTTTCCCTGGAAGAGACTAAATATAAATAAAAAAGAAATCAATTTCATATGGGACTTTTAAAAAACGCCACACCTCAATCTGTGTCTGCACAGTAATAATGCTTTTGAGCTACTGGTACATGAAGTTCCTGGGCTACTGAGGCTACCAATGCAAACCGGAGAGGATGAGTCTCTAACCATTTGAAGACGCAGAGGGGATGAACGCTATCAGGACTACGAGGGCAGGATAATCGGTTTGTCACTCTTGTGGCATTCTGTTTTTCTCTGACTTTCAAACTCCCAGATCCAAAAAACTTCAAACAACCAAAATACCAGCACATTCATAAAACAGAACAGAACTGCTGGGAATTTAAGATGGAGGGAGAGAGTGCAAACACACACGCACACACACACACTCACTTGTTTGCACAAAGGTAGCAGGCCTCAACAGCAGATGGTAAAATTAACATTTCAACAGTTCTCTTCTTTCATGTAGGTCTCGGCAGAACCGCCTTTTTTTTCTGGAAAAATGTAAAGGCTAGGGTTTGGAAAGATGCAAGGCTAGAGAAAGCATCTGGAAAAAAAGGAAGGAGAATATTAGCTTATTGCTCCTGATGGTCCTCCTCTATGAAAAATTAAATAGGTCTGTTTTGCAGGTTCGGCTCTCTGGAGTCAGGAAACATCATCTCAGTAATTCATATGTGCTACAACACATGGTGATGAAGGAAAATAAACTTTTTGGGGGCTTCTTTAAACCTAGTCCACTGACTTTTTCACCCTTGTCTGATCTCATCTGTATCCCCTCGTTAGCGTCCAGGCGATGTTAACAAATGCATTCAGGAGAAATAACCTGGAAATAACAGTGCTTTTCATAAATTAATGCATTTCAAATAAATAAAAATCCAAGTAGGTGGTAAAAAAAAATAAAAGATCAAAACACCAAAGTGACAGACTCATTTGAGTCCACTGAATGGAACACCTGAGTAGAGGTCATTAATTTGGACACAGTTATGCTAAATTACATGTGTTTCACCTCTGTGACATTTTAAATGCAATTAAAAGCTAGTTATGAAAGATTGAGGACTTCCTCGTGATGAGGGAACTCGCTGCAGTGATTAACATGCAAACGAGCTCATGCTGGTGGAGTAGATTGAGGTTTGAAAACCCCATTTACTTTTGTGTGATTATCTATTTACAAGTACACAGCCTTCAATCTCTTGCTGTTCACCCAGCGCACACCTCACTCAATTACACTGTATGATGGGCTCGAAGCGTCCATTTCACCGAGAAAGCTTTTGTCTAAAAATCGCGAGTTGGATCAGCAGCGGTCCTCCTCGGAGGTAGAACACAGCTGGAGCATGTCAAATATCAGCCCTACCATTTGGCTACGAAGATTCTGTAAACGGTTCATTAACAAAACGTCTCCAACCACAGTTTTACAAGTTGGCCCCTGATAAATTGTTAAGTTGGAGGAGATGTTCCAGATGAAGATGAGGGGTCTTCTGAACACACAGTCTCGCCAGAGGAGCTCTGGATTTGGATCGAAATGAACTGCGCTGGAAACACTCAGAGCGCTATTATGTTTCGCCGTGTTGATGCAATTATCATCTGAACGCCTGGCAGCATCAGAGGAATCTAATTTAATTAATTTAAATGGATGAATAACCAAAAAATTCCTGTTGTAAAAATGTGTATAGCTGGAAATTCAAAAATAAGTCATATCTTGATTTAAAAATACAAAAACAAACAAATATCCATTTTTATGCAAATAGATGCATAACATTTTTTAACAAAATTAAGATTTTAATTTTAATTTAAGAGCGTGTAGATCCCACAACTCATTTTAAATGGTCCTGCACCATGCTAAATAATTTTTAAATGCACAAATATTTAAAGTAGCCACTTAATATCAGCCCATTAAAGCTCTGCGTAATAATAAAAAAATAATTAGCAAATTCGGTTTATTATAGTGCGGATCACACCAAAAAATGCCAGCTTCCTTACTTAGACTACTTAAGCTTAAATTTACTGTCACTGCATGTATTAAACATGCTACACTGGATGATAAACTATTATAATCCTAATGGAATATTGATATGCACTTTAATAATTATATAAAATAAAATAAACAGACCTAATTAAACTGTTTCAATAAACAAAGTGCAGCTTGCTTCTTCTGGACTGTAATATCTCATCATCTCAGGTTTTGTCACCCACTCTGGACAGAGGAGTCCGGACTGTATGATCTTTTTCTCCAGGATTCATGCTTCTGTGGTGGGACAGAGTTTTGAGAAGCCCTCGGCTCTCTTAAAGCTCCTGCCTTTTCAAGTGCTCTCAGTCTGCATAAAACAAACCCTGTTGATCCAGCCGAGGGGTTCAGGAGAGCAAAAAATGGAAACAGTGCCATCCAGTGATGTGTCTGGGCATTCCTCAAGTGCTGACCTCAAGGCTTGATCTCCAGGAAGCCCACAGACTGATATGTACTCTGGCAAAATCCTGTAATCTGTCATTTCTTCTTTGTGGTGACTAAAGACTAAAGAAATGTCTCGGCGGAGCAGCGGGCAAAACACATCAGAGTGAATAACGGTAAGACCCTGCATGTGCGCGAGGCTGTGAGCTGATTCTCAAGCAGCAGTTTAGCAACTGTGAAGAAAACCAGAACAAAACTCACCTGTCATACTGTAATCTGTGGCACTTCAGGGAAAAATAAGCAGACTGTTACAGTCCTGAACAAAAAGCATCTGCAGGTAAAACATTGGCCGCTATTAACTACTACTGATCTTAATGCAATCTAATCATCTCCAAAAAGCATGACATTAGAACATCTCAAACTTGCACTCAAAAGCATCTGGGCTTCATTTATAGTATGAAAATATAAGTTTTGTGATGCTGACAACAAGGATTCTCCATTTAAACCTCATAACACATAACACTCACACCATGTAATCATCAATACTACGGAGTTGAAACCATGTTTACTCTTAATAGACATTCTTGGTCTTACTGTGCACAAAATATGATTTCTGAAACAATTTTTCTTTTTGACTGTCATTAAAATCATTGTTGTTGATTGCGATTTCACTTTTTTAACGTTAGTTAGTGTGTAATGTTGCTGTTTGAGCATAAACAATATCTGCAAAGTTGCGGCACTGAAAGTTCAATGCACATGGAGATATTGTCTTTTAAAATTCTGGCAGTTTAATGCTTGTAAGAACTACAACAAGTTACTTCCTGGGTTTGTGACCTCACAAACCAAGATAAACCCTGCTCCCGGGAACATGCAACAAAGGGGGTGAGGCCATGCTGCGCTGCTTTAGAGAAGAGGAAGAAAAATAGTGGTGCATGTAAAAACCTATTCATATATGAATCGCGATTCTGTCTTCTAACGATTCGAATGGATTCACAAGTTTCAAAATCAATGTTCTAAAGCAGCGTTTCTCAATTCTGTTCCTGGCATCACTCTGCATCTCTCCCTCTCTCTCAATCTCTCATTCAGATCACCAGCTCAGCTCAAACAATGAACTGTTCCATTTATACACTTATTTTTATATGGCTATGAGAAGAGTTTTACATGGACGAGCATGCGGTTGCCGTGCCTCTATTAAAGCTTTAATCATGATCAAACCGTATATTAAAAGCTAACTTAAGCAGTAGCATTTACAAATAACAGCGTATCTGAAACGAATGAGACAACAACAAACAAAAAACGTACCATTAAGAGCTGTGCTTGCACAGGTTCTGCACAATCCACTTCACTAATATCCTCTGGGTCTCAATCGAGCTCAAATTTATAAGCAATATAGTCGACGCCATTGTTTACAATACAACCAGAGCACATGCCACTGAGGAGAGGGGCGGGACATTTAGATGCGCACTAGAGGCAGTTTAGCCAATCACAACACACTGGACTAGCTATCCAATCAGAGCCCAATGCCTATTTCAGAGGGAGGGGCTTCATAAAAGCAGAAAATGATCAGCGCGTTTGTAGAAGGGACAGAGCAGTGTAGAATAAAGGTAAATTATGTGAAAAATAATGTTGTTTTTTTTAAACAAGGCATTAACATGTTAGACTGCACCCCATAAACACAATCAAGTCTAGAAAAAAAAAAAAGTCAACCACCCCTTTAAGTTCTCTATTTTTTTTTTAAACCTTTCCCTTCAAATTATGTAAAAAAAACAACAAACAAAAAAACCTACAAATTAATATCTGGTGATACACACACACACACACACACACACACACACACACACACACACATATATATATATATATATATATATATATATATATATATATATATATATATATATATATATATATATATATATATATATATATATATATATATATACACACACACACATATACATACACATATATATATATATATATATATATATATATATATATATATATATATATATACACACACATACATACACATAACACTGTATATATATATATATATATATATATATATATATATAAAATGTATGTATATGTGCAAATGAGAAGTCTCGGTTAGCCTAACACGGTACACGTAGCAAGTACATACACACACACACACACAATCCAAATAAATGCCTTTTTCTTTTCTATTTTTGTAAAAATATTTTTTATTATCCTGTTGCACTTGAAAATACTATAATAAATATTACATGCTGCATAAAGCATATAGTGTAGTAGACAGAACGATTAAATTTGCATTTAATTAAACATATATGAAAGCTAATTATATAAATAAATGAGAGATTGGTCTGCTAAAGAAACATCAGAGGAATATTTTGTCCAATCCTCCCCCTTATTCCAGCCCTAAATCTATTGATCTGTGAAACACAGGACTCAAGGGAGGAGATTCACTTAATATTATACAGCTAATCATGAGATGAATAATGATTATACCATTTGGTAATTAAACGTCTTCGAAACCATTTAACTCACTGTACGTCAGAAAGGGCCACCGGAGGTCGAAGCGATTGTTTTTTTTTTTTTCGTTTTTAGTTGTGAATCAAGGGAGCGAAAGGGAGGGGGGTACAAAAAAAAAAAAAATCATGCTATGTGACACAACACTGAAAACATGTTGATGGTTGTTAGCAGTTATACTGCTAATGCTGTATGCTGTCAAGGCAATGAAAGGAAACAATTTGAACAGGGAAAAAAGCCACACAAACACCTCTTTCTCGTGGTGAAGTGGGTAAATTATATATTTAGAAAGCTCATTAGTCGACAAACATGTGGTTTCAAAAAGAGAGAGAAACAGCAAATATATGCACAAACTCGTAAGTGTGTGAGAGGGTTCTTGGCACAAAAAACTCGCCTCTGTGTATCACAGTCTCTGATCAACACACAGGTGCACAAGACACATGCTAAAAGCCAATTTGCTGTCAACAATTCCTTTCTTATCCCTACTTAAAGGTAATAATTATCCTGCATTAGTGCTGTCAGTTAGTTGTCGAGCACGAAGGGCGGTCTTGCGAACATTCAGTGTGTTTGTACACGAGGGTCCAAAATGAACACTTCCTGAGCGCCAAACACAACAAAAATTTGGCTTTGCTTGCCAGTTAGTCGAAAAATTCAAGGAATGCAACCTTATTTAGTTTTTAATCCAACAGTGAGAACATATCGCATTGATTTAATGGTGCATTCAAGTCATGATGGAAAGATCACACTTACGAGCTGAATGAACATGAATGCCACCACAATGTCATAATTGCATGTGGGAGACTTTATTTAAGCCTGAATTTTCTAGTTAGGGGGTGTCAGTAAGAAAATAAAGGGGATGTAATAGATGCATAGTTTGTATTGATGTTAATTTGTTGAATTTTTTTATTCCATTTACAATAAAAGTAGCTAATTTGCATGTACAAATTACAACATAAACAATGATTCAAATTACAGCACCTTCATAAAGTGAATAAAAACAAAAGCAAACACATCCCACAACAAAAACACATCAATGCACATTTTTTCTTATTCATCATCTTGAGAAAGTGGAGTTAAAATCTTTTGACGTTTTAAAACCTTTTTGAATTTTATCTTGAAGCAAGGTATATGGCCATATTTTGCTCTAACTGCAAATTTATAATAAACTTAAGTTTATCTAACACACTGGATGGTTTTTGTTTCTACAAAATTCAATATTGCAACATTTCTTGCATTAAGCCACCATAAACTAAACTATGAGGAATAAAATCACAATGCCTCTTTATGTTTATTTGACAGATGCATTTCAGGATAAATTATCTTTAGATTAAAAATAATGTAAAATACATTTTCACAGCCAGTGATAAATAATGAGTGGCAAACTTTCTGAATTCACCGCCTGTCTACTTAAAAGTGAATTTAGGAAAAACAGTTTTCAAGATCCAATCCCCATTTTTAACAATATTTCCCATTTCACCCATCAATACACACAATTATGGAAGTAACGTTAGTTTTGAACACTTAAGTTTCACAGTTGGTGTGAAATAATGGGCGGTAAACTTTCTGAATTCACCTGCTATCCAGTAAAAAGTGATTTTTGGACTCTGCGTGTGAGCGCATTAGTGCATTATACAATGGGAGCACACACAGACACATTTAAAACCACTCATATGTTCTTGTATCATTCATAATTCTTCATGCTTTGCCTGCGACCAGTCAAAGGAAGCTTTGAGGTTCTTGAGATTTTATTGAACGGCGGCTTGTAAACGTTGTTGTGAGGAAAGGCGTGTGCATTAAAATCCTCTAAAAGGCATTGAGCCGGGCTGGAACGAGGCTAGAAATCCCAACAATGGTTTCCAAGAGGCCAGTATCACGGAATGCAAACGTCTGCCGTGATGAGTATGCAAGAGATTACAGACGAACTCCCCCCTCTTCCATTTACATAATGTAAAAACTCTTTTCTTTCATTCTCTCATTCTTTCTACCTCTCCAACTATTCACTAAATAAATGAGGAAACTATCAAAGCGTTGGGATGTTTGATAAAAGACAGACAGAGTGGATTCAGAACGGCCCGGCGCTCTTCACAATACACACGGCGAGTGGCAGCATTCAGAGGCAGCCGACTGAGGAAGGGCTGGCAGAATATTTATAACGGAGGACAATGCTAATGTATTAGGGTGACACCTATACCTCCTCTAAGCCAAAGGGAATCACATTCTAACACTGGCTTTATCTTCAAAGGAAGAATCCTGCACTGGGAGGAGGTTTTTATAGAAATTTTATAGAAATAAATGTATAGAGAACGTGGATGATTCTTCACAAGGTTGAACAAGGATCTTTTTGAATGTGACCCATTTTGTTCGGCTTTAGTGTTTAAACCAGCTGTTCATTGAGATCAAGATGCAGTCAAAAGACTGACAAACCTGTTCAAATCGGGTCTGCGACAAGGCCTGTGGTCTCTGTTAACTGCAACATGTTGTTAGGACGTCCTTTCGCTTTCTTATCTAATTCAGATTTAATCTGTAGTACAGTTAGAGGTTTGAAAGACAATTGACTAAATATTCAAAATAGGACTTTTAAGAATACATCAGGATTTGATTGAAATGTAAAAAATTTGTGACTTTACAATTCTTTTATTATTATTTTTATTTTAAATGTACTGACATTTTGGGAAGTTAGGCTTTAAATATATTAATAATATTATAAGAATAAATTAACATTTATTAATAAGGTAAATAAAGTCAAATTTTAACATCATGTTGTCTTAAAAGTCAATATGCAATGGCATTCGCAATCCATTTCACTTGCAATGTGATATATATTTCTGTTTTTATTTAATATATTAGGAATTGATTGGATTATGAAGAATGGACATATAGCAGACTGAATTTACCATAAGACTGTAGTGTAAATGGAAAATTTATACTCTATAGTAGTGTAAAACTACACTATGTGGTGAAAATCCTTCTGTGTACAGCCTAAAATATCAAAAACGTCTCTGGGTCTTTCATGAAATAACTTATGTAGTAACAACAAACTGTAAAGTCCCTCAAAACTACTTAAAACCAAGTAAACAGAAACACTGGATTACATCACCTGGCAGCAATGACCGAGTTCTGTGGTATACACCTCAAGTATATTTATAAAAGTCATTCTTTAGAAAGCGATTTAAATTGAGCCGTTTGCTTTCTCTCAGGCCTCTCAAAAAACATTGAACTTGTAAAATTCCTAGCTTTCCCGTACCTCAAGAAAACTCCTCATTCCAGCCATTCGCCTGTAATCTATGAACCAATCAGAGGAGCGTCTGCTCACCGTGCGTGCGAGTGTGTTTTCTAGATCATTCTGGTCTATTTCAGTGAATTCTCATAAGGCAACCTATTTTATTTACTTTACCTTCAATAAAATGGTTCAGTGAGCATTAGCAACTTTGAGACATGAGTTTCAATCAGTCCTGTGGCAGCACTGTCAGTCTGCATCCAGCTCTGTGTGTGAAAGTGTGTGTGTGGTGCAACAAGCCACAGACAGGCAAGAGAAAGAGAGAGAGAGAGAGAGAGAGAGAGAGAGAGAGAGAGAGAGAGAGAGAGAGAGAGAGAGAGAGAGAGAGAGAGACAGAGAGAGAGAGCGCTATGAATGAAAGAAAGAGAATTGAGTTATGAAAATAGGTCTGGAGAAAGCATAAGAGAAACATTAGAAGAAAACAAATGGAAAAGCAACAGATTCGGATGAGAAAGAAGTGAAGCCTAAACAAAACTCATTTTACTTATATTAAACTAAAATATCAGTGGAATTAATTTTGATTTAAACAGAAATTCAACTCAAATTGTTCCCCAGCTCATAAAAATTAACAAAAATCATAATTGACAGCAATGGATCTGTCTATCCATCCATCCATCCGGTTAATTAAGGCTTTTTACACAAACATTTCAAACAAGGCTGTTAAACCAACATTCAAAATTTTTGTCTTGGCTTTTCTACTAAACAATTACAGTTACATACTTTTATGTGAATTTCAGATAATTTTATTCTACATCCTAAAATTCTAATTCAAAATCCAGCAACCAAATTAGTGGCTTTACTTGTGAAAAGTGTGCATTTTGATGTTGATTGCACTGCACCACACAAGAATTGTACAGTTGAAAAAAATGCAAACTTACTCTAAATATTTTTTTTTTTCCATTAGGCCACAAATGTTGTCGTTAGAGCTTAACTTAATTCCTCTTCACCAGTCAGAATGACAGAAAAAGAATCTGCTCTCTGAGAGTTTCATTTAATGGCTTCACTTGAAGGAAACAGCTGGAGAAGTACACGAGGAAAAGAAAAGGGAGACAGACAGGAAAGGAGAGCGAAAGAGATTTGAAAAGCTTTCACAGGTGAGGTGGGCTGAGGGACACCCTGTCTGTTTGGTCTCTCTCGTAGAAGAAGAAGGGCATGTTTATGCAGACGGAATCTCTCTCACATGACTCCCTCTGGCTTCAGCACTCAACATCACTCCACGAGCCTCAGAATCAGGTAGTGTGACCGCAGAATTGGCCCAGAGGCACTGCTTTCATGAGAGAGGGTTACAAAAGTGAAGCGTGCGCCATGGAGAGAAATCAGAGACTCTTGGATTTGGCAGCATGGTCGCGCCGACACACACATTCCAGCCTGAGACGGACATGTGACCCAAATCAGGTTGCTCTCGTCCCAACAACAAACTGTTCCACCATCTATCAAAGCAGGTAACCGTGACACAGTTTGATTGTACAGGCTTGCGGTTTGTGGTGGGGAAGCTGAATTCCAGGCTCTAGTACCTCTCCTTCCGCAAGATCACTTTTCAAGCCACGATCAAATTATCGTGAAGAACAAAGTGGTGGGCTTGTATCTTTTGTAGTAAAGCTTTTCCTGTGAATGAAGCCAGACAAAGCGTTCAAATGGAGAAAGCATTTCAAAACAGCGCTATCAAAGTGTTGTGGGGGAGAACTCTGTTAATATATAATATATCTTTCTTCAGACGAAAATAACATTAGCTGTTTATATAAAATATCAAATAAGAGAAATGCATTGAAATCCGGGAATTCTTCTGAGAAGAATCACATTTTATAGAACACACACACACAAAAATAAGACTAAGCTAATTTAATCTAATTTACATTTAAATTAATCCTTTTTTGTGGCCAATTATTCACATAATCTAGGAGTCTTACAACTCCACAGGAAGCCAAAATCTTTCATACTCAGTTGGTTCAAAGTCGATAAAAAAAAAATTAGCTGCAAGAAACCAATGGCAGCTTCCACTGCATGTCTTATGTCATAATCCTAGTTTAGTCAACTCAATTGGAGTTAATGTGACAATTGTCTGAACATAAATTTCTAATCTGACTTGTGATTGTTTAATACACATTCTTAACAATGAAATTGGCAGAAACTAGTATTTGGACTCACATTCTCATATATTCAATCTGTGCCCATTCATTCCTAATCCATCCATGCCTATTCTACACCACGATCCATTTCATGACTGCACAGGGAGTTCAAAATATGCTCCAGGCGAAACACAGGGGGACAAGACGGCGTGAGACCAATGCATTGGACATAATCACCTGCAATCAAAGTGTCTGACTAATTCACATTACCTGGACCGCTGGCATCAGACGGTTCTGATGTCAAAAAGGGGGTCTCGTTTCACAATCATCCCACCACTTGAAAACATTCCAGCACTTATAGCTTCTACACAATAAACTGCATACAGTTGTGCACATCAAACTTACTGGGTAGCCTATGTATTACGATACTAAAAAGACCAGTAAACCAAGTAGAAGTCGCAGTGAAGGACACTGACTCTCGGCCCATTCAGACGACTGATTAGCATAGCAATCCTATCGGATCAATAACCTCATTGACTCGGTCTGTCTCCTCTATCAGGAATGATGGCAGACTCTCTTTTGTAACTCTATTCTAGGGGCAACTGTCCATTCTCCACAAATCCTGCTCTATTTTTCAAACTGGCCTCAATTTGTTTCCTTCTGTCTCGCTGTCTTTTAGGATGTGAGTAAATAAAGCTGTCTAGATACCACCGAGAAAGATTAGCTTGTAGCTTTTCGCTTTATCTGGATCTGAATGCCTGGAAGTTAGGGAACGAAGGCACCAACGTTATTGCCAGAGCTTACTTTGCAAACCTCTTATAATCACGTTTAAGAAAAAAGATGTGTGAATGGGCAAGACAAGAAGCTACTCAAGCTCCAATTTGCTCACAGCATGGCTTCATGAGCCCTTTCCCAAACCAAGCTTAACTGGAATATGGAAAGTGGAATCCCCCCCCCCCCCCCCCAAAAAAAAAATCCTTCTTTCTAATACGAAGACAAAACAATGAAGCGAACAGAGTTTAAGAAGAGAAAGACCAGAACCATGAAGTGAACCTCTGATGGCCTGAACTTTTTTCCATCCATCATAAAAAGTCTTAAGTTTAAAATATTCGATTGAAATGGGGGGATTGACCAGTGACCTGATCCCAGGAGCTGCTTGGGTTCTGGTGGTTAATGGGGGATAAAGATTAGGAGGAACCGGGCTTTGCTTCATCTCTGTCCCCAACCACCTTTCCTTTCCAATCCCAAATCTGCCACACAATGAGACCTTCCAATGGAGACAGAGCCCGGTTTCCTTTGATCTCCTTCCGAGCTCTCTGCTCCGAGTGTCCAGAGCAAAGCCCCATGGAGGTTACTCTCAACTCCAGGGAGTGAAAGAGCTCTCTCTGAGCCATTTTAGATGGAAATGGTAGGCGTTCTACTAGAACAAGAAATCAATTTTCAAAGCGAAGAACACGCAAGTCTGTCCAACCAAAGAGTGAGCAACACCATTCCTCATCTTTAAACTCGGGTGAGATATGCTTAATTGCTGTAGATTTTATAATGTGTGTGCATTGGCAGTGTAAAGTTGGGCAGCAATTATAATGTTTTTTTAAATGCACAGATCGGAGGACTTCTGTTCCAGAACAGATATGCTTTAAGAACTCATCTTTGAAAATTTAAGTGGATACTCTTTAAATTAAAAACTAATATTCAAATCTCTTTAAGGTGGGGAGAGAGGAGCCGGGTTTTGCTTAGCCTTGTGAGGCAGTGACTTCTGGGGATTCAGCCCCTGCCTGAAGCCAAGCCACCCAACCTCTTCAGCAAATGCAAGCTTTAATCAGTCCCGCACCTCAAAGGCAGAGTAATGGCTTGGAATAGCCTCACTGATGGACGCTTCTCTACCGAGTCGAGTTGAGTGCTGGACTCCGCTGACTTTAGCAAATCGCCAGCAAAGCGTGGGCTGTTATTGCTATTGCAATGTGAAACTTTCTTAGCTCATATTATATATTATATACACACACATACATTTTAATGCAAGTGCATTTGCTGAATCATACCTAAACACCCGTAGATTAGGTGCTTAAGCAACTTCTAAAGCTTATTTCTCAGCATAACATAGCATAACCATTTTTATCTTAATCATTATTTGTACACTAATTATTAAATGGAAATTTTACCCAAAAAGTGGCCAAAATATTCAGTCATCATTTACTCACTCTTAAGTCGTTCCAAACCCATATTACTTACTTTTTCCTTGGAACTCAAATGGAGAAATGTTCCAAAATGTACTTTCAACTCTTTTCCATATAAATAAATGAGGATACAGGTTGCACCAATAAAGTTTCAGGGGACCATTCAAGAAATGTATTTCATTCGCACTTCTAAATATTTAAACAAACTTCTTTGTGATCAAACTTTACATGTTGCATCTAAATGCACCATATTTTAATAGATAATGACTGTTGTAATGTAATGTTGATCTGTTTGTTGCAAACAGTTACTGAGTAATTTTCATGGCACTACGTTTATAATATTTTTATAGTGCTCCCCCCCCCAATTCATTATATGTTGAAGATTGGCCAGTACATTCTTCAACATTTTTCCTATAGTGTTCCACACTTTTTCATTTTTGATTCAATTTTTTTTATCCCTTCAGAACAAAAATTATAATAACAACTGAGTACCTACAGTAACTAATACCAGGATCCTTAAAAAGTCAACAACTCTCTTACTCAAATGATCAAATATGCCCTCTGCATGAACTGCCTTGAATAGGTGCAGGTTTCTCTCATTTACCCTTCGCAACTGTAGCCACCCGTCTGGCAATGTCTACATCGCTAATGACGGTAACCACAACCTCCATTCCTTATGCGTATCTTTTACTTACTTGGTGACAAAACAATCATCAGGGCTACAACGGAGGGCCGGATGGAGCTGGATAACATGCTTTAAACCTTTACCTGCTGGGTTATGCACCACAATACATTTATCTTGACTTCAACTGCCTTTAAGGTGAAACCCCACAAACGTCAAGGCCGTCAGAAACTAAGTGGACTCTCTCGACTGTCATAATACATGAAGAATCTTTAAGAGGTCCCCGGACTCCTCATTATTAACGCTCCTCTCAGGATGTGGTTGATGGAATATATAATGGAAGTGATTTTTGAGAGGACATATCAATTATGGCCGAGACAGACAGAACGAACATGCAAATTAGCACTTTAAAGATTGCTTTTACTCACCGCTTTCGCCTTTGTTTCAGAGTACTCCTGCTGCACTATGAGCAACAGCCATACCAGTTCTCATCCTGATCGACACAGAATGGGAAACATTTGTAAACATACATATTTTTTCCTTGAAGCATGCATTTTTTTTTTGCATCATTTTACCTTTTTTGAATGCTATAAAGGTGGCAAAACAGCAAAAAATGACAGTGTGAGCATGTTGCCAATGATATTTAGGGAGACTGCAATGACAGACAAGGTTTACTGTTTGTGTCACGCAAGCGTTTTTCATCTCCACGGCAAAATAATTACAACAAAGTCTGTCACACTCCATCAATACAACAGGTCAATCAAAAAACTGGATGTGGGCTCGTTTCATGTCAATGCACTGCAGTTGCATACGATCACACTCTAGTTTTTTTATTTCATTTTCAAAGAGTGCATCTGCCAAAAAGATGAAAGTGTTGACAGAAGTACAAGAGAAGCTGTGTTTTTCGATCTTACCCTGAGGGGAAACTTTCAGTTGATGTCCGTTTGTTTGGGAGAACTGAGTCCAAGTATGAGAGAATCTGTCAAAAAAAAAAAAAAAAAAAAGAGATATTAAACCTTATTCAGAAATCAAATTTTTCTACTGTAAATTTTTAAACGCACTTCAATATCTTCGTCTGCATTTCAAATTGACATATATCACACCCAGAATAATAATATGCATCAGAAATTAGAGAAAACGTTTTGCCCTCGAAACAGCTTGCCATGCCTGGTAGATTAAAACTAACAGAGCATAAAACAAACTTTCCATCAAGGCTTTTACCTTTTTTTTTTTTTTTTTTGCTGACACTCACAGATATATTAGACTAAATGAGCATGTACAGCTCAGTTCACCTCAAAAGTTCACCTTTTGTTTCACAGCTCAGTTCACCTTTGTTAAGAGTACAGTTCACCTGTGAAGCTACAGTATGGGACACACACATGCAAACCATCCGAATGGCTTCGGATTCTCTCTGTCCCAGAATACAAACACACCCTGTAGGCAACTAACAGCACCAGGATCCCATCGAATGTGCTCCCTAAACTGTTCAAAAAGAGGAGGGGGTTTGCTTAGGAGAGCGTTCTTCCAAACACAAACCCGCCACTACATTAACCGCCTGTGTTTGAAGAGGTGTTGCAAACTGAGACACTAGCAAATAGCACAAACTGTCTATTAGCATAAGTATTAATATACACATCTTCCACGCTCAATTACATGTATATGGTGTTTGTAATTCTGGAAGCACACTCAGTTTAGGAACACAAATAGTGTATATTTAAGCTCACTGGCTCAGTCAACATTTGAATAAGAGATTTATTATCAAAATTAAGACTGTTCTGTCTGTGCTTGTTGCGCGCACACATGTACACAAACTCTGGAAATGAAACATGATATAAAAAGCTCAGAATAATCATTCTGGAAAAACGTTAATGTCCCGTTCATTTCCAACTTTGTGTTAATACCACAATGTATTTGGACTGTGAAAACTCAGCTTTAAAATTGACTTTTCCAATGTTATTAGTTTGCATGACCTCGTGGTGACGGGTTTACAAAATACCAGACCCGTTTCAATTCGAGATCTCTAAATACTATCAAATTATATACACACATACTGCATTTAGCAGAGGCCATCCTAATGCCACTGTCTGATATTTACATGAAGCCCTGCGTTAAAAGTCGCGATAAACTATTTCATATCAAGGGCAGGAATACCTCTCCGGCCCCCCTGCTGGGTATGTGGATGAAAGAAGACATTATGCGAATAAGTCAGATTACAGTACACAATAATTTTTTACCTTTTCAAGTAAATACCATTCCCGTGTTAGGAGGTGGAAGCCACCGTAATATATTTTGACTGAGGGCCGAACGGCCCTTATCAGCTTTAGTCAAGCAATTCAGGCCCCCCGAACAAAGATGAGTCTTCAAACTCCCTCCATTCATCAGCGGACGTGTAATTACCCCCGGTTCACAGTCTAGACGTTACCGCTTTCAGGGTATTTAAGATCCCCTTTGCAACATGCAGCATGCTCACGCCCGGCCACACGTTAAATCTGCGGCAGATAAATTAATGAAGAATGCAAGTAAAAAAAAAATAAGAAGCGCGACCACAATGAAAAGAACTTTATCCTCCCTGCTGCTAAATGAGATTTCTTTGAAATGCAGATCAGTGGCGCTAGATTAGTGAATTTTAGCTGCTGTCAACATCATAACAAAATACAAATGCGATTGTTCGTCTGGGCCTTATCTCCTTGCTTCCATCTGCTTCTTCCCGTATTTACTCGGGTCGATTTACTATGCAGATCTAAATAAGACGCGCTCGCGGCACAATGGCTTCTTAAGCTTCTACATCAAGGTATTTGAGAGTGCCGTCACATGAAAAGCTGCCCCATCAAAGGCACATTCCTAATGAACTTCCCTATCACAGAGGGATGGCGTGGTGCTCCGGAGAGCCTCGTGGAGAGGCGCTAAATCACAGGAAGGATACCTCAGCGGTCCAGGGAGATTAACACACAACAGGGAGCCTCAAACAGGAGGCCGTCCGTACCAAACCCGGGGTAGCTTGCAGATCAACAGCCAAATTAAAACACCCAGGTAGGGGAATAACAGCGTGTACCTCAAGGTAAGATGGACGCTTGTAACTAATACAACAAACGGTGCAGCATACAAAGCTGTGTTTGCCACAACGATGACAGTAATCTTCGAAGCCGTGGAATAACCTCTAATTTCACGCCATATTTGTCGCATCCTGCGTACACAGATGGGATTACAACTCAAATCCCACAACTTACCCCAGAAATGGGTGGAAAAGTGCGGTGGGTAATAGAAAGGGAATGTATATAAGGGTACGAAGATGCATTTTGGGTTAAAATCGTCATGCACCAGCGGTTGGGGCAATTAGCCCCAGAGGCAGTGCAAACATGGGGGCCGGCACATGTGGCTCTGAGTAGAGCTCTGACATCACAGCATGATGAGAGGGCAATGGGAATACGGCGGTGGGGGTTGAACAAGAGCGTGTGCCAGCCACGCGTGTGCCAGGTTCCAACTTCCGGAGAAAATAAAAAAAATAAGTGAGGGGGGTGGGGGGTACTGTATTCTACACTGAGGCCCTTTTGGAAAACATCCTCACATGGAAGCGGCATCCAACGGCCCACGGTGACACAAACCGCAGTTGTCTTTTACGTGTCTTTCCCTCCTCCCCTCACTGTCTTCACCCTGCCAAGTGGGCTCGATGCCAGTCACATTTGCAACCACAAGGGACCGCTGCCTTTTTTTTCTTGTTTAATGAAATGACAAAACAACAGATTTACATAAGCAGAAACAGGTGTTGTAACAGGTTTGACTCTTCTTGACCTAAAACGTGTTGCGTGGGGGAAAACGGGGGTGGTGGTGGGAGGGCAAGGGGGGAAAAAGTTTATTAGCAACAGCTGCCTGGAGGGTGTTTAGGCTCTGATGGGCATTCAAATCTACACCATCTGCCCTGCTGGTTGCCAGAACTGACAATCTAAATTAAAAACCACTCATCAAATATCATAAAAATAAACTATTGTATTGCTGTGGCCATATGCTGTAAGTGGCCCTATCAAAGAGAAAGAGGGAGCATAATTAACCCTCCACAGTCTAAAAGACACCAAACACAACAATGGCACACATTCCCACAGGCCCCTGAACACAGAGTTATAGCTACACTTCAGAAAGGATGTTTGTGTTTCAATATTCAAAATATGATTGTGCTACTGATTCATATTGGTGGACTTTACTAAATTGTGCTACATATTAGTGCTTAATAAATTTAGAGGCTAGAATATAAAAATAAAATCTGTTTATTCAACAAACATCAAAACACACAAAAAAAAATACTGTGGCAATAACGTGATATATTGATGGAACCAGAAGGAAATGCTGTGATATTTTGATACACACTGAATGATTAACATATTAATGATTTAGGCTAAGTAGACCTTATGTAAAATAAATAAGAAAATAATATCAATATTAATACTAAAATCTGATTATTCTACATTAACCCTTACAAAAAGCTACTCTAGTGGTACCATGTTACAATAATGGCATTATACTTTAATATTTACTATGGTACATTATGAATCTAAGACTGGAAATATAAAATTTAAGGCTGATAATAAATATCAATAACAATAAAATCTGATTTCTGTATTAACTTTTACGACAAATATGATAACAAGGTAAAATTATGGTAAAAAAGTTGGTGTTACCATGATATTTTGATATATACCATGGTACTGAAACTGAATGATTAACACAATCATGATCCATATACAGTCTAAATTTGTAAGATTACTATAAACCTTACAAAACCCAGGGTTTTACATGCCACTCACAGTAATTTTGAACAATACCATAGTAAATGTCCACAATAACAATATTACTGGTGCAAAAAAGAAGAACATTGTATAAGTGTTATCACATCTAAAAAATATGGCAATACCAGAGTACATTTGTAAACATAAAAGATACTTTGCTACACAAATTAAATGTCAAGCACAGCAATCAGGCATTCCTTTAAAACAATAGAGAAACATGAAGGCCAAACACATTAACTCATATTGTCAGCTCAGTAACATCAACATGAAGCAAAACCAAGAAAACAACAATTCAGGCCAAAGAGTCAAGCTAAAAATATTCACTTTGCCCTTGTCAAAGACAAAGGGAGCATTAATTTGCCCTGTTATTATTTAGAGAGGGCAGGACGAACAAACCTGAGCCCGTCGTGACCCTGCCACAGTGTTGCAACTTGTTCTAGAGCGATGCCAGCAGAAGGCAGCACCATATGCCCACAGCCTTGGGCCCGATGCTCTTTCTGCAGCCTAATACGCCTGTCAGGAGACGTTACTGTCACAAATCCTCTGTTTTTCCACAACATGTTTCAAATAAACAGTTTTTTTTCTCGTTAACAGAATTGTCCTCAGAGATTCCACTTAGAAGATCAGTATTTGGTTCTACTGTACTGATATCTATGTTTTTAAGATTTTTTTGATTATTGTTTTACAAGCATTTCTTGTTGTAAGAATTGTCTCTAATAATTGCAAAAGGTAAGAAATGTCTCTAATAATATATATATATATATATATATATATATATATATACACAGAGAGAGAGAGAGAGAGAGAGAGAGAAATTATGTGTAAAAAAATATTTAACTAAAGAATACATAGCTGCTGAAATTAAGACCAGTGTAAAAAGCATCATACATACTAGCATCGAGTCGATTTCCACACTTCCTCTCGTCACAGGCCACAGGCAAGTTTGGTCCAGCTGGGCTGACCTTGCCGTTTACTACAAATGACGCCCCCCGTCCACAACGACTGGGTATTTAAGTCAACCAGAGACTAAAACACTCAATAAACCAGTGAATCAGTCAACCCTGTCATGCCAAAAAAAAAAAAAAAAAAAGTATGACAAAACATATCAGAATTGATAAAATCAGCTAAGCATACAATTAATAACTTCAAGGGCATTTGTACTAAGATAAGATGCTTTTGGGTGATTTGAATACCTCTCCATAAAGGTCATGTGATATTGTTCGTGTGAAAGAGCACCGTCACAGTCAAAAGACTAGAGTTGGGGATTATATGGCATGTTTAAGAAAAAAATCAAATTAAAAAAAAAAAAAAAATCAAATGAAAGGTCTGGGGCGTTGCAACCTCAGATTGAAAAGTAACATTCCATTAGTCAATGCACTGAACATTTAAATCCATAAAATAAGCATAAAATCCACATCCACTGACACCCACTAGAATAGAAAAAGCTTTAAAACAACAAAAAAGCATTTGTTATTTCTAATAGGTGACCTCAGAGGAAGCACTCAGTATCTTAGTTACTGAAGCACACCAAACGTCACTGGGATGATGTGGCTAATTACAGCACATAAGACCTCTTAAGCATGTAATACAGTCTTTTATCTGGAGAAGTCGATCTCTGCGAGGCTGACAGCTAGCAGCATATGATCCCGGTAAACAAATACTTTCACGAGGCACCAAAGTGCCATTAAAGGCCAGAACTGTCAACACAAATTCCACTCTTGCAACAGGAAAGGAAAAGGAGAAAAAAAAAAAGACTCAATCACCTCTGGTTGCCTTAACGTGCATGAAGGTTGTCATGGAAACATTTCTGTGAAGTTAACATGGAGACAAACAGAAGGCTTTCCGGCTTAATTGCCATTAGAGTTTTATGACCATTTAGAGATTTATATAGAGATGGTTATATAACACACACAGGGTAATATGTCCCTTATTGTGATAACGTGAATGAGAACTAACAAAAAAAAAAACCCAAATACACCTAAAGTTCAAGTGTGCATTTTTTTTTTTTTTTGTTATATGAAATATGAATTATGAATTATTAAAAAGCACATTACTCTCGATACGAATAAAGGAATAACCTAGAAGTATTCAGCTCGCCATGGCATCTTAACTCAGACAAATGATTTTATTTTACTCAATGCACACACATTATTAACATTACTACAGTGCATTGCACACACCCCAGCCGATGATGAATGCCATAATCAGGCTGCGACTACAAAAACATCAGGATAATACAAATTTAGGCCCCTCTTTCCTGTCGCGTGTCAGCTGTGCCTCCCTCCCTCCATGTGTCGTACGTGAAACATCACGCTCATTGAAACACTGCTAATTAAAATCACCTGCGAAGAACTGTATGGGGCTAACAAAGGGGCCGGGCTTCACGTTACAGACCACGTCTGGGGCTGCCGAGGTGTGTGTGTGTGTGTATGAAATTTTACTGCTGCTATTACGGCCTCTTTGAAGCGACACGGCGTTGAGTGACGAAGCGCCGTGATGCACACCTGCACAGCTGCTGCAGTGAAACTAAGGTGCTTCTGCAACCAAAACTCTCACAGCCACGATAGGAGCTGTAATACTATACACCTTATTTAAAAAAAGAAAAGAAAAAAAAAAGCCACGTACCCTATCGATTTAGACCCAGATCCCTTGAACCCACTAAAAGTGCTCTGGCAGTAGATGTGGTTGAGTCTTAAGAGGAGTGCTGTCCATTAACACTCCAATACAGTGTCAGGACTCCAATACTGTCCTGACACTCACTGCTGCTGTGAGCAGCTCTAAAGCAATGAAGAACTCACTCTGGATTACAGAAATGGAGCAAGCAACTACGGTAAGATTAATGTTAACCTTGATGATGATGATAATAATAAAATCTACTAAACATTATTTATTATCTTCATTACTAATATATAAGTAAATCTCAATTTTAAATAGTGTGTGTGTATATATATATATATACATATATCACTTGCTATATGTATTTTTTACACTTCATGACAATTTGACAATACTAAATTTGATGCAAAACCACAATGCTCAAAAAGACCTACGGCACTTTTTAATACAGCGCTCTATTAAAATTAATAAATTACCTATTATTGATTTCTAAAATTAAAATTTATAAACCTATTAAACACTAATAATTATTTGAGAAAACTGTACAAACATTAAATGTAGTGAAATCAATTATAGATCATATACATGTTCTACATGTTTACATTTTATGGCTTGTTGAATTAATTAAAATTGTTTACTGTTAAACTGATAGAAATTGTGGTTTTGTTTTCAATAACAATGCATGTTACCGTTTCACACAGATGTTTCAGAACTAAAACCCACAAATAAACACTGCTATAAACACAACGAAAGTTGCTGAGCATAAAAATACGTACAACAATCTAATACGCCAAAACTGTCACTGGATGTTTATTGTTTATAAAGACAGAATCACAGTACTGACTTCTCCCAAACTCTCCAACAACACAAACACTGTCAAAACAACAAATAAACCATCCGACAAGCACTAAACAAGCCGTCTGCAACTTCTCAGTGAAGTGCAACTCGTATCAAAGGCGTTAACGTGGAAAACTCACCAAAAGAAGTGAATGTATCTCCTTCGCGGTCGCTAAAGTTTGGCGTGTTTACGACTCGGTGGTTTAAAAAAGCGCTGAAAACAAACGCGCAACACGCGCTGTTGATATTCCTCCGCTCGGAGTCGTGAGACGCTGCTGTCTTCAGTCAGTGTGCTGCTGTTATTACCGATGCAACTGTAAAAAAAACGCCCGAGTAACACCGACTCCTGTTTGAATGCACTCGCATGACGCGCAACGCGAAGCGGCGGCTTGTTTTTTTGTATCTCGATTCAACACATCGCAATGTATCGGGCGAGTTTTGGGGGGGACTAGCTTATTAAAATGCTGGGAGGCACTTACGCGGACGTGCATGTTGTTATTTTTTGGCGTAATGCGACCCCACGTGACGTGATGTCCACCTGCTGGGTAAACAATACAGTCATTAGAAGTTAACGAAGTTTTTGTTAATCGTGTTATTTAAATACACTAATAAGAATAAACAAAATTAATCAACTGCTTCATTTCTTAAAGAGACGAGTAGAGATGAAGAACAGGAATGCGAGTGCTATCATTTATTTTATTTTTCTTTTATTTACCAGTTTTATTATCACCATCACTATTTTTATTAAATTGTAATTCCTATTTATCTGTGTTTATAATTACAATAATCCATATTTATATATTATTTATTATGAATAAATAAAATGAAACAAACAAACAAACAAAGTCATTAAAAGAGTCATTTATAGAGGTTCATACTATATAAAAATCTGAAGATGAGCAATGTGGAAGAGTGTTGAAAACAAAGGAACAACTGAGAATTATTGTGCTTTGTTGAAAAATGTTCTGTGTGCTTTCTTTTTTATTTCCTTAATTGTTTAAAATAAATATTTTGTTTATTTTTAACACAACATTTTTATTTCTTTGAGCATGAAATTTATCAACGCTTGCTAAACAGTTCACACAGCCCAGGTTCATTTAAATACACCTCGAGCTGAACAACAATGTAGATAAACAGCTTTTATTATTATTATTATTGTGATGAAATATTGTTTATTTGAGTGATCAATTGATGTTGTGAAAAAATTGTTTGCTTTTGACCATTTATGTGTTTGAATTACTAAAGCTCTTTAGTTGATACACATACTGTAATTGTGAGTTATGCATCATATTTGTACTGTAACTGTGTGTCACCGCCTTGAAATGTTCATACAAATAAAACAGGAAAAAATGATTTTCAGATCAAAGATTGATAATATCATAAGTCTCCCTTTGTGAATGAATTATCCCTGTCTCTTTCTGAATTAACTATCTTCATTGCATATTGTGGTAACTAAAACTTCATCTATTAAATATGATAATGGTATAAAGGGTGGATGGTCACGTTAAAAGAAAAAAAGTTGTATGTTTGCATTAATCAAAATAAGATTTTGCAGATTTTGACTTGGTTTTATTAGAACATTTTAACACTTCCAATATCTGATAATAAATATCTGTCAGATGGTGTTAGGAATTTGTTGTCAATTGATCAGAAATAGAATATTTATTGCCTTCTTTTCACCACATGCATGCATTTAAATAAAAGGTTTCATTAAGAAAATGCATCATTTCACGGGTTTAATCACAAAGAAATAAAAACGCATGCATTTTCTACATGGATTTTAGGGGAGAAAAATAATTTTGAGAAAACTGGCATGAAACATAAGGGTTTGCTGGCACCTACAGGAATGTTTTGGAATCCACTTTTGGTTCTCAAAGAAATAAACAGTGTGCACACAACTTTGAATAGACACTGCCGCCTAGTGGCTTATTGTAATGCTGCACAAAAAACACTGAAAAGGTTTTCTGGAATTCACACTTCATACGATTCTACCATTGATTAAATGGCTATACAATAAAAGCCCAAAGCAAAAAGGGTACATTTTTATAAATTACTGAAGTAAAAATATTTACTACAGTCAGTTTTAGTCATCCACATCTTGGCTACTTAAAAAAAAAAAAACCATACAATATACACAAACTGATCTTGTGTGACAACATGCCCCATAGCAAAGCAAGTTGTCACAATAGAAACCTACTCTTCACTGACAATTATTTAATAAAAAAAATACCTTTGTTTGAAATATGAAATATCTAAATGTAATAAAAGCCATCTTAATATGCATTTAAAATTCACAACTGGCTAAAAGCCTTTTCAATCAAATATAAACAGTAAAACTAATAGAAAACAATTCAAGACACAGTCAACATATAAACTATAAAATAAAACATAAGAAATAATCATTAATAAATTTTATAAATCGTATAAAAATATAAAAAACTTGCCCAAACTTGACATATTTTCATTATATTATCTGAATGTGATGACAGTGTGGTAATTATTATGTTTATTTGCGTATCCAACTGACCACTGTAAAACTTTGTTTCAAGACCAGAATTCACAAAAATTGGTCTTAATTATCTAGGTGTTTGATGCTAAAATACAAAGCCACAAGCATTTAAAACTCATAGTAACTGTTTTATATAACCCTTGAGCCAATTGCCCATGTGACAACTAGCCCCAGACTCTTCTACATTTCCAAACAGAAGCATTGTGTTGTTTCGGTACAGATACACATATATAATTCAAAAGCATTTATCAAAGCTATCAGGTTCCACAGAGTTCAGCAGACAACATGAACACATTAAAGTGTCCCACGTCTACCAGACACTAGTGACCAGGAAGTCCAGCATAGTTCGGCAGCACTCGCAGCTATTTTTAAGCCTGGCAACCACACAATGTTCAGCTGCAACCTGATGCTGTGCCAGGTCACATTGCGAGTGAGGGTTTAAGGCGGTTAGTGTGGTTCTCTCAGGCTTTACCCATCCAGCATTACCCAGGCATGTCTGGGGAAGAGCTTGTACCCTCTGTGGTCTCCTGCAACCTGGAGCTTCCCAACTGTATGAACTGGATAATGAAAAACAATGAGGAAAACGTAAAATTGGAGAAAACGGTGGACCGGATATTAGAGGGAAGCTCTGGAGATGAATCCGAGGAGGTGGAACCTGACCCCCCACCGGTAGCCGTACGAAGAAAGGTGTCATTTGCAGACGCTTTTGGTCTGGACCTGGTTTCCGTGAAGGAGTATGACAACCAGGATTCATCAGGGCTGGAGGCAAATAGTAGAGAAGCTGAGGAATGCTACATCTCTTGCCTCTTTAATATCTCAGTGTTGCACCAGGACATGGAGGTGAGACTTCAGCAGCAGAAGATTGAGCTGGAGCGCATTGAGCTGCTCCCTGGATCCACCACAATCCGCGGCATCATCCGCGTTCTAAACCTCTGCTTCCACAAAGCCGTCTACGTCCGTGTCACTCTGGACGGCTGGCAGAGCCACTTCGACCTGCTAGCAGAGTACATGCCTGGGTCCAGTGATGGCGAGACGGACTGTTTCTCTTTTCACCTCATGTTGATGCCTCCATTCCAGGTCGAAGGGTTGCGGGTGGAGTTTTGTCTGCGGTATGAAAGTGCTGTTGGAATCTTCTGGGACAACAATGGAGGGACAAACTACATTGTTTTCTGCCACCAAAGACGAAGGAGCGATCTGAAAGAGAAAGAGAAAGAAAGTGAAAAGGAGAAGTCGATAGAGGAGAGTAACCAAAAAGGTATCAGGAGCTGCCTTAAAACAATCAGGTGGGGAACACTGCAAAACATACATTAGAATCATCACTATTACTCATGCTTATAGCAATCAGACTTACAATTTTAGCCATGAAGATGAAAAAACTGTCCAAAAAATTCCATGTATGTACACTGAAAGAAAAAAAATAGCCTTTAAAACAGGATTGTGTTGCTATGCAGGATAGTAATCGCATAGCAAAACATTTGGCAACCACCCAAAACATCCTACCAATTGCATAGCAGCACTAAAAATTATTCAGAACACCTTACAGTAGCAGGCACATAGCAGAACTAAAAACCAGCCTTTTACACTTCATGGTTAAACTTAGTTAAATAGGTAAATTTTGTTTTTTTTGTAACTCAGTAAAACCAGACGTATTTCTCTGGTTGTCCAATCAAGTACTTTTTGTTTTGACTGGAGATGGTATGTTTGAACACATGGCTGATGAGTGTGATTGAAAACTTGCTGCATATTTACAGTAAAAAGACCTACTCGGAGGCGACACCTGCAGAGGCAAGCGGTAAGATCTCAGGTGGGTTTCATATGTGGAGATCTGGGAATAGGGAGCTTTGATTCTGAGGATTAAGAGACAGAGTTTGAGTTTGTTTTTTTTCCAGAACATGTCACACCCAAGGCCGGGCATACTGAGGAGAACATAACAGAAAAAGAAGTAGGAATAAATTCCTTCAAATCCCTTAAGGACTGCTGCAAAACTCTGGTAAGGTCAATGAGTGCTCTGTCAAGGTCCAGAGATAAATGCAGGCATTTAGAGAGGTAGTTCACCAATAAAAGGGGTAGTTTGCCAGAATAAAACCAGCTGCTTTTTTTTTTTTCTATTGATAAATATACAGGTTTTGAACAACTGGGTGAACGATCTCTTTGAATGCAAAGCAGGAAGTTATTAGTAAGGATAAGTTCATGCATTTTGAAACATTATATTCCACTCAATACGTGCCTCTCATTACAAATATGACATAAATTCTGTTGAAAACCAACTTTTCTCTCCATATTGTCTCTTTTTGGACAGGTGGATCGTCGTAGGAAACGTCAAGCTGCTCGTTTGGCACACGCGCAGGACTACTTTGCTAAGAAAGCAATGGAAACCCAGATGGGATATAATTCCAACACAGATGAAAGTACCACATCCATCCCAAGGCTGAGTATACCAAGTAGAACCGACTTGCCGGTTGTCCACGGCCGACAAGGATACGGTATGGACACACCACCAATACTAATGTACCACCAGATCCCTTTGCTTTCCCTGGATTGGGGCAGTACAACAGCAAACCCTCCAGATGCCTACCGTGAAACAAGCCATCAGGAAGAAGATCACCAAGCCCTATCGACCTTTAAGGCCTGGGAAGCTTTTCTTAATGGCACTGATACGCAGGACCAAGTATGTGTCCGTCCAGAGTCAGAAGTTGTAGCTTTAAGGGACAAAGTCGTAGTCCCAACGGAGGACAAAGGAGTTGAGAAAGACCTAAGCAAAGCGTCTGCTGACAGGAAAGCAATAGAAACTGTAAAATTTGATCCTGTAGTAGAGCAATCAAAGGATCTGAGCATGAGTCCTTCTAGAGATCAGGTTGTGGATTACCAACTAGTGAAAGAGCCAAGGGTCACTACCCTACCATGTTCTGCCCAGGGATCAGAGCCAGAGAGTGCGGTAAGTGAGTTAGAGACCTCTCGTGACCGCCAAGCCCCACATCATGAGCACACAAGCCGATCTTGGAGTCAAGACATGACTAAAGCAAGCCCTGGGGGCGAAACTCGAACCTCACATGACACTGAGACTAAGAATTCAGAAGCCGGAGATGGAATCTCACCTGAAGAATGCATGGGCAGCTCCGACACCTCAAAGGTTAAAGAAAACACACACAGAGCGGTCAAAGACACCCTGACATTTACAGCGATCAGGGACGTGGCGCTCACAAATAGACAGGCCGAGGGATGTTCTTCAGAAAGGAAGGATATAAATAAAGATGCCAGTGAGGAGCAGGTGGAAATGAGGGAAGAACTACATGAAGAGGAAACGGAAAGCAGTAGAAAAGGAAAAGATAAGACAACTACAGATCACAGCACAGAAATACAGAACGTTTCATCGTGCGAGAGGGAAGCATTTAATGAGAACGAATTATGCACGTCGAACAAGATTTTAAACAAAGACGGTTCAGAGCTACTGAAAATCGAAAAGAGGCGTTTTGAGGCAAACAAAGGACTTCAAATGAAGGAGCGACTGAATGAGACGACTATAGAACCTGCTAGTGCTGAAGAGCTTGTAGAGGACTCCCAAGCAGTGGATGACAATTGTACAGATGGAGAAGAGAAAGAGTTTGAGAGTCATGCTACCAAATTTGTACCCACCCACTTACCTACCTATCCAACAGTTAGCATTTTCTCATCCAGGCACCTCCTTCAGACAACATCTGCAAAGGAAAGAGAGGTCACTTTTGCAGAGGAGGACTTTGAGCTTGGGAAGACCCTCAGAAACGTTCAAGAACCCCAGCGACTGGATGGAGAGGATGAACTCTCCACGCCGTTACCCAGCATTCACCTGTCCTGGGTGGACGGCAACAGCAGTAGGCTGTTATCATGGTGGAGGGAGCTCTGCTCGCTGGGTCACATGGCCAAGGCTCTTGTGTATGCTGTTCTGTTTGTGATCTTCATAACGGCGTATCTCTACGACCTGCCGACCTGCATGGCCCTCTATCTGTTTTCTCTGTGCTGGTGGTGCAGCCAGGGCATGAAGCAGCGGGCCTGTCGATGTGGACTGAGACCAGACAGGAAGCTCTTGAAAGTTTCTGAAGAAGTTCTTGTCAAATTATGTGACTCTGAAATGAAAAGTGACACAAAGTGATTCTACGGGCCCAAAATCACTTGACAAAATGAGATTTAGGTGGCATTTTTCTTTCTTTCTTTCTCCTCACTTGTGTTCCCGTTAAAAGTCCAGTTTGAGACAGAAGTCTTTTAATATAATCCTAAATTCAAACTGCTAGAATAATGGAAATGTGCTAATCCAGTTTTGTGATATAATTAAATGACAGAAACACTCTTATAATGTCAAAGAAAACAACACAAATATATTTCGATGAAATACAAAAACTCCTTAAAAGAAGATAAAATTACTAAACAAGCAACAGTGCATAAGATATGAAGACTTATTCTGATTTTCATTTAGTGCATCCTGTAAAAGTGTAAAAGAAAAACAAAATCAGACAAAATACACTGATATTAAAGACACAGTCTCTTAATATCACATACATTGTTGCTTCTTAAGTAAATTTATCTTTATTTAGATATTTAAATTGGAAAATTACAGAAAATCTGTTGTATGATTATGTGATTGTTGTGCTGTGTGTCGCCCAATGTCAAATTATAAGAAACTTAACATATTGTAACATATTGTTTTCTCCTGTTTTTGGTTTAGTAGGGGAGAGAGGGACGTTCCCTGTTCATTTATTTGTGTCTTTTAGGAAGGTAAGTTCGATTTTCCTTAACCATAGAAAGAGTTGATTGTTTTTGTTGTTGTTGTTTTGGCTCATCCCCCTCCTGAGACTATATGACTATTTCTGTTTCCTTTTTGTTTCTTACTTAAACTAAAAGCTTTAAATTTTAATTTACCAAATTAAATGTCTTGGTTGTAATGCTGGAGCTCGAGATTGGAAGACCTCCTTGTCTCTCTCAAATTATTTAACATTGTCAGGTGTTCCTAATACCCCTAGACTGGGGGGCGACGTAACAATACAAAAGCATTTCATCATGAGCCTTTGTATCAAAAAGTGTCATGAGGATCAGTATTCAGTCCCAAACTTTTGACTGGTACTGTACCTTTATGTAATGTTTCACAGGGTTCATACAAAGGCATATTGAATGCACTATGTAGCCTGTGAGGACACAGCTGCATTTCATGTCTCTTTGGGGATGTGTGTGACGGACGTGACATTTCCTGCAAATCCCACCATGTCTCTGTCCCCAAAAGAGAGAGGGAGAGATACAGAGGCTGGAGAAAGAACAGGGCTTCTCGACCCTCTGATCTGTGAATATAACTCTATGAAATTCAAAATTTCCCTCATTTACTCAGCCTCATGTCTGCAGGAACACACAATGAGTTTTCATGCTCTTCTCCATGCAGTTACAAAGAATCTTTAAGGCGCCATTAAAAATTCATAAAGTATCATAAAAGTAGTCTATATGTGAATACGGTGCAATCTATAATGAGCCTAATTTACATAAAAACATTGTGTGTTTGGGCTCAAAAGAATGCATGATTTTTACACCTTGTTGAACTGGATTATGGGTGTTTAGTAAAGGTGCATTATTTTGAGCTGAAATACAACACTGTTTATTGAATTTGCCAGTGTGTTGGTCTTTGTATAAGCTTGTTTTAATTTCGGACAAATGCAGATCGCTGTTTATATGTGAGTGTGATAGATATGTTCTCTGTGAGTGTGTGTGTGTGTGTGTGTGTGTGTGTGTGTGTGTGTGTGTGTGTGTGTGTGTGTGTGTGTGTGTGTGTGTGTGTGTGTGTGTGTGTGTGTGTGTGTGTGTGTGTGTTTCTGCAGTCATATGATCCAGTCTACTATGACTCTGACCTTTCGGTGTCTGGCTGCTGACCTCACTCGAGCTCTTTACTGTTATCAATACCTCTATTCACAGCAACATTTACTAATATTAAGAGCACTAAAATCCCCAAAAGGAGGAAGCTAAGAATTATATTTTTATTTATTCACACATAAGGCATAAGGCTGGATAAGGCTTAGTTTATATTGCTAAAAGAATTATACTGTATTACCATCTAACGACATTCAAAGGGCAACTAAACTTCTCAAATGTGTTTTTAAACTTGTCTGTAGCAAATAATATACATTTATGTACTGTCCTTCTATGCAATTTCATGTATTTACATTGCATACAGTGTTTAAGTGTTTGCAGACGATCCAGGCATTCACACATGGTATTTTGTGTCTGCAGTAGAAAAAAAATAAAATGAAAGTGAAATAAACTGACCACTAAATGCTGTCTGGCATAAAAACAACTCAAGTTAATAAATAATAGTCACCCAAAATAAATATCCCAGAGCATTTACAGTTATTCATAACAAAAGGTTTTTTTTTTTTTTGCATTTTTGGTTTTATTATGCAGTTTGTGCTGACCAGCATCATGACAGACATACGTAGGTTCATTGAGTCTATCAATGCATTTCCATTGAGCTCAGCATGGTTTGTTATTAAAGTGACTCAGGAGGAACATGATATTCCCAAACCCCGCTCACAGATGAAAGACACTTAGGCCACGAGATAAAATGTCACTTCGATCACATGAGGGATTTTTTCTGAGGCGTGAATACTTCAGATGTTTCATGCATGCTTCCTTTGCAGTTAATTGTGTGTTACATGTTGGCACCCTTTCCTTTTTTTTCTGAAAGAACAGGTATCTTAAAGCTGAGTCTAAAAGTTGCTGAGCTTCACCAATCCAAATATAATGTCACATTTTGCATTTTGCAGTATAAGCCAACTTCATAACAAACATACCTTCATCAAAATCAAATCAATAGTAATCTAATTCATTGAAAACTATTGTATAATTAAGATTTTCTCTTTTTATTGGTTTTTATTCATATTTATACATAACTTTTTATTTTATTTGTAGTTTGCTTTATTTTTACTTGTATTCCTTTTTTTATTTGCACTTTCATTTTTTACTTTATTTGTGCTTTCATTTTTTGTATTTTCTTTTTTGTATTTAATTCATACTTTATTGTGCTCTATTTTTATCTGTAATTGTTTATCTATTTGTTTTATTTATACTTTTTTTTTTTGTATTTTATTTAAGTCTTACCTTATTTTATTGACAAAGTAGGGTTGCAGCCACTAGATGGAGCCACAATAGCACTTTTATTCCTGACAGCTCAGACCTGAATAAATAAAACAGTCTGGAGGAAATTCGCGTGACAGACTGTGCTGGGTCAAACACTAGGCACCAGTGTAAGCCAATGAGATGTGTAGCTGCAACGTAGAAAAATTTAATAAACACAAATATTGATAGAATATGCTCACTTTTAAAACAGAGCAGGCTACATGACACACGATGGCAGCACGTACCGCTGAGATCTGCCTTGTTTTCTCATACACACACATTAAAACACATTAAAACACAGACAGACACAGTAATCCGTCTTCTCGCAAGTCCGAGCACAGAATCTGGGTTACATCCTGGGTATCCCAGGAGGCCAAGTGCTCATACATCATTATTGAAACATCCCAAGCTCCCGAGGACGGATCACACATAGCTCCTAACGCTCTCTAATCTCTCTCTCCCTCTCTGGGTTATGTGTGGGCTTGCCAAGTTACCTCATCCCTCCACATTTATATAGTGTTGTGTATGTTTCCAACAGGATCCTGTAGAGCGGCGTTCTGCAGACTCTGCAGAAATTGTGGAAACTGCAGAAGCAATCAAGTTAAAAGACTGTCCTTTCATGCTATTCACAATAATGCTACTTTTGATAAATAACCACAGTTGCCAAGTCTACTTTACATGCAGCCTAATGATTCATTAATAATTTGACTAATAGTGCAATCAGAATGAAAAGCCTTCTTGTGGCTTGAGAAGGTAGGTCATAACTGCAATAAATAAATAAATAAATAAATAAATAAATAAATATCCTCTAAACCCTCCTAACCAGACCAGATAAGACCAGCAAAACATCTTAGTCTAGTTTCAGAAAGTTATGGATCCAACTAATTTGATTCAATCAACCTGGAAAGAAAACATCTTAAAGCAGTTTAAACTGGACTGCTGGTTTTAGCTGGTCTCCTAGCCTGTTCAGACTGAATTGTTGGCAGGTTTTAGAGAAGTCATGATTGCTTTTCAGCTGGGAGAACAGATGGACGACCAGCTAGAACCATTATAAACCAGATAAGACCAGAAAACCATTTTAGGACCTTTTTTGACAGGTTAAATCTTAGAATATATCACAAAATCTCTAGATTTGGAATGGCAGTTGGATTAAATTACTGCAGATGTGAACATAGCCTGGAACAAAAACATCATAAACCAGCCTAAACTGGTTTGTTGGTCTTTAGCCGGTCCCCAGGTTTCAGAGAAATTTGGTGGCGTTTTCTGCTGGTCAGACTTGGAGACCAGATTGATGACTATTTAAGACCATCATAAACCAGCTAATCTTTGGCTGGTTTAGGCTTACCTTTTCAGTGGGATGAATCTTAAAATATATCTTAAAATCTCTAGATTCAGAATTACAGTTGGATTAAACTGACAGAGGTGTTGCAGACTTAAACATAGCAAAGAAAGACAGCATCTTAAACTATTAGCTTCTCTCCTAGCCTGCTCAGACTGATCTTTTTGCAGGTTTTAAGAGAGGTCCGTATTAATCAGACTGGCAGAACAGATGGACAGCCACCTAAGACCATCATAAATCAGCAAAGACCAGCAGACTATGGTTTAAGATGTCATTTTCAGCAACGTTATCCTTAAAATCAGTGATAAAGTTGCTACTGTAAATTATCTTTTGCATGCACATACTTTTTGTTCCCAATACACATGACCTGACGTAACCCTTCTGGTTCTCCCCTCACTTGCTCCGAGCGGGATTCAAACCGGCATTTCCAGCATGGGAGGCATGCGCTATGAAGGATGCTAAAGACCGCAGCCTCTAGCATCAGTCACTAGTGCGCCTATTGAGATCAGGCGCCTCTGTTACACTGAGACTAAACATACATTTTCAATATATTGTAAATTTAGCATAAATAATAGACTCTGTATCCACATTCAGACTTTATGGAAAATAGACACATATAAATCCTCTCATGATGCTTAATCCTAGGTCACTATTCACTGAAGCTTGTCTGTCACGTGGATCCAAAACCCTCTGAACTCTTCCGAGGTCAGATCTGAGAATGAACAGAAGATGAGAAAGAGAGAAAGTGAAGGAGGACAAGTATTGTAAGTGTTTGGAAGTGTGCCCATGGACCCCTAGGGGCCTCTGTGGTGCCCTGGTGGCAGTGAATGAATCACGATGAGGTGTCGTCTTGTGCTACGGTGCGGGCCCTCAATGAGAGGAGACATGTCGCTCCTGAGACAACGTCTCACGGGAGATAGGGGTTGACCTGCGTTGTTCTCTCTCTCTCTCACTCACTCTTTCTTTTTCCTTCCGTGGGTTGTCACAGGGCCAGTCCAGACAGCCACTCGTCCTGAGCCAATCACTTCAGTTTGTTTTTATGGTAATTAGTCATCTGTGAGTTCACAGCAGACTGCAATCAGCAGTGCGCGTGTACCGCGGCCCCAGATACCTCGGCAGCAGTCTATACCAATTAGTGAAGTGTCAAGATGAATGAAATGTTAGCATCGTGTTGGAGCTGTGAGCTAGTGGTTGATGCATTATCTAAGAATTTTCTTTTTGGACATTGGACCAATAACATATTGTTTTGGACATCAGTGTATTGTACTTGAGTTGAGTTGGGTGCTTATACAGGAAATGTTATTTCGAATCCAACTCACAATGTTTTCCAAACCCCTGTCCCCGTCATTTCATGTCCTTTGTTTTACCACAAGATTCTGTCCTACTCATAATGAGTAATACCAGGTAATAATTATTATTATTATTATTATTATGATTTGCTAGGACAATGCTATTTGTAGTTGTTAATAATAATTATAATAAACATTTCTTCTTAATGTAATAAACAATAATGTTGTTGTCACTATGACTACTACTATTAATAAAATGTATTTTATTAGTCCTGTTGTTTTTGAATAATAATAATAATAAATAAATAAATAATAATACAACATTTTATTGTTGTCGTTTTGTTGTTGTTGTTGCTACTACTACTACTAATAAAATGTTTTATTACTGCTGTTGATAATAATAATAATAATAATAATAATTATTATTATTATTATTATTATTATTATGATTTGCTAGAACCATGCTATTTGTAGTTGTTAATGTTGTTGTTTTTATTATTATATTATTATTTTATTATTACTGTAATAAACAATAATGTTGTTGTCACTATGACTATTATTATTAATAAAAAAAATATTTATTTTTTAATATAATACTAATAATAATAATACATACATACAATATTGTTTTGTTGTTTGTTGTTGTTGTTGTTAATACTAATTACTACTATTATAATGATTTATTATTTTTTTTTGTTGTTGTTGTTGTAACTAATTGACCTTATAAGTATTTATTATTTTTAATTTTTTGTTTGTTTGTTTTTTTAAGATATTTTTTATGAAACTTTTTTGTTTGTTTGTTTATTTAACATAATTTTTAAGAATTTAATATTATTATTAGTTTATTTGTTTAACATCAGATCAGATATGTTCTCATTGTAAACAGACAGATAACTTGGAGCTGGAAACTTGATGCATAACGCCTGGTCAGAACGCATGTTAACATTACCCAGTAATGTGTTTGTATTCATTTTATTTTATTTTATTTTTTTACCATGAGAACAGTTTACTGCAAGACTCAGAGAGGTGAAAACTGGATGATTCATCCCAACTGTTCCCAGAGAGAGTTTCACTCCCCCGCTCATTCTCTTTCTCTCTTTCACACACACGTACACTGTGAGATTGTGAATGTCAGATGAGTATGTCTCAGTGTGTCATGCTCTTTTATTCCTGTGCTCTTTCTGTCACACACTCGCTCTCTTCCTGTACCTCAATAACGATGTGTTTTATTCTATATACAGTCTACGCAGGTCTCACTTTATATTAGGTTTCTTTAACAACTATGTGCTTGTTCAAAAATAATGTAACTTTTGTAAAAATGTTGTATCGCAAATCACGTTTGCTGCTATTGAGGTAGGATATGGTTAATGTTAGAGGCAGGTTTGGTTAGGTTTAAGGGTGGGTTAAAGGGTAGGGTCAACAGTGTAATTGTACATGTAACTACAAAAATTATATAGTATTCAATATATTTACAGTATTCTTAGAGGTGGGTATTTTTAAATATACATTTAATGTAAAAACTTGTATATACACAATAAGTGCACTGTATCAAATGATTAATTAAAATGCAAGTACATAGTAGTTGAAGTTATTAAACAAGTACCAAATGTGGCCCTGGACCACAAAAGCAGTCTTAAGTCGCTGGGGTATATTTGTAGCAATAGCCAAAAAAACATTGTATGGGTCAAAATTATTGATTTTTCTTTTATGCCAAAAATCATTAGGATATTAACCAAAGATCACGTTCTATGAAGATATTTTGTAAATTTCCTACCGTAAATATATCAAAACCTAATTTTTGATTAGTAATATGCATTGCTAAGAACTTCTTTTGCACAACTTTAAAGGTGATTTTCTCAATATTTTGATTTTTTTTTTTTTTATGACATAAATTTCAATTTCAAAAAATTTGCACTTAAGACTGGTTTTGTGGTCCAGGGTCACAAATGATTACCACATTCATATACCATGGTGTTTACATGGTACTCCAAAAAAGTAGGGTATTAGGTATATACCCAAAAACACAGCATTTCCTTGGTACATGTATAAAAATGATTGTTATTGGTGGTTATTAGTACAAATGTATAATAATAATAATAGTAATAATAATAATAATAGTTGTTGCTGGTAGGACAAAAGGCATGATAACATTGTTAACATGATACTCCACAGTACTTTCAAGAATATTACCATGGAACCACATCCAAAAACACATTTCTATAATACCATGGTAATCATAGTGATGCCAAAATACCTTTTTTATTGTTAGTGAAAGCAGAAGTGTACTGCAGTGATATACGGCTTTATTAGGATCACAGCTCTCTGCACACACATCCGAAGAAGCTAAAGAAGGATTGAGGAAGTGTCTCCTCCGTCCACTGGATTGTGTGCAGCAGCCTCAGAGCTTTCCATCACCTGCTCCAGGCCCAACTCAGTGCTCCACCACCATCGAATTACGCTTTATTATCGCTCCCTGTCCAACACATGGGCCCCAACATGACATCCATCTCCTCCACTGCAGCGTTCACCGCCTGACAAGTGCTCAGACCTCTGCCGTCATTCTCATTGCTGAAGGCAAAAACGATGGAACAGGCGCTCGGCACTGAGTCCAGCCTGAAAGGAAGGGACCAGCGAGACGCTTGTTTGTAAAGATGAAGAGGAGGTGTGTTGGATAATAATGGCTAGTTCGTGATGGGTATATTTGGCGTGGAGTGTAGGTGGAAACACAAGTAGGTGCAAGTAAACCGAGGCATATTTTGAAGAGATGTCTGGGATTCGATTAAAGAAGGCTTTATTCTAATACCTATAGGAATGAATAGCGACGCATTCGGAATGGGAGCTGCGAAAAGGCTAAAAAAAACTTTCAGCATATGCAGACAGCAGAGGCCACACACGCGGTAATGATGAAGTGCAGAGACGCTATGTGTGAGATATTATTCTTGTGCATTTTGTCCCCACAGCCGTCAACGACTGTCTGTTTGCACAACATCAGAAAATAAGGCTTAAGGCGATCTCGAAAAGTCTGGCTTCTTCTTTTAATGCACACACACATTTGCTAACATCATCCGTTCCATCCATACAGCGTTGAGTATGTTGCCAGTGATTCACATGGGGTTATATCACAGGGTTCTGAGGCTGCATATGTTACTGGCACATGCAATAGAGAGATCAGACCGTAAGGGTATTTCAGTGCAACATCTAACGGTGGAATACGAAAAACTTCAGAACAGTATTTCTGAACATGTTCCACTGGTGACCAGTGTGTAACACTATACTTTTTTCTGCTTCTTGCTGTCTTGTAAACAAGCTGATGTTGCTGATGATTACATCAGCAATGGTAATTAATGTCAATGACAACATTTATATTACTCCTCGTTGGAATTCTGAGTAGGCTGACAAAACGTGTCGGTTTAAATAAAGTTTAAGTCCTCAAACCAATAACTGTTGTTGGTTTATCAATTTTGCCATGTCGTTGTACAATAGACTGTTGGATAGGGAATTCACACCAGAATAACCTTACAAAAAAGTACTATGGTACAGTGATAGTATCAGATAGTTTTACTATGTTACTTTAATGCATTTTATGGGACTGAAAATCACTTCAACAAAAAGTACAAAAAATTACCAAAGTATTGTCATATTAGTATTTTAGATGTAAATATGTTATAAATATGTATGTACATAATTGTAGTACCATGGTATGGTTCAAAGTACCTCAGTTACTTTTGATACCAGCACTATACCATAGTACCAACACAGTCTTTTGTAAAAAAAATAAAATAAAATAAAATAAAAAAGTTCCTCCAGACCCAGGTCTATGCTGATACACTCTCCTCTTTAGTTTTTAACACGGTTCAGATCAGAGGACTGGGATGACCATGGCAGAACCTACATTGTGTGCTCAGTGGCCCATGTTTGTGTCGATTTTGATGGTCTTTTTAGATCTTGTCCTGATGATAGATCCAAACATGGCCCATTATAAGATTAGAGTCAGTCAGGTTTTGATTTTTTATCTGTTGGTATTTGCTAGAATCCATGATGCCATCTATCTGAACAAGATATCCTGGATTTCCCGCAGAAAATTAGGCCAACAACAATAAAGATACAGCAGTATATTTTATTGTACACATGGAGTATTTTTTTTATCCCTGTGTGCATCAAACCCACCTTGAGGGTTTCCTATATAGACAATATAGACACATTAGACAATATGCTGTAGATAGATTTGTAACATTTCCTGTTGATTGGAACTTTTTAACTTGTATTTTTTATTTCATTTTTATTTACTTTTATCTATTTATTTTTAAATATAAAAGGAATAACCATACAGATTTATCATCACAATCTTCTCTGATCATATGTACTTAGGGTGCCAATAATTCTGACCATGACACATGGTCAGAATTATTGGCACATTTCTCTCCATAAATAACAGCTGCTTTATGTATAACATAATAAACAATAATAATACAAATGTTGCAAAACTGACAACACCTGATTGTAAGAATTTATGCAAGAATTCATTATAAAACAGATTTCCAGTCATTGCTTTTCTTATATTCCACACCTGATGTGTGCAGTTTATTTTGCTTGCTATAAAATGTTTCCTCTTGTTCAGTAAAGTTTTTTTTATGTTTGATTGCAGTCGTTGATATATGATATGATATATTTTATTGTTATTTATATATATATATATATTATTTATTATATTATTTATTTGTTTATTATAGTTTTACATATAAAATTCAGTATAATATTATATATTTACATATAAAAGTATTAATATAATACATATTATAAGAATATTATATATATATATATATATATATTTATACACACACGTATTTACGTATAAAAGTATTAATATAATACATATATGTATATACACACACACACACGCACACACACAAATATATAAAAAATTACATATCTGAATGTTTTATTTTTTGTGTGATGACACATTTCAAACCTCACAGAGCAGAAGCTCAAATAAAATTGCGTGGAAAGTGTGAATGAGTGATCTCATGTTTAACAAAAAAAGAAAAAAAAATAACACCATTCTTTTCACCTCAGCGAGTCATTTAATGGTAGCAGAGAGGTGAGGAAACAAGGCACGCAGTTTCCACAGGATGTGAAACAAAGTCGACAGCCCTGACTTTCACCTCTGCAAACGCTGGCAGCTAAAACTCCACCTTCACTTACACACGGCTTCCACTGTAGTCACAAATTACACCTGACTCACACCAAAAAAAACAAACAAACAAAAAAAAAACTGGCCTTGATTACTAAAACCAGCAGGCTCGTTTTTATTGCTCTGGTGGAGGTTTTATGCTTGCTATGCATGAAGGGAAAACATTTCCTGATTTTACCTTGAGTGGCTTGCTAGACAAACAGCACCTTGGCCTGCAGCTGTCAGCTCATGAGAATTACTGCCAACAGCTCATGAGGACGTGGTGTACTGGCTTATGTATGTGTGTATATATCTGCTAAAAAAAATAAAATGTCCAAAATTATTTTAAAACCAGACAACAGACCAGCCTCGTCAGGATTGGAAACTTTTGGAAAGGTTTTCTTCATTGACAGCAACTTAATCCATTACCTACACATGACACACAAATATTTGGTGGAAGATTACATTTTTTAAAATTTTAACAATTAATAATGTATAATAATATATTTACAATCAGCTCAACTCCAGCCACCATTGTTTATAGCAATGCATTTCAGTGTTATTTTAGTATCATTGAGTTCCTATTAATATTTAGATTTCATTTTTATTTTCCTATTTTCTGAATTCATTTTAGATGTTATTAAAATGATAGTAATTTTCCTATTTTCTGAATTCATTTTAGATGTTATTAATTTTTTTTTTTTTTTCATTTTATTTTGTTTCAGTTTGTATTATTTTATTTCAAGTAACAAAACATTTCTTTATGGTTTTAGTTTTAGTTAACTATAATAACCCTGATGCATTCTGGGATTATCTGAAAAGGATTTATGGTGAGAAAAAAAAAGGTTGATAAGGACAAAAAAAGCAATGCATAAAATACCCGAAACAGGCATTTATACATTTTCCGGAAAAATATATTCCACAATGACTAAATTTTCACTGTCTACATGAAGTAATTTCAATAGCATTTCAATCCACACAATGAGAGCAAAGGTTTTTGTTCATGCAAATTCACAACAGAAAGCTGGTTGGTTTTTAAAGTGACTTCTGTGTAAACTGTATATACTGTGAATGGATATTTTTGGTCTGAGAAATTTCACAAATGGGACTGCCAATTATTTTGAAATGCATTTCCAACAGGAGCATGCCTATGATCCCTAAACATGTAGCCTAGATGAACAGCAAGCTTCGGTACTGAGCTACAGTGTGTGATTGGACCGCTCCCTTTCTGCATAGAAACACTTACTTATACAGGCCAACACAAGAGCACCCCAGGCCATTAGCTCTGTCATAGAGCTATAGGAGCCATCACATCTCATGCCTCCATGGCCTATGCCTGGTGTATGAGGGGGCAGAAAAGCTCCATTCCAGACCTGATAGGTTGCCATAGCGACTGTCTTTGCATTGAATCGATATAGCCATCTAAAAAAAAGCCATGCAATTCAGCTGTAGCCCAGAAAAATCAAATGAAACATGCCAGCCTGCCCAAGACAGATTCAGCTTGATTAGTAAATACGAAGATGGTTTGCATTTGAATAATTCCCATTTGGTTCGGTCTGCTTGTGTTTGTGAGGACAAAATGGGCATTTTTGGCTCGGGTGCTTCTTGTAGAGGTTGACCGAGTCTCATAAAACAACAAAATCAATTAAGTCTTCAGATCTCTGAAATGCTATCAAGCATTGTGGTATTTTACATCGAGATGGTGTACGTATTTTGCTAATGCCTGTCCAAAAGGTTTTTGTAAACAGGTCTGATCAACCTTGCCAGTGTTAATGTTCTTGTGTCGATCGGGTGATCAATCATTACCAAAATGACCAAAATAAAAACACATGGACCAATTCGCCAGAAAGGCCGTTTGTCGGTAAAGTGCATGAAATTTTATTCACAACACATTTGTTTCAGACATCAGGAACAGACCTGGCCTCATTTCACAGTGAGGGGAAAAGGATTCCTGCTTAAAAAGGCACAAAGTGTCTTTAGGGAGCGAGAGAACGAGAAAGAGAGAGAGAGAGAGAGAGAGAGAGAGAGAGAGAGAGGGAGAGAGTGTCTTTAGGGAGCGAGAGAACGAGACACAGACACAAGGAACACTTATCAGCTGCTCAGAGACACCCGAACACATCAGGACAGACTCCACCAATGGCAGCTCACACGTGTGGTGATACAAGGCTAAGGCTACCCCACCCCCCTCGTCTCCCATGTCTCTGCCTGAATGTCAAACAGCTAATAAACGTGAGCTCCATCAGCTCATAACCCTCTGTGTGCCTTCATCTAAGATCCACAGCATATGAAGTTTAAAATGCATTCAGATCCGACCGTAATTACATTTTTAAGTCCTCTAAAGAAAATGTAAAAGGTGTTTTCCTCATTGCTAGGGTATTCTGGGTGGTTGAAAGAGTCCATTCCTAAGCCTCTGTGAAATTATGGTCAATAGAATCAGCTCAGGTGCTCCTTCAAAGTGAAACTTTTTGCCAGAATTTTAATTTTTTTTTGCCAGTGACAGGCAGAAATAAAAAGTAACCGTAGGCCATATAATCCCCCCCCCCACATCATATTTAGGTTGCACACCAAACTTTGGTACTCATGCTGCATCTGGAAATGCATGCTCTCAGTGTAAGTACTTCTTCTGAATAAGTACTTTGCTAGCATTAAAAAAGTATGCTCTATATAGTATGAATGTATGTAGAATAAATGTAATCCAGATGTCATATTCTGTCACTACACTGCCATTCACAAATCCTTTCCCATGGCTTTTTGGTATAGTAGTGTCCATTGGATGCGCACTTCAGATGTACTAGGTCAAAAGTAGTAGTCATTTCACATACCTTTTTTTTACCCACTATATAGTAGGTAAGTATGCATATTCAGATACAGCCTTAGGGATTTGTTCAGAACTCTAGCCTTAAATATGAGCAAGTGGAATAGTAATGTTTGCTTTAGCAAGCACTACAAATAATAAGATCCATCAGCTATGAATACCCAGAAGGGCACCTTATGGTCAAAGCTAATGAGCAAATGTAGTTCTTGAGAGGGATAATCTCTGTTCCCTTTGGAAATTTGGAGATAATCCATGCGTACTGAAGATCTCAGCCACGTGCCTTCGGTTCGTCAATTTGAGACGCAAATTTAGCAAAACATGTCAGCATGGGTTCCAAGAAACCATAATAATTTAAGCTCTTATAAATTACTAGTACATTATCTTCATTGAATACATGAATAGTACACTCTTAAAAAAATGCTGGGATAACAACAATCATTGCTGGGTTACTTGGCAACCCAGTGCCGTGTACATATTGGACAGAACATATGCTGGGTTATTTTGACCCAGCTGGTTGGGTTAAATGTTTTTACTCAACATGCTGGGTTGTTATATTGTCTCAACTATTGTTTAAAAATGACTTGCTGGTTTAAAATGATATTGCTGGTTTAAATGGGCTGAAAATGAGAAAAAAAAAAAAAATCACAGAATTACTAGAGGCAACAGCAATAATCAAAAGATGAACATTTATAAATAAGGAAGAATATATATATATATATATATATATATATATATATATATATATATATATATATATATATATATATATATATATATATATAGCTGGGGTGTAGTTTTAGCTCAGATTTCGGTGACACATTGTGAGAATTAGCACTATTTTGGTTAAAAGGGAGACGAACAGAGAACGGTTGAATACACTTGAATTAAAATGTTACTTTTAAATGTTACATTTTTTTTCTAAAATGCTTGTTAAATGAGTTTAAATGTATGTTGAATATGTACTCGGCGCTGGGTTGCCAAATAACCCAACAACCCAACAGGCTCAACCCAGTAGCTGGGTAGAAAAAAATAACCCAGCTTATTTAAAACCTAGGAAGCTCACAGTTTACTACATGAACATGATGCCTCAAATCGTGAAGCTTACTGAAGTGTGCCATTACTTTTCTATACAATCCACCCAGCAAATTTTCATACAATGAATGATGGACCTGAGCCATATCTAGAGATTTGGACTAGTAAGCAACCGCCTAGTAACCACTCAGAACAGCTTAACAACCTCACAGCAACAACCTGGCACCCTAGAGCTTGTGGTGGTGGATTTTGCACGAGTAAGTGCCAAACATTTTCTCCAGAAAATGGTTTGAATTAAAAGAGCAACACAAAAACAGACAAAATGATTCTTGTTGAGTCAACACTGATAGTCCTTTTTGTTCAGACACTCCAGTGTGTGTGTTTGTGTACATCGCTTCATGTTTTGTGGGCGTTTGGTTCATTAATCAGACTCTTTGGCCCTGTGGGGTTCTGGTCTCTTATGGAGCAGTGATAATGCATGCAAACGCTCTGCATCTCCAAACCAGCAGAAAGAATAAACAGCATCAGATATTGACCCTATGAATTATGGGAGAGTCAGCTGCTTTCTCACAAATGCTGAACGGGAAACAGTTTGTTTGAACCTTTAGGGGAAACAAATCACAAATGACTTCTCTTTAATACCTCAAATGTTTCTTCTAAACAGACTAAATGGAGAGCAAATGGTGACTTCTCAGAAGAAAAAAGGCCCAGTCTCATATGAACTGTATCTCCTCTAGAGCTCTCAAACTGTGCTCAGGTTTGCAATCGTAAGTCCCTAGATCCGAATGTAAAGTTAAATTTCTCAGCAAATTCCTCCACTGGAAAGTTATCTGAGATAAGCTATCGACATTCATTGTATAGCTGAAAAATCCTCTAAGCTGGTTTGATGGTCTCCCAGGCTGGTCAGGCTAGTCTTTTGGCTGGTTTTAGAAGGGTTTTGGGAACTTTTCAGCTGATCATTCGAGCATAAACCAGGACATCCAAGACCAGCAAACCACCTTTGATTGGTTTAATTAGGTATTTCAGCAGGGTTATATTTCAACAATTTGCTCATATGCTTCTCCTCTAAAGTTCTCAACAAATTCTCAAACCTTTTTGGATTTTAAGACACAAGGTTGACATATACAGTACATGAAACATAACTGACACTGAACTCTGAAAAAAAAAAAAAAAAAAAGATCTTCTAGGAAAGGAAACCAGTAATTTCCTTTGCGTTATTCCTATTTAAATAGGCCTTTGGATGCTGCTGCCTTTCAAGAGGTTATTATGCGACCATCAATAGTGTATCTTAGGAACCTGTGCAACATTTGTCCTCAGGAACATTTTTCCAGAATCATTTTTGGCCTCTATTGATTGTGAATGAATGTGTCATTTCACGTCCTTGGCGAAAGAGGACGATGGGGAATTGTTCTCGGTACCCCAACACCTTACATAATTCTGAAATTGCTTCCTTCCGCTTAACACATCGCATGTTCTTTCTCTGTACAGTACTTTGCTGTTATGTAGTCCTCTCCTTTCACTGTGACAAACAGAGAGAGCACATGGACACATGGCACAAGGTTGTGTCATCTTAGCGCTTACTGCAGCTCCAGTGCATCTGGTCTTTGTCTCTCTGACAATTTCCATTTAAAAGCTCACAATTTGTGCTTCCACCTACTCTTTACAAAGTGTCAGCTGAATCAAATTTACAAAGATCTGAAATGCTAGCTTCACATTCAGAATTTCAGTTCACATTTTGTGTGTGTGTTTGTGTTTGACCATTGGACAGCTATGCAAAATGACCTACAGAAGAAAGCTTTGGAGTTGAAATGTAATCAGTGAAGACAGCTGTAATTCGCCCGCACCAGTCTGATAATTCTCTGCATGGCAACTATATCTGCTGGGTACTGGCTCTGTAGATGAACAAATCGGGGCACGTCTGAAAAATCTATTAGAGGAGGAGAAAAAATTAGATTTTTCTTCTTTGCTCAGCTAAATTAGACACTGAAGACATCTCCTCATGAGGTGGCTGGGATTAAATTATTAAATCCAAAGAGATTACTCCTCCTTCCATGTCCTCACGTGACACAGCAAAATCAAAGACAACCAGTGTCCATACACATACAGAGCCCATTATGCAATCAAAGTGCAAAAAAAAAAGAATATGCATGTGGATATTTACAAATCTGTGTCAACAATTTTAGGAAACTCATTAAATGATTAGTTAGCAATCAGATCTCTCTCTCTCTCTCTCTCTCTCTCTCTCTCTCTCTCTCTCTCTCTCTCTCTCAATTCAATTCAATTCAATTCAATATTGCTTTATTGTCATGACTGTAAATGATACAATATTGCCAAAGCTTAGTTTACATGTACAAAAAGATTAAATAATAATAATAATAATAATAATAATAATAATAATAATAGCAATAATAATAATTAAATGAACATCACAGTAATAGAATGGAATATTATAATGTCTTAGAAATATTAAACTGTAACAAATTAGAATGTGTCAACATTTGATACCACAGTCTTTAACTTACATAGAAACACACAAAAATACTAAGGATCACTGAGGTCAGACACAACACACACATTCAGCTGCTGTCTCTCAGGCTGTGGCACATCCACACGTATCTCGCAGCAAGTGCTGCTGTCTGTCCCTCTCCTAATAGTATCTTTATTTGTTCTGTTTCACTAATGGCTGTAAAGTTCTTTATTAAGTTGGTGAATTTGTTGAAGTAGAGGTTTCTTATGGATATGTATTTATGACAGTGAAGGAGGAAGTGTGTCTCTGTCTCGATCTCTCCTGTCTGACAGTGAGCACACACACTTTGCTCTCTGGGTAACCAGCTTCTACAATTCTGTCCCATCTAGTGTAGCCCAAACCTCACTTCCTTACAGCGCTATGGGCTGAATCACACTATCAAAGATTTTACACCAAATTGGAAGTGGTATTTCAATATTTTTGAATTTTTTTCTTGATTGCGTATAGAGCTCTTCGAGCTTTATCTTTGAGAGCATTCACTGCCAAACTGAAACTCCCCGATGCATTGATGATCAGGCCGAGGTAAGTGTATTGCATGTTGTGTTCTAGGGCGGTGCTGCCTAGACTGAACTGGTATCTGTGTTCCTGACATCTGGGCTTTTTCTGAAAGGCCATAATGTTGGTCTTTTTGAAGTTTACTGCCAGGGCCTAGTTCTGGCAGTAGTTCTCCAGCAGGTCCAGGTGCTGCTGTAGTCCCTATGGGGTGGATGACCGCAGCACCAGATCATCTGCGTACAGCAAAAGCTTGATGTTTTTGCCTTGTAGAGAGATTCCAGGGGCTGTAGACTGCTCCAAATGGAAATGTTGAACAGCGTTGGCTACAGCCCTGCCGCACTCCTCTTTTCTGGGTGAAGAATTCTGTATGTTTGTTGCCAATTCGGATTTGCACATTTGTTGTTTGAATACATTGATTTTATAATGTCAAAAACATTACCTCCTACACCACTTTGTAAAAGCTTATAATATAATCCGTCATGCCAAACAGAATCAAATGCTTTTTTGAAATCAACAAAGCATGCAAATATTTTTCCATTTTTGGTCTGTTGTACATGTTTATTGATTAGGGTGTGTAGGGTGTAAATGTGCTCAGTAGTTCTGTGATTTGGAAGGAAGGCAATCTGACTCTCTCTCTATATATACATATATTTATATATTAAAGGCCAATCTAACTGGGTAATATTATTTCGTCCTGTGCAAAAAATTCATGTTTTGTGCAATATTTTTTCTTGCATTTTTTGTGAATGTTTTCTACTAAAGCTGACTTTAAGAAACGTAAAAGAATTCCAATGTACCTGTACTGTAATGCAAATGACAATAAATCTCTAAATCTACACACATACATACATATATACATATATGTATATATGTATATATATGTGACTCATATGTGACCCTGGAGCACAAAACCAGTCTCAAGTCGCTGTGTTAAGTTTGTGGGGTTAGTTTGTAGCAATAGCCAAAAATACATTGTATGGGTTTTTATTTTTTGTTTTTAATCATTAGGATATTAAGTAAAGATCATGTTCCATGAAGATATTTTGTAAATTTCCTACTGTAAATATATCAAAACAATTTTTGATTAGTAATATGCATCGTTAAGAACTTTACTTGGACAACTTTAAATGTGATTTTCTCAATATTTAGGTTTTTTTTGCGCCCTCAGATTCCAGATTTTCAAATAGTTGTATCTCTGCCAAATATTGTCCGATCCTAACAAATCATCAATGGAAAGCTTATTTATTCAGATGATGTACAAATCTAAATTTTGAAAAGGTTACCCTTATGACTCGTTTTGTCGTCCAGGGTCACACACACACACGCACACGCACACACACACACACACAGACACACACAGACACACACACACACACAGGTCTCATTTTAAATTAAATTACATTTTGTAAAACCTTTTGTATTCTTAATGGAGCTTTTGTTATTTGCAAAATGAGATTTGAGGTGTGTGTGGGGGGGGTCTGCCAAAAGAAATGAAATTACAGCAGAACCCTTAAACCATCATTATTCATATTATGAAAAAGTTAGTTTTAGGGACAGACGTTAAACTTTAAGATTATCATGAAAAATCTCAACTAAAGCTTCTATAAAGCACTTTTAGCATGTAAATGAGTTCTAGATGGTACCATCATTTCATTCAAATTGTATTTAGACCTCTTAGACAAAATTGCTAGTGGAAAAATTATGGTTGTAATGGGCAGAGATGTTTTATGCATTTAAGAAGTACCTCACTTAGAGTGCATGACTGAAGAGGGATTCCAAGAGGAATTTCACGGAAACGGCACATGGTTCTCCAGAGCTCTCTTCTTTGGATCTGCAAGAGACATAAAAGTGTTTGATTTTGATTAATATTCAGTCATTTTTTTGTGCAAAGGGCAGAGAAAATCTTGGGGGGAAAAGCCAGTGGAAACAGCTTCCTTTCTACACTCATTTAAGCCAAGTCAAGGAATTTTATTCATTCATAGGGCACCCAAACACTAAATTTCAGCTAAAAAAAGACGTGCTAATTACATTAGGATGACTTGTAGCCACAATTTCTTGCTGTGCGAATGACACCAAAAGTTACAACATGCTGAAAGGTGTTATGGTATGAAAAGCAAAGAGATTAATTATCATCTAAAATGCTCACTCTAATAAAACTGAACGTCTCTCAGGAGGGAAAACAAAGGCTTGCAGCATCTCTGATAGTGTGTGTTTGTGGATCCCATCTTTTACTTTTTTATTCAAGTCCATGAAATGACATTCACAATGCAATTTCACTTCTGAGTCAAACAGAATATTCAAAAGCCATCGGAAATTGATTGGATTTTTAAAAGTGGCAATTGTTTAACCGTTGACTAAAACGTCAGTCTATTCACATGTTCTGATAAATACAAAGCAATATTAAAAGAGACTAATTGATAAGAATCTTGTGCTGTCATTTAAATAAAGTGGCCACAATGGACCAAATCTCCTTGGACTAAGAGCTCCGGAGAACAGCCTGAGTCATCAATTAATCAGCGGCGCATGTGGTGCTATAGCTGACTCACCATTTTATACATCTCTGCCAAAAAGAATCAAAAATCAAACATTTACAGAGAAAATCAACAGTGATTGAGTGGTAAACATGTTTGAGTGTTTAAAAAGGGCCCCAGTGGTGACATTCAGACCCAAGAGATGTGTAATTTCTTCATTATTAAAACAATTTCTCCTATTCAGGAAGGAAACCTGTTTAAAAACAGCCATTTTTGCCATTTCTCTCTGGTGATGTTTCCAGCACAGAAATTACACAACTCAACTTTAAAAAGACTCTCCTTTCAAATTCGGTATTCTCTGCTCTTCCATACCTCCAAATCTTGTTTTTATTAAACTGATTTTTCACTTTCTTTTTCATCTCTCATCCTCCCACCAGCAAAACGTGGTTATTAAAGTACTGTAGACAACTCACTAACAGAATCCAAATGATCATCCAAAGACATTCACCTGGTAATTCAAAATGAGTCTCTCTGATGTGTCATTTCTCAATTCCATCACCTCCTCATCTCATATTTCGAAAAACTCTGCAAACCCACTAAACACAATTTAATTGTGATTTCACAAGGTTTCTAAAGGCACTGCAAACAGATATAGATGGACATAGACTATTCAAGCTGACAAAAATAAATAAAATTGAGTATTTTGACCATATTTATACAATTTCAAGTTCCCCCAGTGAAGGTTTTTGCTTTTGTAAAGGATGATTGCCTCAGAACACTTAGACATCTTTACCTGTAAGTCTTTCCTGGAATACAGAGGAAAGGCATGCTTAAAAATAACCCACTTCTCTGACACAGCAGCGCTTTCGCTGCACTCTGTAATTACCAGCAGTGCAATCAGCAGTGTCGTTCATTTCCCCTGAATGACAGGCGCTGACGGCTCAATTGCAGTAAATGTACAACTACGAACTTCATAACTAAATGGAACTGACATGCGTGCGGTTGCGTGACTCTCGGTGCAACCGTAAGATCCTTCCACTCTGTGACACCTGACCGCTCAGCATCAGTATCCATCAAACGTCAACTAAAACATCGCCTGTTACTAACTCCACGAAGCAGGAACATAGACGTCAAATCTCGACTGTCAAAACCATTTGTTGCCAAGTTAAACAGATCTAATGCTTTTGAACCAAAGCCAATGAATCTCCTAGACATTCACAGCACAGTCTTGGACCACTTCGTGTAATCTTAATATTACAGTAGAGTGCCTTTTTTCGAAGAGGGAGGGGTGCAGTCATCGATTTGAAAGTGAAGCATTCTGAAGTGCTCCAACGCAGACGTTCAGCCAAAGTAATTGCCGTGAGTGAGCTAGCAGAACCGGCCACGGACAAATAGGTCACTTAATAGGTTGTTTACCACGCGGTTGGACATGATTCATGGAAGGAAAGCAGCAGAGGTCCTGAGGACCGGGCCGTGGAGGGAATTCTGGGATGGTGCTGCGATTATGATGGACAATGCATTTGTAACTTTGGGCTGGCTGCCACTTTCGACAGAGCCAGCACAACCCCTACAGAAAAGACTAGTGAAAAATCACCAGCATATGTTGCGTCCCCAGCATGCTTTACTTCCTGCTGGGCTGCTTAACTGGCTTAACCTACAAGAGTATCTTGTTCAAACCAGAACAGCAATGGTCAATTAAATTTACCACCTGGGAAAAGGCTGATCTAACTAGCATTATTAGACTATAACGGCATTAAAAAAAATACATGCTGGTTAAAGTACAGTGACAGGCATTATGGTAAAACATGCATATCTGGGTAGGTTTGGTACATATATGGAAAAAAAAAACTGCTTAAACAAGCCTAAGATGATCTCAGCTGGTTTAACCCTCATTATGTGTTCCTGAAAATGCTAGTTATACACAAGTTCTGTATTTCTTTATGGAGCTGATTGGTTGTAGGCCTCACTGATCTGAGCTTATGCAGTTTTTGAGTCAATATTGCCAAAATTATCCATAAATAATGTTTTTTTTTTTTTTCTTCAAAAAAACTGAGGTTCATAAGCCCATCAGTGAAACCTATGACAAATTAGTTCCAAAAATAAATACAAAACCTGTGCTAACTGAAATAAAAATGAGTTGACAGAAAGATGAATCAAAGATTTTGTGATATGTAGTATGATGAGAGATTTACAAGCTTGGTCAAGCTGGTTTTCAGTTATTTTAGTTGGCTACAAAGCCAAAAATCTCTCCAAGTCAACAGAGCAGCCTAGGAAACCAGAAAACCAGCGTAGACTGGTTTAAAATACAGGTGACATTGCATTCAAGGCATCTGTTACATCAATTCAAGTATTCCCTGGCAATCAAACCCATAACTTGGTGTTGCTAACACCTTTCTGTACTATTTAAGCTACAGGAACACATCTAAGCACCATATATATGGTGTGCTTACACGCACAGGCAGCATAAACAGGAAATCACTAGAAACAATATCACACGTTGAACGCTGATTCACATGCACAGCAGACAGAAAGCAAGCATGCCGATTAGCATGACAGAGCTGCCGTAGCTTGGTGTTTTCACCTTCTACATGCCAGAAATCCAGAAAGAGTAATTTAAACCATTTCAACTGTGCACAGAAAAGGCTTAATAACGATAAAATTAATAAACAGATTGGCCAAATGAACACCAGCAATCATCACCACTCTCATCAGCTGCTCCTTTCAGATGGGGCCGCATGAAGCATTGACATCTAACAAAAAATGTTGTTGAGGAAACAGTCAGTGTGCGTTCACTGAGGGCATGATGGCCCAATTATTAGTCTGTTGACATCCCTCTCAAAAACAGCCAAGAATCCTCTCCTGATGCTTTCATGTAGACTGTGAACCCCAAGTGAGGGCAGAGAGCTTCATGACAACAGCGAAAGCGAGGCTGAAGTCTGCATCACCATGGAAACAGTGAAACCATTGAAATGTTGCCGTCTCTCTTCCCTGAAAACAGTCCTCTTAGCAGAAATGCACTCCATGCAATCACTCCATTAGAAAAGCATTTATGCTAACAATTTGATGACTGTTTTTACTTCATCTTTTTATCAAGTAATTTGTGCATGGCACTATATTTTGTTTGGGTGTTAGTTAAAGAGCCAAAAAGCTGCTTTTATTGATGTGTTTTCAGTGGGGTTCAAAAGTGTCAGCGTTGAAAACTGTTTTGCATTTAAACCTGGGAATAACGAGAAAGGTTTACGATTTTCAAAAATGTTATGAAATTCATACAAGTTTGTGACCGGTCAGAGTTTCCTGTTTTCACTGGAGCATAAGAGCTAATGACTGACAAACCCCATTCTGAGACATTCTGAAATTAAGGTCAAAGTCATTTTTCAATTCAAAATTTCGTTCAAATTGTCATGCTGATATTATAATTTGTTATGGGGAAAACTGTATTAAATTAGAAAATGCAATTTAAGACATTAATGGTTTCAGATTTTGAACCGCTTTGATAGTTTCTAATAATAATTTCTAATGAACAAACAGAAGACAAACACACAAAGCACTGAAGAAAGACAATGAGTACAGCCCAGAAAAGATAACCATGACCTCCAGCTGTGTCATATGCATGAGTGTATCTGTACTTAACATTTGTTTTGGGGTGATAGGCTGGCTCTGTAACTTAAATTTAAGATATTCAGTTTTTTTATATGTATGTGTGTATATTTTGTTAATTTTTTAAATTAAATATATGAAAATTAAATAATATATATATATATATATATATATATATATATATATATATATATATATATATATATGAAATATGAAAATGAAATAAATGATCAATTATTTTTCTCTTTACATTATATTGACAGCATTTTATGTTTTGCTTTAGTGTCAACTTAAATAAAAATTTTCAATACATTTTTTCAATACAAAATTGTCAACACACACACACACACACACACACACACACACACACACATACATACATACATACATACATACATACATACATACATACATATATCTCATATATCTGAGAGGAGATGTTCCTGAAATTTCTTGACATAAAAAAACAGACCCGACAGTCAACAAAAAAACATTCATCAAGAAGAAAACAAACTGTTTGCACTGCTAGAAATATGGTATTCAGACATAATCTGGATAATCTGCATATAAAGCCATCCTGGATAAGGTTTCCAAAAAAGAAAAAAAATCTATGGCTTCGGTCTAAAATCAGTGCAAATAAAGTGGTTATGATGCATTAAAATTTGGCTGGTATACTTAAACTTATGCAACATACAAATGTTGTTATATTTGAATGGACACAGTACAATACAATGCATTTATAAATATATAAACACATAAAAAAAAATGAAGATGTAAAATGTCACACGTTAGTCTTTGAGAGACAAAAAAAAGGTCCTGATGTAACCACCTAGGCACTGGCCCATGAAATGGTTTTGGATTTTGGTTCCTCGGACGGAGGCCTGCACTCAAGGGGTGTATTCAGAAGTGGTGGAAGAAAAAGGAGCACATCACTTCTGTGTAATTTATCTTTGTAAAAGAAAGAAAAAAGGAAAAAAAAACCACCAGACAGAACACAAACAAAACAAGAAAATAAAGTGGTTTGGTCTCAAAACCATTGATCATAAAATCCATTAAGATTTGACATTGCACCAGATTGTAACTAGTGCATTGAGCTTTCTTCACCTAGAGATTGAGCAATGTGGGGAAGAAAAAAAAAAAAGAAAACTGAAGGTATAATTGGATTAAAAGGCAATCAAGCTACTCTAAGATTAATTGATTTCTTAAATATTTGGCCCACAACTCTCAGATTTTGAGTGGAAACAATATCTGTTTTGCATATCCACCATAAAACAGAACAGATAATTATAAAGAACACATCAAGATGCTTTAAAGAAGAAACTTACCTTGAAGTCATTTCACAGTTTCCCTCTTTCAGTTGTCCAGCCATGAGTCATGAGACCCATCGCCCATCGTCTCAGCCGGCATCTGAACTCTGTTAAGTATTTAACATCCAGAACATTAGCACAAAAGCCACAGGACAATCCATTCGTCATGTCTCCTCAAAGGAATTCATTATGGATGTACCAAAGGTTCTGTACCAAGTCTCCCATCGTTTTCAAGTCTGTCTTTTTCTCATCTCTACTAAGAAGCCTATTTCAGGGCACAATTAATCACATGAGTGTTTTGTTCTCATCCAGCACAGGTGCTTTGGTTTGTTGACAACCAACTAAATGTATGCAATGTATGCCTAGGTACAATTAAATATGTCAACCAAAATTTGGCTATACAGTTCATATACCACAGTACTTTGCACTGCTTTCAGTTATGCACTGCAATTTAGTTTAGGATTCAATTAATGTTTGCTCACAGTTGTGTGTGTGGCTATTTTACAATGGCTTTGAATGTGGCTCATCCAGTCAGAATCTAGAGTGAAAATTACAACCTTATATCTTACAATATTTATTTATAGAGTGTTACATACAGTATAAACTATGCATATTATGAATAATTTTATCTTTTGTTTACATTCATCAAAGTCCAAAATAAAAAAGGGCATGATAATAATACGATTAAAAAAAAATCATAATTTATCATATATAAACATAAATATATATGATTCATAATTACAAATATATAAGTATTTTTATAATTTTAGAAGATCACATGACCAATGTAAGTATGACCTCACATCATTATATGAAATAATTTATTATAAATATTTATGATTGGAAAAACAAATGTGATGATTTTTTTTCTATTTTTTCTAATATAAATATAAGCATAAATTGCATAAAACATACAGGGACATTATATAATATGACCAATAGCTGCACTATGCACGTATGCTCATATATATGACATATGTGACTTTTTTTTAAATTTATATTTTCATATGCATTTTCTAATATTACAAAAAAACAATGAATTTGAATTTCATATTTTTACGATATGATTTTTTCTGCTTCAATTATATATATTTCTGTGTGTGTGTATTCATAAAATGTATTTTCTAATATATATATATATATATATATATATATATATATATATATATATATATATATATATATATATATATATATATATATATATATATATATATTACGAAAAAACTACATTTTTTCTTTGCATATATAAATATATTGCACATAATATATATTTTCATTATTTCCATTATATATATATATATATATATATATATATATATATATATATATATATATATATATATATATATATATATATATATATATATGTATACAGGGCCCTTCTCAAAAAATTAGCATATTGTGAAAAAGTTCATTATTTTCCATAATGTAATGATGAAAATTAAACTTTCATATATTTTAGATTCATTGCACACCAACTGAAATATTTCAGGTCTTTTATTGTTTTAATAATGATGATTTTGGCATACAGCTCATGAAAACCCAAAATTCCTATCTCAAAAAATTAGCATATCATGAAAAGGTTCTCTAAACGAGCTATTAACCTAATCATCTGAATCAACTAATTAACTCTAAACACCTGCAAAAGATTCCTGAGGCTTTTAAAAACTCCCAGCCTGGTTCATTACTCAAAACCGCAATCATGGGTAAGAGGTTAACCCAGAAGGCCATCATTGACACCCTCAAGCGAGAGGGTAAGACACAGAAAGAAATAGGCTATTCCCAGAGTGCTGTATCAAGGCACCTCAGTGGGAAGTCTGTGGGAAGGAAAAAGGTGTGGCAAAAAACGCTGCACAACGAGAAGAGGTGACCGGACCCTGAGGAAGATTGTGGAGAAGGACCGATTCCAGACCTTGGGGGACCTGCGGAAGCAGTGGACTGAGTCTGGAGTAGAAACATCCAGAGCCACCGTGCACAGGCGTGTGCTTTTGAACCAGAAACAGCGGCAGAAGCGCCTGACCTGGGCTACAGAGAAGCAGCACTGGACTGTTGCTCAGTGGTCCAAAGTACTTTTTTTCGGATGAAAGCAAAAATTTTGCATGTCATTCGGAAATCAAGGTGCCAGAGTCTGGAGGAAGACTGGGGAGAAGGAAATGCCAAAATGCCTGAAGTCCAGTGTCAAGTACCCACAGTCAGTGATGGTCTGGGGTGCCATGTCAGCTGCTGGTGTTGGTCCACTGTGTTTTATCAAGGGCAGGGTCAATGCAGCTAGCTATCAGGAGATTTTGGAGCACTTCATGCTTCCATCTGCTGAAAAGCTTTATGGAGATGAAGATTTCATTTTTCAGCACGACCTGGCACCTGCTCACAGTGCCAAAACCACTGGTAAATGGTTTACTGACCATAGTATTACTGTGCTCAATTGGCCTGCCAACTCTCCTGACCTGAACCCCATAGAGAATCTGTGGGATATTGTGAAGAGAAAGTTGAGAGACGCAAGACCCAACACTCTGGATGAGCTTAAGGCCGCTATTGAAGCATCCTGGGCCTCCATAACACCTCAGCAGTGCCACAGGCTGATTGCCTCCATGCCACGCCGCATTGAAGCAGTCATTTCTGCAAAAGGATTCCCAACCAAGTATTGAGTGCATAACTAAACATAATAATTATTTGAAGCTGACTTTTTTTGTATTAAAAACACTTTTCTTTTATTGGTCGGATTAAATATGCTAATTTTTTGAGATAGGAATTTTGGGTTTTCATGAGCTGTATGCCAAAATCATCAGTATTAAAACAATAAAAGACCTGAAATATTTCAGTTGGTGTGCAATGAATCTAAAATATATGAAAGTTTAATTTTTATCATTACATTATGGAAAATAATGAACTTTTTCACAATATGCTAATTTTTTGAGAAGGACCTGTATATACTTACTACATATATAGTTTCAAATATATGCAATAATATACAATGGCATAAAATGATCTCATGCGGTGATATAAGATCATATTGCCAACTCCTACTAAGTCAGCTAAAAAAGTACAGTATTGCTAGTCTCCAGCATATACAACTTATGTTTTGGATGTTGGTGTGCTGGTCTCCGGCTTCTTACAGTATATACCACCCACGTGTCTTCATCATCAAGTTCTCCATAAACCTACCATCCCACCTGGCTTTGAGCAGCTTGTAGGAGCCATGGTCATCGATCAGCGTTCAAATTGCCAAATATCAAAAAATTAGAGTGTTTCTCTAGCAGGTCAGGACAGTGCCATTCATCTCCTGCCATATGTGTCCTGCATCCAAATGAACGCTTTAGCAGAGCGCTCGCATTTCAAACCAGGTGATAATCTCTGTGCCAGCATGTGCGAGGGAAGGGAAACGGGTCGGCAGGAGGAAAGACAAGGTCGTACAAGCACCATGGCAGGCTTACAAGGTCAATCCTTCTTATTTTGGCAGGTGTGCTCTAATTAAATTACACAGATCTGCGTGGCACACAGACAGTGAGATGCAAAAGTGCTAAGCCCCCTCCATGATATACGCCAATTAATCTGTGGCATGGGGTAAAAAGAAACATCAGCAGTGGAAACACTGAAGCAGATTTGTTTCTTTAAATACAACAGGACAGAGCTGGAGTCAAAGCTGGCAAAATCCCTAAAAGACAACATATAGTGAGTACTAGTGGAATAAAAAACATAAGCTATCATTCATGGGATTAAGTACACAGAGTTGACATGGAGTGATGCTCTTTATATACGACTTTAAATTGTCAAGAGAGACCTACCAATCAAAATGAATTATTACTGAGGACATTTGATGGCTTGATCATTTATCTTAATTTTTATCTTACCTGCTGTCAGTCTGATAAAGAATAATGTTTTAAGAGGTTTCCGAAAACCATCAACAACCCCACACGCACACACACACATCACCATCAAGGGATGTTAGAAACAACAAAACAACAAATTAATTCAATACTAAAACTTAAGACAAGCTTGCTGTAATAAGAAATTATTGTTAATTTACATCTACTGACATATTATGAAATCCTTAATAGCAAGGGACCTCAAAATTAGCCCAAAACTAGTACTTGTCGTGCCAACTCCTCAAAGTAAAAGGTCTGTTTCATTTTATTTAATCAGCACAGTGTGAAATCTTTGATGGAAATGTTTTCATGCTCTACTAGGAGATTTCAATCATTTCTAGCTCCACTGTTACAAAGCAATGTCTTATTCGGATCTGATTTCCTTTGGTTAGTTCAACAAATTTGAGAAATACGACTTCTTAATTTACTTTTGTTTTGTTCAGTATTTTCTTGATGGAAAAGTTCATGTCAGGCCCATTTGTCTTTCAAGAAAATAATATTATATGGTTTTATAAACACAAATATGCACATATAAGTGAGTTGTTGGGTTTAACTGGGTTGCATTACACATGTTTTGTATTAATTCATGGGTAGCCAAAAATGCACCCACTGACAATTTATCTTTGATTCTAGGACTGCATTAATGGTGTCACATTAATCATTTGTGGATAATCTGTGATCTTTTTATCTGAATTTCATATGCCAATTATTTTATAAGGCCCTCCTCATAGGAGCCATTCACATCCAGTGTCCATTTCCAAGATAGCTCAGTATTCAATTCATACTACAATCAAAAGGTAATTACCTTAGCTAGTACATAACCAAGACTGCAACAATTTTTTTTTCTTGGCTTGTGTTAGCTAATTAAGTTAGTAAGTAGACAAATGCCTTTTCTTTTTGTAAAACCTATAGAGCTTTTCAGTCATGATGCCAATCTACAGGCAAACTCAGAGGACTAATGTGCTATTGATTCCCTTGAGAATTTCTTACAGATTTTTAAAATTATGGTTTTCATTTTATGATTATTTATGTTTATGATTTAGAATGTATGTAAAACTGATGTCTGAAAGATGTCTGTCAGATGTTTATACTGTACATAGCAGATGCTTTCCAGATCAAGCGATCTTGCAGATGTCCGTGTGCTGTCTGGGTAATATATGTTATGGAATTAAAGTCTCTTTATTATGTTATCCACAGATATTATTTCTTCTCATAAATTTGAAAATTATGTTATGTGAAATATAAACTCAGTGTGTCATAGGCCTACTTATTTAATGAACTTATTTGATACTCGTTTATCATTAAGGCAATGCTTAAAGTAATACAGTGCCACTAGTTATTATTTGGAGCTGGTTTTGCTGGTGATCCGCTGGTTGACCAGCAAACATGTTCCAGAAACTATTTTAACTAACATAAACTGGTATTATAAGCAGGTAGATAGCTGCTCATAGGCAAGTAGCCAGCTACTATATTCCAATCAGCTTAAAATCACCAAATAAACATTTTAAATATTTTGCTACAAAAAAAGCACATTTGTGCGACTTTTGCATGTGAAAATCCTAATGATGGATGAAATTGCGAATCCTACTATGGCAACTTCTTAGCTCATGAATATTAATTACACCATGCAGAGGTTGCCATCCAATAGTGAAAAAATATTATTATTGTGATGCTGACGTTGCGTCTTTAATTTCCAATGGCTCGTCCTAGCTTTTGAATATTAGTCACCAAACCTTTCCCATAGTAGGTTTCTTAAAATCAGGAAATGCAGCGAGATCACCTGACGCGTCGTCATTGCTCTTGCACTTCCCTCCTCACAGTCACAACTGACCAACAACATGGCTCCCAAAGACCAAAATACATACATGATGCTCTGCCTTTTTCTCCTGACGCTCGTCCGCTCCGCCGAGGCGTTTGACGGAGGAGACGCGGCGGCTTTATTGCTGGGCGCCACAGTGACGCTCGTGGGAATCTGCGCGTGCATGGGCTGGTACGCGCGCACACGAAACGGCCAGTTTTGATGACTGCTGATCAAGGCCTCATCCGGAAATGTGACTGAGTGCATAAAGACTGTCATGCATTTATGCTGAAAATAATTGGAAATGCGCGCAGAGGAAGGACCTATATGGATAATATGAGCTGTTGATTGTATTCCTTGACGCATAATCCTTATTAAGTCACTTATATTGGACATTGGACACTTCCTGTCTCAGTGGACCATGTGGGAAACTTCTGCAACTGCATCGGCGTTAAAAAGCCCGTTAGATTATTACTGCATGACAACAAGATCACATGCAGACATTCTCTGACACATTTCTATGTGACTTGAACATACTGGTGGACATGATGTTGGTCTCCTGCCATGCTACAGTCACTGCAAGACAATCTGCTTCCAGTTTCAACACTGCGTGATGAAACCACTAAATTGTTAAATGGTTAATGCTTTCTCTGTCTATATAAAGCATTCAATGTCAATGTGCTTTACAGAAGAAGGGTGATGCTGCTTGCTTTGTGTGTTTTTGTTAAACTTTGTGAACTGCCAATCGTGTTTCAAGTATGAGACTATATATCTGTTGCAAACTGATATAGCATAACTTTTGAAGTTGTATGCATTAAAATCCTATGATTGACTATACTGACACATATAAGAAAAACTCTTTTTTTAATTTTAGGTGTGGAAACAAGTGTTTTTTTTTCTTTTGCAAAATGTACAGGGTGTACAAAATGTACAGTATTTACACATTCAAGTCTTTCCTTCTATGTAATTTCATTAGATAATTATCAATGTAAGTGACATTTATTTTCAAGAATGATGGCACAGTCACTTTTCAGGCAAAATATTTCACAAAATTGTTTAATTATAAAGCATAAACAGTAGTCTGAACACATGGTTGTCAGAGATTTGTGGATCATACCCATAGTAAATGTAGATATTTTGCTAGGACACCTGTATGCACTTAAGAATAACTTTTTACACATGTGCATTTTAATGCACATCTAAAGCAACTTACATTGCACAAATGATGCTCTTTTAATTTAATTGATTTATTTTCTGATTTTATGCAAACTGTTCATGCAGTCGTTGGTAACTGAACCCAGGGCCTTGGTGTTGTTACTACATTCTACTCTAGAATGTAATAACATTTGTTGCAACCATTTTACATTTTATCTAATGCTTTAAAATACATATATTTTTTATTGTAAATGCCAAGTGTTCAAAAAAGTACCTTTGGGTTTGCTGTATGTCCAGTGCCAAAAATGCAACAGAATGAGACAACTGTCTTGTTTCTTATTCAGGGCAATGATGTGCATCACACACAATAGGCTGTGCCAATTATTTATGTTGTGTAAGTGTATCCTGTGCTGAACCATAGGCTACTCGCTCTCTCTAAGCACATTAAAATACGCAATGAAAGTAATGATAACCTGATTAGATAAGTTCAAGTTCAAAGTCTTGCTTGTCAAATACAGAATGTTGAACAGCAATGCAAAATCCGTAAAATATGTAATACACATATGACACAATAATAAAATATTTAAAAGGTTGCTTCACAATAAATGCAGAAAGCCCACTATTATTTTAACTCTTCTATTTATGTATATGTGATAGATAGATAGATAGATAGATAGATAGATAGATAGATAGATAGATAGATAGATAGATAGATAGATAGATAGATATTACAGTGCATAAGAAAACAGGCACGATAAATACAGTGACACTACTGACATAATACAGATACAGTATACACAGTAAACATTTATTAAAACACATGCGTCGGCGCATATGACACTAGTACACTCTGATAAAGGGCAAAAGGGATCCGTGATGCTGCTGCACCCATCAGTGCAGATGCTGCTGCTGCTGCTGCTGGGATCACAAATAGCGCCAGTGCGCATGCGCCAACCGCACCGTTTACTGTATAATCACAGTGGGGGAAAAAGAGCAGGCAACAAAACTAAACCTTTTTTTTTTACGGCGAAGTGACTGCTGCCATGTAAATAACCGCCAGGGAAACAAAGGGGGAATATCAACAGGTATGTTTTTAACTGATATTTTATAGCGCTGTCTCTGTTGCACTCGATATTTGCATGCATGTATTTGAAGGAATTGCTGTGCCTATAATGGACGCTCAGCCATCCAGAAATCATTCCGATTTAAAAAGCAAAGGGGAAAATAGACGGTTTGTGTACTAAAATCGCACGCAAACACCCAAAAGATCCTCTATCTGTTGCTTATTTTGATGCAATGCTCTGAAACGTGTTCAATGGTGGATGTTTTTGGGAAAATGCAACTGGATACACAAAGGTTTATTATTTTATTATATAGAGAAAGGCTCTTCGTGTATTTAATATGAAAGAAACGGGAGGCTGTTACACAGAGTCGATTTATAGATGCCATCCATTGTTTGTTAATTTTTTTTTACCCGAATTCGTCATCATACCAATACTAATAAACAATAAATGTAGGTTAGAGGAAAAAAAAAAATAGAAATGCAATTCTAAAGCTTATGCCTTTTTTCCCCAAATGACTTGCATTAAATTGTTGTTGCACTGAACGTCTGTATGAAACACAAATAACCTATATGTATCTAAAATATAACATGATGCATTTCTTCATATTCCTTTATACTGTCAATCATATAAGGATTCATGACTGATTTTACACAGTATCATGATAAACAGAGGGAATGAACACGGTCAGATTCTGCAGGATCTTTGGGTGTGATCAACAGCTTTTCTTGCTGCATTTCGACAAATGCTACTTTCGGGTGAGCGGATAACAATCATTAGATTTCAAGTCTTTTTCCATCGTATCACGGATGAATAAGCCTCTAGACGGATGTCTAGTCGTGGTGATGAGCATCTTGTCGACTGCACTCTCTTTCTTTGCCGTTATTTATTTAATTTGCTTTGGAAAAAGGGGAGATGTTGGGGGTGGGGGTCTGTTATTTTAACCAGGATTTATGTTGGTGTCCAACACTGAATCCTTGTGTTGAATTTAGCAACTGTATGAGCTTGGCTCAGACGGCATACCGTTGCAGCCGGAATTTCGTATGCAATTAGAAAAGCAATCTCTATGACAAAAGAAATGAGCAATACAACGCAAAGCCCCCCAGTTTGTTTTGTGTGAGCGAATCCTAATGGGTGGATCGTGTTTTTCAGGAATCCTTTTAGGTGTGATGAGACAAAGGAACAAAGGATGTCTTAGAAGAGAGGCAGCGACGAACAAGGCTGAGACCTGCTTCAAAGTACACCAGATGGATCTATCGCTTCCTCTCCATCCAGATCATGATACTTGGCTAAAGCTTTAAGCATTCTCTATGATCCCTTCTCCATCTATGGCGAACTACAGCCATGCAGGGGACCACAACAACATCTTGCAGAATGTCTCTCCGCTCGCCACTTTCCTTAAACTGACCTCCCTGGGTTTCATCATCGGCGTCGGTGTGGTCGGAAACCTCCTGATCTCCATCCTGCTGGTCAAAGACAAGAGCCTTCATCGAGCGCCCTACTACTTCCTGCTGGACCTCTGTGCTTCGGACATCCTCCGCTCAGCCATCTGCTTCCCCTTCGTGTTCACCTCCGTCAAGAATGGATCAGCCTGGACTTACGGCACGCTGACCTGCAAAGTGATCGCCTTCTTGGGCGTGCTCTCCTGTTTCCACACTGCCTTCATGTTGTTCTGCGTTAGTGTGACGCGGTACCTGGCCATCGCCCACCACCGCTTTTACACCAAGCGGCTGACCTTCTGGACATGCCTGGCCGTCATATGCATGGTGTGGACGCTGTCGGTAGCCATGGCGTTCCCTCCGGTGCTAGACGTGGGCACATACTCCTTCATCCGCGAGGAGGACCAGTGCACCTTCCAGCACCGTTCCTTCCGCGCCAATGACTCGTTGGGCTTCATGCTGCTCCTTGCACTCATCCTCCTGGCCACCCAGCTTGTCTACCTCAAGCTCATCTTTTTTGTCCACGACCGCCGAAAGATGAAGCCGGTGCAGTTTGTCCCCGCCGTCAGCCAGAACTGGACCTTCCACGGCCCGGGGGCGAGTGGCCAGGCCGCAGCGAACTGGCTGGCCGGCTTCGGCCGGGGCCCCACACCTCCGACCCTGCTGGGAATCCGGCAGAACAGCAATGCGGCGGGCCGCAGGCGTCTGCTGGTGCTGGACGAGTTTAAGACTGAAAAGAGGATAAGCAGGATGTTCTACATTATTACCTTCTTCTTCCTGAGCCTGTGGGGACCCTACCTGGTAGCCTGCTACTGGAGGGTGTTCGCCCGAGGCCCAGTGATCCCGGGAGGCTACCTGACGGCGGCCGTGTGGATGAGCTTCGCCCAAGCGGGAGTCAACCCCTTCATCTGCATCTTCTCCAACCGGGAGCTCCGGCGATGCTTCAGCACCACGCTCCTCTACTGCAGAAAATCCAGGTTACCGAGGGAACCCTACTGTGTTATATGAAGGTTCGGTGGCGTTTCTTGTTTATCCGATGCGATTTTTGTTTGGATGCCCTGGTTGATCAGGGATGTGTTCAATTGTACAGCTCTCTCTTCCTCCTCCTCCTGTTCCTCTCACTCCCTTTTCGAGGCCTGTAGTTGAACCATCTGAATGGAATAAAATGATGAATGGACAGAGGACAAGTCCCGTGTTTATGTTCTAGTAAACAACCAATGCGAAAGGCCATTTGAAACCCAATACGCAAAAAAAAAAAGAAGAAGAAAAAATCTCTAAAGAAATAGAAAAAAAAAATTTAAGAAAAAAAATGGATACATCAAGAAGGGACTGACCTTTGCTTTGGATATCTGGAAGACTCTGGAAAGGGTGTAAAGAAATCAAACTGTTACCTTAAGGAATCACTGGAATTTGTGTCTAAAAAGTTGCACTAACGAGAAGACCCGAAGATGCTTTTATTTGCTCCGTTGCATTGCAAGGATGTCTTGTTTTTTCCAAACTGAAATACGAATGCTTTAATTTGCAACAGACTTCTCTTTCACTGTAAGTAAACAAAACATGTGGGGTGACTAACTGTTGGAATACACCTTCACGAGAGGATAAATTGGTTTAAATGTAAGTGATATCTTTTTTCCTTTTAGGGTGGGGATGGGGCGGGCTGGTGGGCGGGTCTTAAGGGGGCGGGTATTGTCGTGTGGTTTCCGGGAATTGCAACTTAAATTATTTCCTGTAGTTTTATGATTCATATGGTATGTCTCTGTTGTCTGGCAATGTTATTTTCTTATCTCATTTTTCTAAGTCTAAAAACCAATGTTTGAATTTTAAAACGTTGCTCTTGAGAACCTTGTACTTAAACTGACACTGGAGAACCAGTTAAGCTAAGTTCAGTGTGGCATATCCATGTACCCGAACATGCAAATTTTGTTACAGATACCACTCCAGCTGTTCTTGCCTTAATGGTTCTGGTGTTTTGTTCATGTTTTCATTTGCAAGGTGAGGGTTGTTTTCTAAATCCACTCCTCTAAAATGTCTCCTCGAGGTATTTCAGGAGGCTTTACACATCAGGGCGAAGTGCATGTTAATTTGAAAAACAGGATCCACCACCACTATCACAGGCACAGATCGTGCACCGACAGCCCATTTCTTACCCTGTAATGTTTGCTACACCCCACTGAGTGCGCAGAGCACAGGGAGCATGTGTGCGTGGACGTATGTGCGTGAGTGTGTGTGCGTGCGTGTGTGCGTGCTTGGCAAACAGCTGTCATGTCAAGACCAGAGCCTTAGTCTGAAATCTTGCACAATTTGTAAAAAATGTAATAGGAAAAACAAAAAACATTGTATTTAAGGCACAGAGTCTTGTTTCTACTTTCCCAACATTTGCTCTCTACTAATTGTTTTGATTAACTTACTTTTTTCTCTTGTGGCCATTTTAATATTTATTCTGTATTCTTTTTGTATATTATAGGTAGATAAGTGTGTAAGTTTGTGAGTCTTTCATTTTGAAGTCCCGAGTGTGAGTACTGTTTAAGTTAGGACTGCAATTGCTGAAAGTTAACTGTGTAATCTGTTGCTTACATTTTTGAAAATAAAATTTTACATTTTGCAAAGTCTGTTCTTGCTATTTACTCTTAAAAGCACAGCCCTGGTCCCACACTTTGTTTAGCAAGCCCAAAGCGAAATGAAAGCTCAATTAGAGAGGAAAGCATGCATAAATATTGACCGAGGCAGGCTAACAAGCTTATCTTTGCTATTAATGATCGCTTTGCATTGAAACTGTCATGATTAGTCTCTCCTGTTGGTGTTCCTGTTTAATTACTGTAAAAAAGTTCTCTTGTCTCCTTTCTGATACATTTCCATGAAACGAGGCTCGCTTTAGCCATTATGTGCTTTTTGCTTTGTCACTTTACCTCTTAATCTTCTCTCTTTCATTTCTGGCTAATTTCGGACTGTATGGAGTTTGTTGGATGCCGCTTTACCCTTGTGAGTGCTGCTGAAAGTGATGAATTATCTCTGCATTCTGCAATTCAATACAACAACAGAGTTTTTCTCTTTTAAATGTTACAGTTTCGATGCGTATTTCGAGCTGACCTGAAAAATGCTTCGAGTGGGCATGCATTTGCTGCAAAATCACCTAGTGTTATGATGTGAGGAGTGTCATTAATATGGCCGGGAATTTCTTTATTTAACTGCAGCCTTCGTCAAAATCCATTTAGGTTTTGTAGGCGACCAGGGATCCTTTCATTTGAGTCCATTAGCCCCTAAGTAATAGGACACTGGTTAGAACAGATCCTGCCAAATATTTCAACAGCCTCAATTTAAAGCCTTGGATTTTATCTAAACACCCATAGAAATTTTGACATATGTGGGACGCAGTACATCTAAATTAGAAATGGGGGTTCCTGAGCAAGGCCTGATGCATTTATTTTGTGATTTTAGCTGTAGTTTCCCGTGTAAAGGTCAACATTATCTTATTACCTCATGCTGAAATTATAAATCAAGTAAGGCATAAGTAAGGGCATTTCCTGTCTCTATGATTCATGTCTTTGAGATTAAAGAAATATCTCTACTTAATGTATTTTGATTGTGCCAATTAAATTATAAAATTTTCTATGGGTTTGATGCTAACCCCTCGCTCACTAATAAGCTCAATGAATGTGAATTCTTTAAACTGACTTTCTTTAAATTGACTTCATTTGTATTATTTTTTTTAAGTGCACTAAGTACTTTATTGTTTTTGTCTTGTCTGAAAACATGACTTCTGAAATACAATTCTATGCAAAAGACCACCAAGATTCTTTTTCCAATGCCACTGTAGAAATATGTTACCCACAGGCATATTTGATTTATTAATTCTGCAACCAAAAGTGTTTAATAATGGGGGAATATGGAGATACTGTAAAATGAATATTCAATGATCATGTGATGACAACATGGCGACCACCATGTGTAAAACCACTAGACCATATATGACTTATGTAAGCATACAAACATGTTCATTCACTAATCATTTTTGGTAAATGTCAGACCTCTTTTTTTTAGATCTATTTTTGGCATTTTTGCCTTTGTTATGATAGGACAGGAAGCAAAGTGGGAAAGAGAGAGGAATGGGATCAGAAAAGGTCCACCAATGGAACAGAAAATACTTAATTTGCTTTTAAACTCTTTTAGAAGTAAATGTTCCAAAAGAAGATTTTTCTAGCAATGCAGTAGAATCTTTCAGTCAACAGTTCTAAAAAGAACCATTTTCATGGTGTAAAAATATTTTAATAATCTGAAGGATCTTTTTTAATTTTAAAGAACCTTTTGTGCAATGGATTAGTTCCAGGGATGTTAAAGGATTACTTCACCCCAAAATGAAAATTTTGTCATTAATCACTTACCCCCATGTCATTCCAAACCCGTGAAAGCTTCATCTTCGGAACACAATTTAAGATATTTTGGATGAAAACTTGGGAGGCTTGTGACTGTCCTATTGACTGCCTAGTATTACACTGTCAAGGTCCAGAAAAGTATGAAAAGCATCATCAGAATACTCCATCTGCCATCAGTGGTTCAACCGTAATGTTATGAAGTGATGAGAATACTTTTTATGTGCGAAGAAAACAAAAATAATGACTTTATTCAACAGTTTGTCTCCTCTGTGTCTCTCCACATCACCGTAGTGCCATTTTGGAGAATATGAGCTGAATGCAGGCAGCTTACACGCTTCTGTGTCAACTGCGTCACAAGGATATGTTTTCTATGTGTATTTACACTTTGATTTGAAAGAAAACAGCACATCCGTGCAGCACGGCTGACACAGAAGAGTGTACGCTGCTTGCGTTCAGCGGATGTTCTCCAAAATGGCACTATGGTGATGCGGAGAGACACAGAGGAGATGAATTGTTGAATAAAGTCGTTATTTTTGTTTTCTTTGCGAACAAAAAGTATTCTCAATGCTTCATAACGTTACGGTTGAACCACTAATTGCAGATGGACTTTTCTGACGATGTCTTTCATACTTTCCTGGACCTTGACAGTGTAACTTACTCGGCAGTCTATGGGACAGTCACAGGCCTCCCGGTTTTCATCCAAAATATCTTAAATTGTGTTCCGAAGATGAACGAAGCTTTTACAGGTGTTGAACGACATGGGGGTAAGTGATTAATGACAACATTTTCATTTTGGAATGGAGTAACCCTTTAAAGGTTCATGGAACCATTTATGCCAATAAAGAACCTTTATTTTGTGTATTGCAATTTATTAGCCATCCGTATGAAATATGATTACTTTTATTTGAATCACATTTACATTCTTAATTTATAGGTGAAAAAACATGGCAACCTCTCTTTGTAATCTTTTATTAAAGTATGATAAATTTCATTCTAGCTTAACGAAACCTTCTTACTTTTTATGTGATGCCCGCTGTTCACAATCCAATCAATTGCAAATTACCCATATTTTTCTCACTGAATATTACATTTCGCTCAAAAATGCATAACATTATAAAAGTAAAATGGGTTGCAAATGCTTTTATGTTCAACTTTCTTCTCTGCACAGAACATGTATTTTCCATCTAGATTTTAAACAGTTACATTAGATGACATTTTGCAGTCTTCCACAGCAGAATAACTGCCAATTATCGTCTTTGACTAAGCTTCTGCAGATTGGATTTTTTTATCTGTTGCTGCCTTAAGTGTCCAATAAACCTCAAATAGACTTGTGAGAGTCCAGTAGTCCATAACATGGCTGACCAATCAGGCCTCTTTAATGCATGCAGAGGGCAGAGGCCCCTCCTGTAGCATGCTGATGTACTGTGACAGCTTTATGCACATGTGTTCCGTCAGTTCATTACCGGATGTGTGCAAGGCAGGTGGAGCGGAGTAGATGGGTGAAGGGCGATAGGGGGAGGTTCATTACAGCACTGTTAGCTTGAGCTGTAAAGCACGATTGGGGCCACAAGGTCCTCGTTTCTCTCAGCATCCCTGGTGAAATATCACAGAACCGGCAAACAGTTATCAGTGTTTTAGGATATGCCTATGCTGTCGAGGCAGAGCTGCAACAGCAGGGGTTTATTGTAGCTTTCGAGGGGTCAAAGAACTCCTCGAATGTAGCGCTTGCAGATCGATACCTAAAGTGAACAATAATGGAGAAGTCATTGTGTTCGTTGTTAAATTTGTGCCCTACAAACAAAATTGACTCGATGCTAACTACAGCAGAGGTGTTCGGCAGTGTGGTTTCAATCAATCCACATTCTGCTGTATTAAAACGCAAATGTTAGCATTAATATTGTTAAAGCTGAACTGTGCCACTTTTCTGATAATATGATACTCTGTTTGCATGACACGCTTCAGTTTTAACAGAGATTTCTAACATGTCAAGCAGGGTTTCTACACATTTGTTGACAAGCTGTCCAGAAAAAAAGCCCCATCTGCTTTAGTCTGAAGACGTCTGGATGGGTTTCGAATGCCCTTTATCTGGATGAAAAAATGCATGCGGAGTGCAAGATGGAGGTGCTTGAATGAAAGGCCAATAAAAATCAAGATGATGATGGCTGTTCCCTTGGGACCCGCTGCATTGCTATATTTATCGTCATTCACATTTCTGTAACAGTCCACCGGGGCCTTTGAATACAAATGATCAGGTAGACCGGACCATAAGTATGTGTGCATGATTAGATCCTAGTCTCAAAAAGTCTGCAAAGCTTAGTTTTATCTGCTAGTCATGCTGTTGGCTTTGAAAAGTATCTCCCTGCTTTTAATAATAACTGATTAAATTGTGGGATATGAATAGAAGAAGCTTCAAAGGGTTTCTTCAGCTTATTTAAAGAGATAGTTCATAGAACTTATTGAAAACTGTCAATTTTTACAATCTTCACATCATTTTGTCTTCTGTGGAACAAATCAGGTGAAATGTAGTCAATGTTACACAAGTAAGTGGCGACAAGTGGCTTCTTTATGAGTGAATCGTGGATTTATTTAATCAAACGATTAATTCGGGAACAAAATAACTGACTGTCATTGTGAGTGACTCATTAATTCATTTACTCAACCAGTTTGTTCAGAAACACGGATTCGCTCATGAAAGAAACAAGTCACACATAAGTGAGTAATTGAATCCTTCATTCAACTGATTCGTTTAAAACCCCTTCATGAACAAAACAAGGGACTTTTTATATGCAAAATTCATTCAAAAGCAATTATTTATTTGAGAAATTAAACACCATTGTGCTTGCTCGAAGATTCATGTTTTGCATTTAAATTTGCTTTGACTTCAACAAAACTAAACAAAATATCTCGCAATTTCATGTCTAAAATGTAAGTTACCCAGTTTCATCTTGTTTACTGAACTGTTGTATAAAAGCAATATTACACGTGCAATGTAACATAACTTACTATCATAAAAGTTGTCCATGATTTGTATTGTTTATATACTAGCTATATAAAAATTATTTATCAATATTTGAATTAGCTTTATTTATTATTTCAGTTTTCACATTTGTAGTGTTTTTGTCCATTTTTAAAATTTAATTTGTTGTTTAATTTTTACTATATCTATTTTTCTTTAATTTATATTTCAGTTTTAGCAATTTTAGCAACTTATTTTATTTCAGTTAGTAGTTAAGGCAACATTTTCATTTAAGTTTTTTATATGTTTTTCAACTAATGTTTATTTCTAACTTTATTTCAGCTTTATTTTAATTAATGATTTCTATTAGTTTTACTTGTAGTTAACAAAAACAAAGACAGATAGCTGCATACAGGTAAAAAAAAACAGTTAATAAAAAAATCACTTGCATGTTTAACAAAAAATAACTCTGTATGAGTATGGAATGACACAAGAATAAATAATGACGGAATTTTCACTTGTAGTTTTTTGTTTTTGTTTGTTTGTTTGTTTTTTGTATCTTATCGGAATGAAGGATTGAAATGTAGCTTAAATATACTCCCTATTCATCCCTCTTCCCTGAGTTAAATTACACCATCCCAGAGGAATTCAGACATCAGATCACCAGTGCCACAATCAGTAATGGATGACGTGCACGCCGGCTGCTTATTTTCCTGACATCACGTTGACAGAGGACATTATTCATTCATTCTCCATCATTTCCTTCACGTCGGTGCAGCATAAACAGCGATTATCTGCTGGAGATCAAAGATCTTTCCTATAGCTGCGTGGAAACCTTGATTAAAATCTAAATGTTTGCTTTTGTATTCCAACTACTGACATGTCCCCTCAAAGCCCCTTTAGGGTGACTACTGAATCAACACACTGCTGTAGATGCTTCGCTCAGGTTTCTGAGAGAGCTAATGGCACTACATGCTATTTAATAAAAAATGAGTCAGTTAACTTCCAAGACAGACAAATTGTTATGATAAATGTGACAATGTTCTTCAATGTGCAAATGATTCTATATTATATGTGCATTACAGCCATTTACTAATGTTAGATCAATGTTTCACAACTGTTTTTGCTTCAAGACCCAGATTTTACATTGTACATCAAGTGGGGAGTACCAAAATTGTGCAAAATTGAATTTCAATGGTTTCATGCTCTTGGCAGCCAATAATTCACCTCCCAAAACACACTGTGCTTGATACACACATCCATATTTATCATTGTTTTAAGTGAACTCATATTTAATGTAGTTTGGGCTGTATTTTCTTTTACCTTATGTGGTTTTTTTGAGGGTTTTTGAGGATGAAAATACAGTATATCACACAATGTGTTGATGTCGCCGTGCAGCTAATTTGTTGAATCTGTGTCAAAATACTGCACAACTTAACATTAACAAGAAAATATGAGAAGAGTTTTCACCTTTCTATTTTAAAAGTATTAAGTCTGTTTGTCATTCTATCTAAAATATGTCCATATGTCATGTTTTTTCTATACTTTCCACAACCAGAATAGACCCATTTTTGGGTTGCAATGGCCCAGTCGAGCACCAATGCTTTTAGAGCACAAGTGATGATTCCTACTGCGAATGGGTTAAATATTCAATGGTCAGAAATCTTTGTCATCTCATTTCCAGCCTCATGTAGTCGTACAACAAGCTGTGTTTGATATACGAGGACAGGATGTCATTTGCATGTCATCTCTTTCAGTTACAGTGACACAGAGTCAAATGATGAGACTACAGAACGCGTCAGCATAAATGGGGCATGCAGTACAGATCACCAGTGAAAATGCTTCTGTTTTATAATTTAATTAATTAATTTAGGCTCTTTAGCATTTTAACTGACTCAGAAGATTATTGCACTGAAATACTGTATGCTAAAATGTTGGTTTATGTGTATTAAAATGCATAAGGTGGCGACTTTGTCTTTTAGTGTGCACTTGGTCAAAAAATATGGAAGCCCATTTCCGGCACAGAATTTAAATAATAATAATAATAATAATAATATTGAGAAAAAAAATAGGCAGGGTTAGAAAAAATGTCAGAATTGCAAGATATAAATTCAGAATTTTGAGATAAGTTTATATTTAAGATTTAAGTTAAGATAATTTTTTTTATTTTGTGTCGGCCAAAAAAAAAAAAAAAACGGACCTACAGTACGACATATAAAATTCAGAACTGCGAGTTCTCAGAATTGCAAAATGTTACCTCACAGTTTCGATTTTAAAACTTGCAACTGTGAGACTAACTCGCAATTCTGAGAACAGAAGCCTGAATTGTAAGATGTAAACTCGCAATTATGAGAAAAAAAGTCAGAATTGTGAGATAAAAAGTCACAACTACCTTTTTTACTTTTAATTCTGTGGTGAGAAAAAAAAAACTGCAAGATGTAAACTCAGAATTGTGTAAACTTGGATTTGCAAGAAAGAGTCAGAATTCTGAGATTATATCTCACAATGCTGCCTTTTTTCTCAGAATTACGAGTTTACATTTTGCAATTCTGATGTTATGTCTCGCAATTATTAAAAAGACAAAAGTTTAATCTGAATGAAAGAGTCATGTCTTTCTTACTACATCAAATGAATCTTGAAGCAGGACTCAGTCTCCATCAGCATGCACAGCACTGAAAGTGAGGATATCCTTGTACCTTTGGACCCTGCTGGAAAATAAGGGGTTTGCTTTATCATTCTTAACAAGCAGATACAAATCTGAGAAACTCATGGACCAGTGCTTGGCATATGGGAATGAAGTGGAAGTCTGAATTGAAGAGGAATATGAAAAAAAAAAAAATTAAAAAAAAAAAAGGTTTGAAGGTTTGATTGTGGTCAAACCAGCAGCTCCTCTCTAACTACCGCATGCTGGCTCTGCTTGGTTTTACTGGCAATGTGTTAAAATACCAGAAGGATCAAACAGACAACCACAAACATTTTCCCTTCGCTTTATGAAATATTTAGAAGCCACTCAGAGGAGGATATATTCAGATGCTTTTTTTCCAGGAATGAATTCTAGCTTTAAAAATGGCTGATTTTTCAAGTTCTTTATATAGCATTTGTGTATACTGCACAGCCAATAGTATGATGTATATATTTTGTGTACCTTTATTTCTCTTCCTTGATGCACTAGGCAAGATTTTATTGCATTTTCTGGTGTATATCCGCCTACAGTAAATAATGACTGGGAAAATTCAATAATGAGACATAATGTTTTATCTTTAGAGTTAAAATGTGATTGAATATTGTGTTATGTGATTAATTTCATCAGTATGCTCTCCAATATGTTTTTAATGTGCCATACAATACTGTACTTACACATTCTGCAAAATGCAGTTGATATTATCTATCTATCTATCTATCTATCTATCTATCTATCTATCTATCTATCTATCTATCTATCTATCTATCTATCTATCTATATTTATAATGCTTTATAAGGTATTATTTACAATTGTATTTTTAATCATTTTTTAAAATTGTAATTATAATTTGTTTCTAAAATGTGTTGTAACAAAACAAAATTATTTTGTGTACATACAGCACATGATTGTCTGCACAGTTTTCAATTTTTCTGTATGCATTGGATACTCAAATTATAAAATGTGCAGTATAAATCTCATTGACCCACTGTTTAATTAATCTGCCTCATCAAAACATTTATAAAAGAGTAATACCACCTTGAATGCAACTCACTTTATAAATAGTGACACTAAAAACAATAGGCATCATGTAGTACACTAGTATTCCATGGCAAACATGTGGTCCAACATATCAATTTATGGCTCAACCAATGGAGTGAGTTTGGGTGGGACTTCATGTTTGAGTGTCCAATGGTTGATCGGGGGTGGAGTTTAAATGACAGTTTGAAAAACCACTGGAGTCAAAAAAAGTGCACTAATTAATTTGATACTGTTTGATACAATGTTAGTGTTTCCATTTTATATGGAAGTACATATTTATTGATATTTTTATGAATTATATCCGCTTATGATATCATCATGTGTTCAAAACCCATAATCACACACTTCATCTTAAATATGAATTATGTAAATGGCCGTTCCTTGCAAAACTCCATATTTATTTATTTTTATTAATCTCAAGAAGAGTCGCTCTCGCAGCTTGAGAATCTAGATCAGCGATGATGCCATTCGTCAGATGACACAGATTAACCAATTATCACCATGCCACCTTATAAACCTCAGCGTAATTAGATTGTGTTTTGGAGCTCGTGCTGGTCTGATCGTGTTTGTCAGCCATGCTGATGATGCATTAGTCGTACTGTATGTGTGTCAATAGTTTCCAAGGCAACTAACTCCACACTCTGTGAATAATGCAGCATTATAGAGTTGTATAAGAGACTCTCTTGTTACTATAAGCTGACAGCATCAGGGACTAAATAAACGTATCATTACCCCCTCTTTGTTTAACAGAGGAAAACATCTACTGTCCCTGATGTGTTAAGGACGTACTGCTCAAGGGCACAATGGTTCAATGCAGGGTTTGAACCTACAACCTTGCAATTACCAGCTCAGACTGTTGGAATCGCAACTTTTCACTTAGAAAAGTGCAACACTTCCAACTCAGACACTGTTGTGGAAATCCACAACACAAGATGCATGTACACAATTAATTACAGACTTTTCAGAAAGAAAGAAAAAACAAAACACTCAAATCAAATGTACAAATGAGAACATTTCAGATTTGCTTAGCTGCAGAGATAGCCATGCAGAGATAGCCATGTGTAAAACATGGAAAATGATCCTCATGCACCTGCACAACAAATGCTAGAATTGAATAGCATCAGAATTTGTAGCATAGATACATGAAGGAAACCTATTTTGGACTGCGTTCCCTTCTCAATAGAGCATAGCCTTAAGTGCCATTTAGCTTAATACAACAGTTACCACTTAAATAACAAGCAAACATTTTTCATTACAATATGTTTACTACAATATATTAAAACAGATTCATTATGTACCATCCATTCAGTGGAACATACAGTCCCTGAGGTATAAACAAAAACATTTTCAAATGTGCATTGATACACGCAATGCTAGCAGTGCAATTTATTTAACAGTGCATCGTCCCCTGATGAAAGTGACTTTATATGGAAGTCTGTGAATCAAGTAGGAATATCCCAAAATTTTCTTTATTTATAATTATTTATATACTATTATAGTACTTATTACTATTTAGAATGATCTTTTATTCATAAATATTTTAACATTAAATATTTTTGAAAACTCTTTTTAGCTTTACTTTTATCTTCATAATATTACTTTATATATTTTTTTTTCACTACAGTTAATTGCCAAGATAACATTTCTTAGTATTTTTAAGTTTAAGTTTTCCATCTAATATACGTAATATACGTATAAATTTCCCTTTTAACTTTGTTAATACACAGTATTGGTCTTATTTTGAACAATTCAATGAGTTGCGGTTTTCCACAGAAAATATATTATCTTGTTCCGCCTCCAAAACTATTTTCTGTTTTGGTTGACATCAACTTAATTTTTTGAAACCCTGCCACTTTTTAAAAACCATTTAATTTCTGATGGCAATTTTTTTTTTCTTTTCTGTCACATTATGGAAGTAAAATGGATTGCAAATGCAGCTTTAAAACTCTAAAATATACTGTATCCACTGCCTGAAACCTTGTTGCTGTGATTTAAGCCTTTTTGAGGTCCACAAATTACGATTTATTAACATGTCAAAAGCTTCAGAACTGCTCGGACTCGTTTTACAAACATAGCCTTTGAAAACCTTTTTGGGTTAAAGTGGGTCAGACCCATCAATGAGGTTATAAGAGCCACTGCTGCCATTTTATTTATGCATTTACGTCTGTGTAATTTACACAAGTGCAAGTGGAATCTCGCAGGGATTGTATCTACATGCAGTGCTACACCCACCTGCTTAAATATTTCCTGACTGCAGACACCGTTAGCATCAGATAAACCTGAAAAGATTAGGATAGTTCACTAAAGGTTCTGTACTTAAGTAACCAGCATCTCATGCAGCGGGAGCAGTTTGCATGATCAGAGTTGACACAATGCAAAGTGGCAGAGAGATGAGAAAAATAACCCTTCCTTTCTCCCTTCAACACTTCTTCCAGCAGCAAATCTTGCACAGTGTGCAAATAAAAAAGCAAGTACTGCACATACAGTACGCATGGCCTTTAGTGTTGTCATGCTGCCATGGCTTGTCATGGTCAGAAAGGCCTGTTGGACCGAAGGGCCTAGAAATAACAGCTCCGCGAGATTCCACTGTGAGACTTGCCCACTGTTTCCACCTCGTTCTAACAGAGCTATCACTTAAACCAAACGAGCCCCGTCGGATCATCGGGGTCAAGTGCACTTTGTGCTCCAGTTAGATCACAAATGGGACTTTGTGCAATAACGTCCATGAAGCACCGTAGCAAAGACAGCGCTATTCAGTTTGATTCAATGAAATAAACACTTGGAGAAGGATCAGGTGTGATCTGTTTGTAGACAGATGTGGAGGTATGTTTCCATTCACCTGAAATGACAGTCTGTCATAGAGTGTTGACACTGAGAAATCATTACTAGCGAAAATATTATGTTTTTAAAAGCAAGACATTGATTGATAAGCAGTTTTTTTTTTTTGTTTTTTTTTGGCGCGGGGAGTGATTGCTATATTGCAATATTGCTAACTTAACTACATTTTCAATTGCATAACAAAAGCTTAGCTGTTTTCAATAGCGTAGCAAGCTATCAAGCTATTTTTGCCAACACATAGCAGTGTATCACTGTATTTGTCACGTATTTGCCTTCCAGCCTAACATCTGAGTGAGCTGATGAAATAACCAAACACAGTTCCCTAGAATATCTCCCAAACAGAAGTTTCATTCATTTAGGGGGGATTGGGTTCATTTAGGCTGATTCATTGATTTACTGAAGCTATTTTACCTTTTTTTTGTTGTTGTTGTTTGTTTTGTTTTTGTATTGTTTAAATATTTAGGTAAATTCTGCTATATATCATTATTTTATAAGTTGTATCTATCTATCTAATTTTCTGTCTATCTGAGCTAGATGATATATATTTGAGCTACATTCATATTTACAATTGATTTCACTGTTTCTATCGCTCTGCTTGTTTGTGTTTGGGCATTTAAGATGGTAAGGATTTTTCAGTGACCCTTTCTGCAATTACATTTAATCATTAATCGATTCATTCAAAAACACTGATTCATTAGTGGCCCTCTTCATGATTAAGCCATTTGAATAATTTCTTTAATGTTTTGTTCAAAAGACTGATTAATTTAGTAACAAAACAAGTGACAGTATTTAAGGGAGAGTCATTTAATCATTCATAATCCCAAAAATATTAATTAATACAGGAACTTAACAAATATTATCTATACCGAGTGAATCATTCACTCAACTGATCTGTCCAAAAACACTGATTCATTCAAGAATGAAAAAAGTGACTGTCTTTAGTTACTGAATCATTCCCTCAATGGACTAATTTATAAACACTGATTCATTCAGGAATGAAACAAAGGGCTGTTTCTATGAGAAAGTTACTGAATCATTCACTCAACCGATATACTCAGAAACGGTGATTCATTGAGCAACTAAACATGTGATTACCTTTATGAGTGAATCACTGAATTGTTCATTCAAATTATTCATTCAAAAGCAGTGATTCATCCAAGAATAAAATTTGATTGTCTGTGAATCATCCATTTAATGATTTGTTCAAAACCACTGATTCATTCAGAAATAAAAAACAGTTACTAGCTGGCTAGGAGAATGATTCATTTGTAAATTCGGTGATGGTTTAGTGATAAAGACAGTTGGCATATTAGCATATTACAATCACTAAAAATGTTTGTGAAACAAATAAGTATTTTTCCTTTCTCTTTGGAGCTCTTGGTGCATGAAGAAGATCTGTAAAGTTGCAAAGACTAAAGTCTCAAATCCAAAGAGATATTCTTTATCAAAGTTAAGACTCTGCCACACACCCCTGAAATGGCTCGTTCAAACACGCCCCCACATATCTACGTCACTATGTGGAAATATTTGCGTAATGCCACCCAAATGTTCACGCAAAGAAAGAAGGCATGGTTTCAGTAAATGCAGTTAGTGTTGAAGCAGCCATGTCAGGGAGATGCTGTGTTTCTAGGCACTTTATTTGGCCTTCTGAAAGTAGCTGCATTTAGGAATCTTTAAGATTACTTACAACAGAACAGAAACGCATTTTATGGACGACCGTTTCATGAACCTAGGAGAGGAGGTTATTCTGACTTTGCTACGACAATCTGGTGCTTCTGAATCAGCTACTGTATGTATGTTTTGTTATTAGTTTAAGTATTTGCCATTGAATGTTCAAATGCGGAGTTTTGCGTGCCGTGTGTGTGAAAGAGAAAGAGAGAGATAGAAAGAAGGAGAGAGGGGGTCACACAGTGGAGTCAGCTGTCCTAACCATCCGTGGCTTGTGTACTGCAAACACATACAAGCTTCATCACTATGTCTGTCACCCAATTCTGTTCCCCTTTCGGCTTTGAACTGATGATAAAACTAAGGACATCATTTAACTGTCTTTACATTTATTTTGAAAGATGAAGCGTGCGAATGTGGAATGGGGCGTTACATTTCCAACGAGTGCTTGTGGTGTTCGGCCAATCACAATGCACCGGGTCAGTTGGCAAATTAGAGCAGACTGCTCTTGTCAGAAGGAGGGACTTTGTAGAAAACGACGCGTTTGAGAGAGGCGGGGCATAGAGGACCTACAATAATGTACAGTATTTGAAAAAGAATGTGTTTTTTGAACATTAAAGCATGTCATCATATTCTGTTTCTCCAAATAAACAACATAATGATCTTTAAAAAAAAGCATCATAAGACCCCTTTAAGTCTTTAATAATAAGGCCTTAAGTCACTTTTTATTAAGTAGGGAGATGATGGGGCAAACATGAGTGCTCAGTAAATGCTACTCAATACTCTAATTGGTGCTACCTTGTTTCCTCACTTCTCCGTCCTCCAGCCAGTGACCCGGAAATTGGTCGAAGTCATGAAGGACATGTCAGTTCTTTGAACACACTGAGAGGAGGTGAGAATCAAGGAAAGAGGAAAGCTTCTAGACCGGAAAACACTAAAGTTTTTTTTTTTTTTTTTTAACCTGACACATGCACAAATTCTCCTCCACCTTCACATCTTTCACAATAGATTTAAGTCACATTTTACCTTTGTGGTTGAAAAAAAAATACTTTGCATATATTTCAACAACACATCTTGACTTATTAAGATTTAATGATAATGTCTTGATTAATCAAGCTCCAACAACATAGCAGCAGATCCCGTAGAACCGTGAGGTAACACAGCTGTACAGAGATGTTGCTTTGTACGGACACTTGAGTTAGCAGGATATTTAATTTTACAAATATATCTTGCTGAGTTTCTCGCATTCCATCTTAAGAGGGAGGAGCTAAAATGCAAGAAAACAACACAAGAAAAGGAAACAGGAAAGCACAACTTAAAAAATGACCACTAGGCCTTCAATCTACGTATATGTACATATGTTTCAAAATAGCTTCCCCAACACTGGTGCAATGAAACAGAAGCTAAAAAGTTATGAGTTATGAGTTGATACTTGTCTCCTCATCCAATCTTGGTATTTCTCCAGCAATCAAAAGCCTCCCTGACATTTTAGAAAGTCAGCCTAAAGAGGCAGATGATGATTTTCGGTAAGTGAGACGTCTGCTGATCATTAGCTTGGATGGTGTGTTTATGGGATAGGTAGAGAGAAATGTCAGGTTAGGTTATGCCTCCGCTACATCATATTCAGCTGTCAGGGAGAGAATGAGAGAGCTTGAGGGAAATGAAAAGAAGCAACTTATTTTGAATGCATTAGCAAACGGGAGCAGATGATGGAAGGGACGTGAAAACATGCTTTCTCTTGAAAGAAAGGATTTGTGCTTTTGTTGTTGGTTTTATTTCATTGTTCGCATTTTTATTTTTCTCCAATGGACCAATTTTTTTCCAGCTCTGAAAACATTCCTGCTGTTTAAATTCATTTGACAATTAAAACTTTTCTTCTACTGTTTTAGTACTTACTTTATTTCAGTTAGTTGCCAAAGCAACATTTTTTTTTACATTTATTTCAATTAACAATACCAATTTGAAGAGTTTTAGATTTACTGAATAATAACACAAATGCACACTTCAGAGAATCTCACAACTGGATTTGACTGCAAGGTTTGTGAAATTAAATGTTTATTAGATATTCAAAGACTTAGAAAATGCATTTATTGCTGAATGCTGTATTATAGAGGTTACTGTTCTATTAATAATAATAGAAAAGCAAAAGGTACAATACTTTTTCATATACCGTTTACTTTCTCAGCCGATATATCGGATACTCGCAAAAAGCTCATACAATAAACTCATGTAAATATGCTTATGTAGATGCAAATGCTTAGCTAATGGATTAAAAAACTGACTGTACAAGCAGCCATTTTATAATAATGCCCAGTGTAGGTAAAACTGAAAATGCAACATACTTGCATTGTGTTATGGATTGCACTCATACATCTCCAACGCAGTAACACATTAAAAATTATATGAGTGTTCAGGAGATGCTGCAGGGCCATCTCAGGTGAAAAAGCCTTATCTGACATGAACAGCATTAACAGATGTTAGTGCTTCTGTGCTTTTAACATTTATTATTCCTAAGGGAGTTTAAAAGCTGTAAACACAGATGCTGTACTCTACATTTGTTTATATGTATGTATGTATGTATGTATATAATTTTATTATTCAGATTAACACATTTGATCCACCCACCCCACCCAGACCTACACAGGTCATCCTAGATTTTATGGTCACCAATAATTTTTCTTTTCTTTTCTGAAATTATCTTTTTTATGTTCCACAGAAGAAAAACAACATGTGGATGAAGTTAACAATGACAGAATTTACATGTTGGGTGAACTATCCCCACTTAAAACTCATTTATTTCATGGCATTATTTATGCAATTGTAATTGCAATAGAAATGCATTCATGCCACGTCTGAGCATCAATAAACTGTCTATAAATATATCTAAACACCAATTAAGATGCAGCTTCTGAAAATAAATAAATAAATAATCACGGCCATTGTAGCCTAAAGTGTGTGTAATAAATGTGATTCATATATGTTGAATCCAATAAAATTTTTCTTAATAGAGCTACTTTTTGTAACTTCTATTTGATTATTTCATTTAACACAATAATGGCTTTAAATTATCTTTTGGAGGTAATTTCAGCCAAATTTTGTGTTAGATTAAAAATGTTAATCTATTGATAGCCCTAATATATATATATATATATATATATATATATATATATATATATATATATATATATATATATATATATATATATATACTGTATAATGTGATTTTAGCACATAAACTAAATATATTATTGCATAGCAAATTCAATTCAAAAACCTGTGTATGGTCCAAGCAGGTGTCAGTGCCGCCCTGTCCCAACATGCAACTCTGTCTCTCTTATCTTTTGGGACCGAAGCTCCAGCAGCATGTTTGTGCCAGGACCTTTACTCAAGATAAAGCTGAAAGCAAAATCCTGCTGCTGACAACTTCTCGGTCTCAGATAAGCATCCCATGTCCGCAGGTCCTGCAGGGTGTTTGGTGGAAAAAAAAAACAAAGAGAATTAATGGAGACAAAATGGTTACACCATTTTTTTTTTCACTGTCTACTAACCCCAAAACCTCTAGCTGATGAATAGATGCTTAAATAGATAGGTCACTGCTTTCTTCTTCAAATTCTCAAGAGAACCTTTATTTATTTAAAAACTCAAATATAAGCTCAGTGAAAACAAGCTGGATGTGAATGTTCGCTTCAGAGGAAGTATTTCCACGGCACACTTAATCAAAACGTTTTTTTTTTTGTGAATTAGGCCATGAAGACAGGGCTGAGCCGTCATCACAGCAGCTTTCTGAGCCTCAGGGATCTCTGGTCTATCGGTTAATGTACAGTTCGCTGGATGAGCTGAAACTAATCCTTTTCAGGTTCATCCCTAACATTCACTTAGTGTTGTACAACTGCTATTATATCACAACAGAGAAACACTCTATTACTCCTGTGGATGTGTGTCGTATTGGAGATGTGAGTCTGGTGATGTGGGTGCATGACCCTTTTTCCTTCATTTTTTCAGTTGAAATCCCTTAATGGACATAAAATGCCATTCTGCAACACTTTTGACTTCTTTAATGTGACATATTATTGTATAAAACTGGATATTCAGTGGGCTGGATTTGATTTGGATTATGAAAAGTAGGTTGTGTTTGGTTGGTTGGTATCATGTTGCTCAGTTCTTCTATTGCATTGCTGTGAAAACCCACTTTTGGGACCTTTATTTTTTTAAAATGTAGCAGCTCAACTGTAAAAACTAACATGCAATGCTAGCATGTTTTCCATGTGTGCGATTATGAACAGAAAGCAAGGATGCAATGAATTGATCAAATGTGACAGTAAAGACATTTATAACATTGCAAATGATTTCTTTAATAATTTTGAAGCTGAAACAACAACACATTCATTACACAGCACGCATTTGTAGCAACATGCTGCACGCTGACTAAAACTGACAGTGTTCAAGGAGCTGCAGTCCCTTCTGCTTAAAAATGCACACACAGTTGTTTTTACAAGATGACTCCGCTGATGAAGGATTCTGAGCTGTCCGACCCAAATCACTGCACACTGATATTAAGCATTTGGCGTATGAACTAATTAGAGCACCATTAGCACCCGCCCTTCCCTTTGTCTCTTAATACATTATCACTTGTGCAGCAAAAGCTGGAGGGTGAAAAAGAAAAGAAAAGAGAAATAAACATAAGAAAGAAGAAAAACATGCATTAATCATCTAGTCTGAAATCCAGGTTGGTCTACGGAAACATGCAAATTTAGAATATTGTTTTTCTGTGAATGTTAGCTAATGCTAAGATGAAAGTGTCCTTCTGTTAAGCACATATGTTTAAACCTTGCTCAATATAAAGAAACGATTGCAAAAAAAGTAATTATGCTCTGGAATTTAAATTTTAAAGAGGTGCTGTGAGAGACTGAACTAAAATGCTAATTTCAGACCCCATTAAACCCAGTTTTGTGAGACTCAGTCCAAAAAGTTTTCTTCCAGGAAAAGGCCATCTTTGCATTATCCTTTAACCCAGACAGTCAAGGGTTGCACAATATGGTTATCATCCATATTCAGGATTTTTATTTATTCAGGGCTATTTTAGTATCCACTATTTATTATTTTTTTTATAATTAAAATGTTTTATTTTACTTCAGTTAACATTTATTTTATGTCAAATAACTTTTTTTTATGTTTTTAGTTTTAGTTCATTATAATAACCCTGTAATGACTACAGTCGATACTGGATATTTACTTTTGCATGCTTATTTCTTCTTTTTTTTACATTTAGATTGCCTTTGTCATCATCCAAATCTCACTTAAAGTACATTTTTAAACTAATAATGTAATAACATTGTTATATGTAATATTTTGCAAAATTAAAAATTAATGACCATACTGTGCATTATAATGCTGCATTGCCTAAATTCACAGAATCCACATCTCAAATAACTTTTTTAGATTAAGAATTTAGATTTAAGTGTTTTATTGTATTTATTTTTTTATTTTATTATTACTAATTTTATGTAATAATTTATTTAAGATGATTAAATTAATTAACTGCCTACCACTTAGGATATAGTATACCATTTCTTTGACTTATGACATATTCACAACCACACTGGTGTAAAAGAAAGCACAATTTACCCACAAGGAACTTTATTTCTAAGATTAAAGGACATAGTGTCATTTAAAATCGATATTAGGATGCGGCGGTTGCACTTTCAAGTGCTGGTCTAAAACAAGAGTCTCCATGCAAAGTTTAAAGCCACACTGCTTTGTGTTTCATGTAATTGTACATGCTGTACACTGTTCTGTTTTTGGCACAGCGCACACACTGTAAATAGCACTGGGAGCTTATGCAGTGTAAGCCAGCCGCTTTGTTTTGCCAGGGTTTTGATAAAGAGAGTCTCTCAGCACTGATCAGAGGAAGCTTTGTTGACGAGTCTTTGTCGATTTATAAGCACACATGACATGAATCTTTATGAACACCACACTGCTTTCCAAAAAAGAGGACGGGCACATATACTAGGGGCATCATCAACACACCATAACAGTCAAAAAGCCAACATATCCAAAGACCATTACACATATACAAGCCCAAAGCATCATCTCTGCCTCTGACCTATTTGTTCTGCATGCAACGGAGAACAACATTGCAGCTTCTTACATAAGAGTATAATTATAGTCACTGTTGGTGGTTTGTGATTGGTGAGCATGCTAAAACAAGGATAATTGGAAATGTTACATACTTGGATGTTGTTTACCTCCTGACAAACTTCATATTTTTTGGCTTGATATTATTATTGCAAAAAGTCTGAGAAACAAAGTCAACTGGCATTTAAAGAAAATGTACTTTTTTTTCTATTTCTTTGAAACATTTTCCAAGTTATTTGTTTTGGGGTGTTTGAAGGCATGAGACAAAAGCTCTTCATATCTTTCAAAGCATCAAAAGGCCTTTTAAAATGTCCAGCTGCTACTATAGAAAGAATACTCCCACCACTGTTCATTTGATGAGTAACAAAGGCAAATCATAATTTGAATTGTATTTATTTTGATTTGTTTATTTATTTGTCATTTTTTATTCTTTGTCTGAAAACTAACTGGCATTTTAGTTCTTCAAACAAGTAAAAAAAGTCATTAAAGGAATAGTTAAACCAGATATGAAAATATGCTGACAAATTAACTCACCCTCAGGGCATCCAAGATGTTGATGAGTGTGTTTCTTCACCAGAACAGATTTGCAGAAATTTAGCATTACATTACTTGCTCACCACAATGGATCCTCTGCAGTGAATGGGTGCCATCAGAATGAGAGTCCAAACAGCTGATAAAAACATCACAATAATACACACAACTCCAGTCCATCAGTTAATGCCTTGTGATCTGAAAAGCTGCGTTTATAAGAAACAAATCCATAATTAAGGCGTCTTTAACTTCAAACCACTGCTTCAGGCTAAAATGTGAGTCCTCTATCCATAATATTGTTTTATCCAGTGTAAAAGTCATCTCGTCTGAATCAGGAGAGAAATATGCAGATCAAACACCATTTAGAAGCAAAAACAGTCCAAAACGGTTCTAAAACACATTTGTTGGTGGGTTTTAATGTGAGAGGGCAGAAGGGGATGGACTTTTCACCGGAGGAAGCATTATTGTGGATTATGGGCTCGCATTTTGGTCAGAAGTGACGGCTTGAAGTTAAAACATCTTAATGATGGATTTGTTTCTTACAAACACGCTTACAAAGCTTTTTGCTAGATGTTAATTAATGGACTGGTGTCATGTGGATTATGGTGATGTTTTTATCAGCTGTTTGGACTCTCATTCTGACGGCACCCATTCACTGCAGAGCATCCATTGGTGAACAAATGATGTACAGTAATGCTACATTTCTCCAAATCTGTTCTGATGAAGAAAAAAAACTCATCCACATCTTGGATGGCCTGAGGGTGAGTACATTTTAAGCAAATGTAGTGTTTGGGTGAACCTTTCCTTTAAATGATTTTAGCTGTTGTATATGTCAGAATGTCCATTTTGCACCTCAGAAGTGTACATCAGGCGTCATCTCCTTTTTAGAAAAGATATGTACATTTTCCAAGACAGAATACCTGTCAAAACGGTCATACATAATTTATCACATTTGCCATATCTGAGCATGTTATTGTCTTGTAGTGTCAGTTTGTTTGATTTGAAAAGATGTGATGTCCGAGCCAAAGGAAGTCAGGTTTGGATAAATGGCATCCTGGAGTTGATTGTTACACCTATCACCTGACAACTGGAGATGTTTATGTTGATCTGCATCCATCTGTCATGGAAAGCAGGTAATGGAACGAGAGCTGATGGTGTATGAATGAGAGGCAGTAGGCATGGAGTGGGTGTGCAGATGCATCACGCAGGGCGGCTGAAATAACACACTGCGTTACACCATCACTGTATCCTCAAATACCTTTGAAGATCTTATTCATCTCAGTAATTAGCGCCCCTGCAATGTGATCATTTTCCACTCACATCCTCCATATGGTGTGAAACTGATCTATAATCTGAGGATGTGGCGTTAAAATCATGAATCAGCATGCACATCCTGTTTCACTTCTGTAATGTGACATATTTCAAAATGAAACATAATATTCAATGACATATTAAGAGTGGCTAAATATACCGTGGTGACTAGCCAATAAGGATGGGACTGTAAAGAATTAAACAATTTCAGTTAGCGGTTCCAAAAATGGTTCTGTTACAGAACAAATGGAAGAAAAATTCCAAATTTCATTACCAAATCATGGCAACACTTTGATAGTCAACTTTAGAGATTTGGCTCGACTTTGCAACTACTGTACATGTCAGCTACCAGCAGTGTTGCCAAGTCTGTGGTTTTACCTTGGAATTGGGCTACTTTTACGCTGTTGACGTGGGTTGTTTTTTTAACCCGGAGTTGAAGCCATCTCCCTGGAATGTGTTTTAGATGAAGAGGAAAACCATAGGAAAAAACATAATTGGGATAGTTGTGATTTGCAATTGGGGTGGTTTTGCTCACAGACCTGGCAACCCTGACTACCAGTCATTTTATTTTGATAGTCCCACAAGCCACATTCTGCTGACTATAAGTAACTCATGTTAACTTATTCTACTTATTCTAACCATAACAGTCTACTAATAGTTGACAATAGTTACAATAGTTGACATGTAGTTGCAAATTTATGAGTTAATTACAAAGTTACTTATAGTTAGTAGGAAGTTGACTATCGAAATAAAGTGTAACCTAAATCATTTTAAAACATATCTTGCAAAAGGTTTAATTTCACTATGTTTAATAACTTTTTAGAGGTGGCAAAAATCTATAAAATATACATTTGTTCAGTATAAAATCATGTTTGACCCACACTGGAGAATAAAATTTGTGTAGAAACTTTTTTTACTCAGAAATTGTTAGTAAATTTTACAGTTAATTATTAAGAAATAGCAAGTAACATTGAAATAAATGTGTTAAAAAATTTGAAATAATATTTTCTTGCAAAGCCTACTCCACTAATCTTTATTTATAACTTAATAAACATATATATATATATATATATATAATTTATTTATAACTTAAAAACAAAAATAACTTTTTAATAGTGCACAGTAAAAGGTTTACACCTAAAGGATAGTTTGAGTGCTTATGAAATAAAACAAGCTATTTTGGAGGCCTAACTGAGACCCAACATTTGCAAACAAATGCAAAAAAAGTCATCAAATCTCCACAGGCATCATCTAATTTACAGGGTGCTTAGTCTGATCTATTAAATCAGTCATTCCTAAACATTCACAGAAGTACGAGATATTAGGATATGTTGAGCAGTATCCCTAATGTGCAGATATTGCAAATTTCACATGCATATTTGTAATGTTTTATCCATTTTCTTGTTGATATGTGTGCCAACCCCTGCACGCTCCACCACAGGAGGCCGGGTGATTAAAGGTGTTTATCAGCTGGAGTGGACCGTTTGCCAGCCAGCCACAGCGCATCGTAAGATGCATCGCTCAGAGCGGAGTTCATAGCGTTGCTGATCCACCCCGCAGGCAGCGACGACAGCGAGTGAGGTTGACACAGCATGGCACACCTGTTTCACTGATCTGCTTCAAAATCAACAAATGACTGGCTGCCAAAGCCAGCGCAACTCCCCCATGACGGGAAGACTGGAGGCCAGCTCTACCGAGGTACTAATATTTCAAACTAATGAGGTTCTGCACTACTCGTAATTATACTTGATATTCTAAAGCAGCATCTGTTGCCCAGGGTCTTTCATAGGATTGCACTGCTAAAAATGCGATCTGAAATGCAATCTGATTAAAGAGAATCCTTATTATGCACATTCTTTGAAAATTATTTTGTTTTGTTTTTTTTTTACATATTTTTATTTTATTTTGAAGTCTACATTATTCTAATAATGTGTAGCATGATGGGTAGAGCTGCAGCTTCTATCTATCTATCTATCTATCCATCCATCCATCCATCCATCCATATATCTGTCTAACATTTATCCATCTGTATGTCTGTCCCTCCATCCATCCATCCATCCATCCATATATCTGTCTAACATTTATCCATCTGTATGTCTGTCCCTCCATCCATCCATCCATCCATCCATCCAACCAATCATCTAACATTTATATATAGAACTACCCAAATATCTATCGAAAACTAACTAGAAACCTACTACTATGCTCCTACTAGACTATCAGCTTAAAGTGGATTTTAAAGAAGAGGGATGACTCACTAGGACAGAAGATTGGGAAAAAAAATAACTCACATCCTGATATATCATGCTGGTATTGTAACCAGCCATAACTGTGATCCTGAATATGTCATACATGCACACACAAATCTTACTGACACACACTTGACGTGTCTCTGTGGGAGCTCATGTGTATATTTGTTGTACTACAATCACAGTAGTGCTTGTCAGCACACACTCTCATATTAACTCCAAAAGCTGTTGGAGAGCCGCCCCCTGCCATATGACAGCTGCTTCCCCTGGAGCGTCTGTGTTTGCCCCTGCTAGCACTGCCTGCGCGAGCCAGGTAGCAGCCAAAATGGGTGCGCAGACCCGGATCACATAGTTATGTCACTTGCTACCTCAAGCTCAGTATCTGTACTTGCTAGTTCCTTCTCTTTCTGCATGATAACAATGCATGAGACATTTCTGTTCTCTGCATGGATAAAGTACTAACACTGAAGGGTCAAAAGGCAATGTGACATTGGGTTTTTATGAGGCGAGTGGACGGCCATGCCCAGAATGAACTATTGTACATCGTTCACAGCTCTGCTGTCACTTCCTTCTCACTGTGTGCTCTGTTTCTTAATGTCTGCCACAAAATAAATTGCTGCTATTTTATTGTTAGCTGTTATATACAGAGAAATATATGGTAACATATTTCATTCATTTTTTAATATAAATAGTACTTACAAAATACTATTAACAAATGTATAATGTAAACACAGTTACATGAATGATCAGCCAGTAACTACACTGATTTAAATCACAGTAAGTTGTAAACTGATTGATTCGCTAACAAGAATGATTCATGTTCAGGAATCGGATTACACTGATTGTGCTATAAATTTTTGATTCACTACAAGAACCTGGCTTAAAAGAGTCATTCACTAAGGAAATGGACTATCCTGTTATTTTATATCCAATATTTAAAACTAGCTGTTATAAGTACAAAGAAAATAGGCACAGTGCAACCAATGTCTGTTTTACATGCCGAAGGTTGTGTGAAACCTTTTTCATGATTCATTTTTGTCCTTAGGAAAAATTTCTTTACATATGTGAATACATTTGCATTACATTTATGCATTTGGCAGACATTTTAATCCAAAGCAACTTACAATGCATTCAGAGTATACACTGTATCAGTTCATGCATTCCCTGGGATTCGAACCGATAACCGTATGTGAGATGTTGTCATTCTGATAAATTATATTTTTGTATGTTTATATATATATATATATTTATATATATATATATATATATATATATATATATATATATATATATATATGTGTGTGTGTGTGTGTGTGTGTGTGTGTGTGTGTGTGTGAGTGAGTGTTTTTGTGCACTTAATGTAATGATATTCATAAAAATGCATGACATTGATTGATAAACTTTAGGTATAGCTTAAGTGTCCAATTACTTTAGAGGCCATTGGAGGTCTTCAAGAATGGTAAACTGCAAAAAGATATTTTCAGTGGACAAAAGCCATTTACTCCAACAAAATACACATCAAATTTCAAAACCAGACCAAAGATGACAGCGTCTGCATCGGTAGCCTTGGATGACTCCATGAGTCCTTTGAAAACCAGAGAACTGCCATTAGCTTGTGATCCAAAGCCCTAGAGATCCTCCAACCCAGTCACAATGAATTTGAATTTCAAGTTGATGATTTAGGTGCGAGGTTATTTTTTTGTATTATTCCTAGACACCCCCTAACACACACTCCAGTCAGGCAGCGCTCCCTGTCTACTTATGACCTTCTCCGCAGCCATATTCTTCACAGAGCAAGAACACAGCCCTCAGCGAGACACGGCTTCTCTCTCCAAAGTCTCTCCATGCTTTGGCGCTTGTTTAAAATTTCTCACAGAGACAAAAGATGGATTAAGTAAAGTTGCTTCAAATCCTCGGCAGGCGAGTTAAGGGTTCTTGCTGAATAGTGATGATAAATATGTACTTTTTTCTCCCTTAGATTTGATTTGCAATGAACAATGCAGCCGATTCTATTCCGCCGTTCCTCCTAAGTTAATATTTCTACAACAAATTCTCCATCCATGCACGACGACCCAACTCAGTCTTGAAAAACAATGCTTAATTTTACAAGTCCCTGTAGCTTTGGCTACAACGTGAATTATTAATCTTCCACAGCTTGCAAAGTCTTGTTTCAAAGCTTTGTATTTCCAGAGAGAGAGGGGGAAAATTTAATCAAACACTAAGAAAGAAGAGTCTGAGGGTGCACAAAGTCTTCAGAGACAAACTGTCACTGTGAGAGGAGTGAAAAGGACAAGCCAGACCTGTGCTAGCATGGTTGAGCTTCACCTCAGGTGAGTTTCTGCAGCATGCGTCTCACGTTGTCATGTTGCCACTGCAAACACATCTGTCTCCCTCTCTCTCTCTCTCTTTCCTCAGGCCTGCATATGAAGGGAAATGTTATATTTAGCTGACCAGTATTTTGTTTGTTCACTGGATGTATCGGTGCCCTTGGAAGACTGCCAGATTGCTGCTGAGCCCAATCTCTCTCTCTTTCTTTCTTTCTCTTTTTGTCTCTCATATATATGTATAAATTTATAAATATACATTTGATTGACTGCCTTGAACCTTTCAGTGCAAGTCAGCTGATTTATTGTGACATTGCCACCCAGAGTGAAATGCCATGTCCAAAAGTACCAAGTTGACTTCACATTGCACTTCCAAAATACTAATAATCTTCTAGAAGCATCAAGAGTTATCAAAGAAAACTGCATGCTCATTTAATCCTGTCAATCATGAAACACCTTGGGTGTATTAATACTGTACTTTATTACCACTTTATTAAAAGGACAGTTCGCCAAACAAAAATCTAGCTCCTAAATGACAAAAAAGCATTATGAAAATGGCCAATTCATCTTTTGCATTAAATTATAAGTCTTAGTCATTATTTACTTACCCTCAAACCCATACAACTTTTTTTTTTCATCAGTGGAACACAAAAGGATATGTTCTGAATGATAATCACGCTGCTCTTTTCCATACAATAGAAGTGGATTTTCAAGACTTTCAAGCTCCTAAAAGGACAAAAAAAAAAGAACCATAAAAAGCACCATGAAATTGGCCAATACAACTTATGTGTTATATTCCAAGTCTTCAGAAGTTTTGTTTACAAAAGACATATCAAAACATAACAAAAATTTGTTATTCACTGAATATCTTGCCTTGACATTTTTGGTCTCTATTCACTTTCATTGTATAGAAAGAGTAACAGTTGATGCTCCTTTAGCTTTTTTTGGTACAATTTTCACTGCCAGAGCAAACAAAACAGAATAATTGAGCATGTCGTGGCTGAAATGTCAATTCTTTTCATATTAGTCTGAAATATACAATGTATTTTTGTACACTGTAGTATATTAAATGGCACTGACCTCACTTCTGTGACAATTCATCATGCTAACACCTCAGCAAACCAGTTTACCTGTGTCTGACCCGAGGATTATATCAAAATTAGAATTTATTAAATCGATATTTGCCATGTTGTTTTATCTGACACATATTTAGATAGTAATGAGCTCAGCTCACATCAGATTCGGGCCTAATTGGATACATTACCTTGGCAAAGCTTCTGCATGCGTGGGTGCCGCGATCCTGGAAGGTTTCACCGTGTAAATGCGCTTTAAGAGTCTTAAACGGCATTTGTTTTTGAAGACAAATATCCCAAGCAGTCATTCAGGCTTAAAAAAACCTTGACCTACTTCTAAACATGGAAATACTCAAAAGAAAATAAGTCAGTCTGTGTGTGATTGTTGTCTTGATTACAGCGTAAAGTGCAGTCAACCTGCTGCCCTGGTGGTTTCTCACTCAAATTCTCTGTAAATGAGATTACCCTTCCCAGAAAGCTTTTGTGCACTCAAACTTGGTTTTCTATATACTCACATGTCTTTCACAGAATCTCTTCTCTTCATGTGAGAGATTAATGCGAGTGGACAGGAGCAAACAGCTGAATCACACTTTCAAAGGCTGCATCACACGGCATCGGGGTGGCCACCTCTGCTCTGGCCTCGTCTGATCACTGGACCACGTTGGCTTTTATCAGCACAATCTGCTCCCGTGTCCCTTGTGATGAGAAATCACCTGGCCTCCAATTGAGGAAAAGCTGTCCAAACCAACCGAGGTTCACCAGTTTGTGGTCTGGACCTCAACGGCGACACTCACAAATTTAATGTAGAATTTGAACTTGAATACAAAACCTCAGCGGCGGAAATCCTCAAATACAAACATTTGACTGTTAATCATTACGAAGATGATTTCTGAAGAAGAACTCAGACTGAATTTGCTCATTTTAATTGGATGTATGCAATGCAGCTCACATTTCCTAAATAAACAAAGGGAATTGAGCTTTGCCATTTTCAAAGTGCAATGAGTCTTATCATACATCAGCAAATGGAAAGTGCAATGAGGAGGAGCTGTAAAATCATTTATGTATTCATAGAGAATTACTCAACCTCTGCTACAGTGTTATCGTACTCTGAGAGTTAGTGTGAAAGCCCCAGATTGAGAAACATTTTTGGACAAAAATAAAAGCAATATAAAGTGTTTACACCAACATTTAGACTAAAATGACCCTAAAAGCACCAGAACCTGCTGCTAGCATAATGGAGCTTACAGTGAAGTTTCCTGCACTGCACTGTAATTAGATTTTTATTTTTGCTTTCCTCTGCCAACCTGCTTTGCTTGTGTCATAACGATTAACTGGCAAGAGAGCTTCTTCCACACTGACCTTTAGACAATTTTATCACAAGTTTAAATTTGTCAGCTAACAATGTCCTACAGTGGATATAAAGTACATGCAGCATAGTATAAGTCATTTTTTTCTGATTTGTAAAAAAAAAAAAAATCCACTACATCTCTATATGTACTGTGTAAAAGAGTATTATGTAGTTTAAATTACATTTGAAACAGTTTTGGGATATAATTGTGCCTGGAGTTTAATGAATATGAAATACACAAAATATTATTTAATAATCATAATAATAATAATAGTAACTAATAATAATTTAACATTTTAGGATATTTTGACCAAATGATGGATTGATATGTAAAAATAAAAATAATTATAATAATATTTACAATGATAATATTTTAACAAGAATATTTTAATTTTATTTATTTATGTATTTTTTGCTCAAGTTGACCAAATTACAGCTTGTTTGCAAATGATAAACAATAAAAGTATTCTGTTCAAAAGGGATTTTTACCTTGATTTTTCACATCACGTTTCTTCTTGGCTGGCTGTCTCTGTGGTGTCTCTTTGTAACCAAGTAAAGAAACAACAACAAAAAAAAGATGGTGTTAGTGGCTAAATTGTTGGTTATTGTGTAAAATGTTTATAACTGAATGGCAATTTGTAATGTGTGTAAAAATTACAAACCTTTTCCCACAATAAATAACAAAATGGTTTATTTTATTATCTTTGCGATCTACATTTTAAATCCAAATTTTATTATTTATTTTCATATTTTAAGGTCTGGGAAAGGGACCTTCAGTAAAAGGGAAAACAATAAAATAGTAAAAATAATTAAGTTTAACATGTCATCCATATAACAAAATCTGTTGGTTTTAATAAAAATCAACCCCTGAAATTCTAAAAATGTCCATAATTCATCATACACACGTTTATGTGCATCATACATCTGCAGGAAAGCCACTGCAAATGGCGGTCGGTGTCACTGAGGTTCTGTAGGCGGAGAATCGCCGCCTCCTCAAGTTGCAGCTACGCTTATCTCAGTCAACAGGCTGCGGCGAGTCTGACAAGCACTTTTGTCTCAGCCCACGTGCACTCCTTTATCTCTCTTTCTTTCCTTCACCCTCCTCTTCTTCTTCAACAGCTGTCTAAACCCAAGCACCCCTCAGCCTCTTCATCACCCACTTACGCCAACTTTGCGCAGCCAATTAGCATGTTGAAATCCCAATCAAAACAACAGTCTGTCAGCCTGTAACAGAACGACACTCGGTTACTCAGCCTTCATAATCCATACGCCTGAGAGTTGAGCTTTGACAGTACAAGTGTTGTAGCTGTGGTGATATCCCTGTGTATGTCTGGAGACTTTCTGGATGTCTTAGTATGCCAACACACACCTCGACTCACAATACAACACAGAAACTATCATATATAGATCATTCTGCAATGGTAATCTGCAAATTGGAGCACTTAGGGCAAATTCATTAAGTATGCTATTGCTTTGTTCAGCACATTTTTTTTTTATTGTGATCATTTACTCTAATAGGCTTAATATAGGTGTTGCTGATTTGGTGGAAATAGGACTAAAATTAAACTTGACGACAAATAAGGGACATTTCCATAGTATGCTTAATGTTTTGCTCAACGGCTGGTGTCATTATTATTAGCAGGCATTGAGCGGCCAAACGCTTTCTGTCACTTGCAAATGAAGATGTATGACAGCACATTTCTCCCAGTTCAAGAAGCATTGTGGACTCTCTGGAAAATGTTTTTCCTCCACAGCTTCAATTTGTATTCATTTCAGTGTACAAAAAAAGAAAAAAAAAAACATCTACATATTGTGAAGGGCTCGTCATAGGAGGATGAATGAGGAGATTATTTGCATAAGCTGCCTCAGCATTAGCTATAAGATGGATTTTGCATCACTAGCTTTGTGATCCCTGACTGTAAGAGTTTCTCTGAGATACCAGACAAGATGAGACTCTTTTAGATTTGATAGCAGAATCCAAAACTGACACTCACCAGATGCAAGGAAAGCTTTTTAAAAGTTGAAAGACTCTAAAAAATAAAAGTTATTTACTAGCATGTACTGTATGGCTCCATTAAGAACTTTTAATATACATGGAAACTCTTCATTGCACAGAAAGTTCTTAATAGTGGATAAAGGTTCTTCAGATTATTAAAAAGTTTTGTTAAGTGGTTCTTTTAAGAACTTTTCCATTCAAGGTTCTTTGTGGAACCAAAAATGGTTCCAAATAAATAAATAAATAGCCAGCCAACTGTTGGAACCTTTATATATATGAGTGCATGATACATAGTTCATTTCATTTTCTTCTAAAGAAGAAAATGAAATGTTTTGTGTTTTACCATGGAGCAATAAAATAAAAATGAATGAATGAATGAAAAAAATAAAAAATAAAAAAATGAAAAATATAATTAAAAAATTACTATTTTTTGTTTTATCAGAGATAAACAACGTAAGAAAATCAAAAAGATTAAAAAAAAAAAAAACATTTAAAGTTCCTTTTTAAAAATGAGTTTCTCAAATTGAATTGACTGGTGCCTTTGTACAGGTTTCAACAGGTCTTCTACACTAGAAGATGCCATAACTGAATTATTCCCTCAAGTGAAGTGTCCAAAATCACTGATTCATTTAGTAATAAAATGCTAGTTGATTTATTTACTCAACTGATTTGTTCATAACACCAGTTCATTTAGTAATAACACATCTGCACTGAAAATAATAATAATAATAATAATAATAATTGGTGTACAAATTTCAATTGTTAGTAAATTTCTAAATTTAATTAAAATGAAAATGACAAGTAACACATTAAATTCAAATGAAATTTTGAAGTAGAAAAAAAAAGAAATAGTATTTTCTTCTTAAAATGTAGTCCAGTACACTGTAAAAAAAAATTAAGTTGTAGATAAAACAAAGATAATTTCATTTTTTCTTTTTGTTGCTCAGAGCCAAACAGTGGTTAAATATGCTTTGGTTAATTTGGTAATCATTTTGTATAAGTGGAACAAAACCAACCGAAGTAACTGGCAATATTTATAATATAGCTAAAATGTCAGTTACTTAATATTAGTTTTTTGTTTATTGAACTGCTGTATTACAGTAATATACAAGTGAAGACACAGAGAAATTGGGTAATATATCATGCTAGAAACAATAACTGGCTCTGTTTGCCAGAAATATAAAAGGGAAATATTTCTTTGTCATAGGGACACGACTGTTTCATAATGAAATACTGCAGCATACAGTTTCATGGCCAGTAAGAAACATTTATGGCCTGTAAATTTTCTCAAAGGTCAGAAAGTCATTTTTTGACCCAGCTTGTTAACTCTTTCTATTATATATTCTGCTCTGTTTACCAAGATGGAAAGTAGGATGTAACACAGTGGAGAGACAAATGGGCAAGCCAAAGGAGCGCCGGAAATGATTTTTCAAAACAAATTTGGACATCGATTCCCTAAGGTTGTGGAACAAGTGAGCAGGTTTAATTGGGAAGATGCCCTAGAATAGGAGCTCACCTGGAGAGGACCATTTTTTACACTCTTTCCTGGTTTCTCTCCGTCTCTCCCCCTCCCTCTCTATATTCTTTATCTCAGTCTGTCAGAGAGGCTCTGTAATCACTTCATCTGTTATCAGTCATTCCCACTGTTTCTGCCATCCCAGAATGCTCGGCTCTCGGTTGAAAGTCTCCTCTATCGACAGCCCTGGGTTATCAGCAGCCTGTGAGGGAACATCACACGGACACTCCGTTTGCTGTGCATGTCTCTTCTAGATTTACATTGTTTTATTCTCGACTAGTTCATTAAAGTATATATATATATATATATATATATATATATATATATATATATATATATATATATATATATATATATATATATAATCATCTCAAAGTAACTAAACTACTGTATACTGTATTGTATAATGTATATATTCATACTGTACATACTGTAAAGTTTTCTAGTAATTATTTGTATTTAATGGTGAATACAATAAGAACAGAAGTCATTCAGTTCGGAATGGCATGAGGGTAAATAAATACAATTAGATTTTTTTTTCTCGAATTAACGATTCCTTTAATCATATTCTTCAAAAGTACTTTTAATTTCTTAAACTTGTTTGTCTGCTTCAATGCCGATATTACAGTACAGCATTGTTTTTTTCGCTATGCATGCATCACCGTGATTAGGAATGCTGTCCTGGATGTGCTTTGTGCTGTCGGATCTGTTGACTTTGATTTGCCTGTTGTCTTATTTGTTCCCTGTTTTTGCATCAGTTCCAAATCCATATCATGACTCAGCCCACAAGCAAGCTGCCCGCGTCTATATTTGCACTGACTCAAAAGCGTACCGTTAAGTGGGTCACATCTTAGGAAACTTTGGCCTGCTTTGCCAGTTGGACCCATGGTAATGAGGACAAAAGGAGGGCGAAATCTGTTGGCCCTTGTGCGGCGCTGACTCATAAATGAGAGCGCTGCAGATTGACGCAGTCTTACCAAATTTTGGCCCGACCTGCCGGGAGCTCGACGTGAGGGTAGCCTGTATGACCTCATCGAACATCCTCATAAATCAGAAAAGTTTGGTGCTCCTAAAATGTATTTTCCTCTGAGTTTGCTGCAATCTGCATAGAAACGGTTAAGCAGAAAACCTGCGATGGAAGCAGCAGTTTTATGACTTTGCAGCTGAATTAAATGAGGCATGTTGATGGCTTTGTGCCTAGAGTGATAAAAGTGATTTTCTTTTATTTTTTCACGAGCAGGCCTCAGTGGTACAGGTAGCCTCAGTACTTGGCTTGATGGGGCCTGTCCATTTTCAGCTCCCTTTTGCTCTAGTGGAGATGAAGAGGCCGTGATTGTGCCGGAATAAATATCCGGGAGTGCATGTGGCCTGAATCAACCCTAGTTCATTTTGCTCGACATTGTAAGGTCACTCTCAATGGCTGGGGGGAGGAGGGGACGTCCTGCTAATCCAAGCCCTCTTCCAGCTCACATGTAGGGATTACATCTTCCTTTACATTACGACAATCGTCCCCGTGCATCTCGTGATGACCTGTTCTCGAAGCTGGAGAAAGAACATGACCAAAACACATGCTTAATTATGGCGCATCTCTACAGCTGTTGCATTTTCTGTTACTATGGTGACAGTCAGTCATGTTGGCCTTGATGTTTTCATAGACCCCTCTAATTACGCTCTGTGGTTTAAAATGACTCTGGACGTTTCGGTGCACTTGCAAATGCTTCTGACAACACGGTTCACTGAAAGAGAAACTGTAAAGGTAATGTTTGCCCTACAAAACTTGAGGGCAACGTCTTTGATTCTGATATAGCGCATATCCTAAATCATTAGTAGTAATGTTGTATGTGTATGTCTACATGTTTGGTTAATTTTGTTAATTATATTTTACAATCATCCAAGCCATTTTACTCTGTGCCCTAACGATTATGAAGACAAATACTATTTTTCAAAAATTAGTATTTGTAAAAAATAAATAAATGAATAAAATAAGTATTTGTTCTGTTGCATTCTGTCTGACAAGTCGATAATTATTTTAAATAGCAGTATTTTAATACTGACCTACAATCAATAAATTGTTGATGTAAAAATGTAAATGGTTAAATATTAAAATTATTGATAGCAATACATTTTAATTAAAAAATTTCAAGTTCTACAAATTTAAGCATTACAACAGCAAAACTGTATAATATATATTTAATTTCAAAAGTTGAAATTATATTTAACATAATTAACTTTAAGTGATCTTAATGGCAATAATAATCCAAATGTAAAAAAGATAAAATGTGCATGCATATTTAAATATCCAATACAGAAATATATATTAAAAAAATCTCTAATAATGGTAGATAAGATATCAATACTGTATATCATGCATCAATGCACCAAGCACAATAAGACCATAATGTGTATTAGAAAAGTAAATAGGTTCAATGTTAATTTCATGACTTATAAATATATAACATATATAGCATCAATATATAACATTAATCATATGTTGTATGTGATTTTGTTGCTTTGTGAAGAAATTTGGTCACTTTCACACTGGAAAAAAAATGGCGTAGAAACAATTTTCACTTAGAAATTGCTAGTAGATTTCACAATTAATTACAAAGAAACAGCAAGTAATACATTGAATTAAACATGACATTTTGAAAAAAATAATAATAATTAGGTCCCACTTTATATTAAGTGGCCTTAACTACTATGTACTTACATTTAAATTAATCATTTGGTACAATGAACTTTGTTTTTACATTGTACTTATATTTTTAAAATACCTGTATGTAATTACTTTTTTTTTTTTTTTTATGTTAGTACATAGAAGTTAAGGCCACCTAATATAAAGTGGAACCAAAAATTAAATATTATTTTTTTTTATTATTATTATTACACTCCAATAATTTTATTTAAAACTTCAAAAAATAATTATTTTACTATGGAAACTGGCCACATCACACTAACTTGACCAAGTAAACCATATCATTTATTCCCATTTAATTATTATACCTGCCAGAAATATTATCACATTAACTCACCTTGAAATGTCATACATATATCATGCTAGATGAAGCTTTGTGTGAGTCGGCCGTACGTTTCATTTATCATTGGGAACACACAAGCCTGAGATCCATAAACAAAATCCAGCCTCCTGTGAGGCGCAGTAGATGTGAGGTGGCCGACACTCTCTGACAGCATCTGAAACCAGCCCCTCCGGCAACCCATTTATTTTTAACTCTCCCTCATCCCACCCTGCAAAAAAAGCTACCAGCTCACCATTAGTGCAGTCACATGCTGTCAGCGATGCATGGGCCAGTGGATGGCAACAAAAGACCAAGAGTCCCCTCTATACATATCCAATCAGCTTAAACTCTAAAATAATAATAACCAATAAGATATCTCAGCATTTCAAAGTGTGCTCCAATTTTCCAAGATAATCAATCGTTATTTTACCTACTTTAACACTATACTTGTATTGCACATCAAAAATATTCTCATTAGCGTCTATATTTATGTTTCTAAGGATTGTAGAAGAAATATCAAGCAAATGCTTCTTCAAGTGCAACCTTGAAAAAATAAAATTCTTGCGGTGGGAATGAATATTTGCAGCTGCTGAAGATGAGACAGAGCCAATGGATGATTGACGGAAACATGAAAGCATTGTAACACAAGAACCGTGTGGAAGACGGCATGTTTGTGTGTTTGCAACTCCTTATTTTGTTGTGCCTGTTACAGGACTGCCAGCTGTGCCGTGCTCCAGTTTTAAAAGCTGAAGAATAGTCTCTCCGGAGAGCAAAACATGCAGTCTTAGATGCAGGAGAGGAATGGACGCCCACTTTCTAGCTTTAATGCACTTCAAAAACAGTTTGGATGCATTAACCACCTCTGGTTAATATTCTGAGTGTGTGGTGACCCCGATAGAGTGCAGCATAAAAACTCCCACCCATTTTGCCATGACAATCGTGATCTATGGGCAAGCTTACAACTGTGCATGCGTGTGAGGCCACGGGTGTCTTTTTTACATTTCATTCTTGGAGCAATCATGTATCTCAACCACTGTGTCTATTCTGTCATTAATGCTTTAATAAAGCATGAAGGTGGCTCGCTCGCTCACCTTGAGGGTGTGAGCATGCATGCGTGTGTGTATGGGAGGGTGAAGAGTGTGTCAAGTGTCCGCTGCTGTGTGTCAAACTGACTCACCAATCAGGAGAGGAGGTGGATTAGTTCATTGCTGTAGCAGTGGGCAGACTATTAGAGCTCCTCATGCAGTCACATCATCTCTTTTTCTCTGTGCATGTGTGAGCATTGTAGAAATGGCCTAAAAACCGAAAACAAGATATCAAAACAAGTGGAATTAATTTTTTAACAAAGGTATTTTACCAAAATCACGTCTCTCAGATTTGGCCTGCAGTTCAACTCAAGAAAGTACGGTCCAGGTTACTATGTTACTCACAAGCAAACATGGTGAATAATGGTCTTGATTTTTGAATGGTCAGCAGTTAAATAAATGAATGTATGAATGAATATCACAATCATAAGCTGACTTTTTGAAGTGATTTAAATATTAAAACATTATACACATATAATGTTTAATTCAAAAATAAAAAGCGAGTTCATAATTACAGGATGGTAATTGAAAAAAAAAAGTATTTTTATAAAGTCCTTTATTTTTTGCCATACTGCACAGATACTTAAAATGTAATTAGATAATTGGTTAAACTATATTTATAACATAAAACATAAATATAAAACTGTAAAAAAAAAAAAAATATATATATATATTGTGGCAGGGGGGGCGTGGTTTAGCGAAGTCTGCAGCGGGAGAGAGAATCAGGAGACGATCGGTAAGTGAGTGGTTTGGGCAGAGACGAGCAACACCTGTCTCTTGTTTCAGTAATTGGCGTGGAGAGAGTATAAAACGCCAGGAGAGACAGAAGCAAGACAGAGAGAGACGGACTGCTGACGTGACCCGAAACCGGAAGAAGTCACCCGGAAGTGTTATGTGATCGTGCCGTTGTTGATGCTAGAGTAAAAGTCACCGTTGGTGCAAAGTTTGTTTATGTTAATAAAATATACGTCAGCAGTCCAGCCGACCCCTTTGTCCTCTTCCTTTCCTCCCACGAACTTACTACACTGGTGCCGAAACCCGGGAAAGGAAGAAGGAGTGCCGCCGCCATGCAGAGTCCCTCCTCTACGCCATTTGCGGACGTCATTTCATCCCTCGCGGCCCTGCATCAAGAGCAACACCAGGCCCTGCTGGACTTAAGAACGGATCAGGAGCGGCGATTCCACGCCATCCTTCAAGCCCAGCAGGAGGACCGCGAGAGGTTCCGGAGCTGGATCGACCGGGAGGTTCGCGCCGAGGCCACGGGACCGCCCGCGGTACCCGCTCACTTACCCCTCCACAAGATGGGACCACAAGACGACCCGGAAGTTTTTCTGGAACTGTTTGAGAAAGCTGCGGAAGCGTGCGGCTGGCCCCGCGACCAATGGCCGGTCCGTTTGATCCCCCTGCTCTCGCGCGAGTCCCAGGTGGCCGCACAACAGCTACCGGTGGCGAACCTCCTGGTCTTCGACGACCTGAAACGGGCCATCATTCAGCGGGTCGGCCGGACCCCAGAGCAGCATCGCCAGCGGTTCCGTTCCCTGGACCTGGGGGAATCCGGTCGGCCATTTGCGATGGCCCAGCAGCTCCGGGACTCCTGCCGCAAATGGCTACTGGCCGAGGGAAGTGACGTGGAACACCTCATCGACCTCGTGGTGCTGGAGCAATTCATCGCTCGGCTACCGAAAAAAACAGCCGAGTGGGTCCAGTGCCACCGTCCCACGTCACTGGACTCGGCCGTCCATCTGGCAGAGGACCACATGGTGGCGTGCCCCGGGGTCGGCGAACCCCTAACATCTCTCTCTCTCTCTCCCTCTCTCTCCTCCCCGTCTCTCTCTCGACCTGTCCCTCTCCCTAGGTCCCGTCCACCCGGTCCTCCTCGTGTCCCGCCCCGGGGGCGGGGCGGGTTTGTGTAATGGTATTATGGGAATCCAAGGGCCCCGCCCAGGGGGGCGGGGCTGATGGCTGCCGGAGGGGACAGCGCTTCTGTTTCCCCGCTCTCTCCACGCCAATTCTCCAATCCACTCCCTGCCACTGGGGCGGCGGGGAGGTCTGGGCTGGCCTGTTGGCGTTGTGGGGACCCGGAGCATTTTGTGGACAGGTGTCCAGTGATGGAGGTGGGGACGATGATCCGGGTCCCGGATGTCCCACAGGCCACCCCCTGTCAGGCAGGAGAGTACCAAATACCTGTGAGTATCAAGGGGGGTACATATCCGGCCTTGGTGGATTCAGGATGTAACCAAACCTCAATCCATCAAAGCCTGATTCAACCGGGGCATTGGATACAAGCCGTGTGGTTAAGGTGCGGTGCGTACACGGGGATGTGGTGGAGTACCCCGGTTGTCCCAATTATTATTCAATTCAGGGGACAAAAAGCATAGTGTGGAGGGGGCGGTTAGTCCCCACCTCCGGCATCCGATAATTTTTGGGAACAAATTGGCCCGCGTTTACTGTTTTTATTGGGGTCGTTATGTGCGGATGCCTCTTGGGGAAAGAAGGCACGGAAGGAGGCTGCGCGTGTGCAGGTGGGAGAAACTGAGCCAGGACCGCGGGGTTCTGCTTCTGGGGAACCGAGCGAAATCGGGAGACTTATTCTCTCGGAGCGTGATGACTTTCCTCTGGAGCAGTCTCAGGATGAGACATTAAAACACGCTTTCCAACAGGTCCGCTCCATCGATGGCCAGCCTCTCCAACCTGCCCACCCGCTCACCTATCCGTATTTTGCCATTTTAAGAGATCGGTTGTATCGAGTGACCCAAGACGCTCGGACAAAAGTGAATACAACCCATTTGTTGATTCCGAAGAGCCGCAGGGAAATGCTTTTCCATGCGGCTCATTCTAATCCTATGGCGGGCCATTTGGGACAGGCAGCAACACTGAATCGCCTCATGACCCGTTTCTTTTGGCCAGGCATTCACGACAACGTGCGCAGGTGGTGCGCGTCTTGTCCTGAATGTCAGTTGGTGAATCCACCGGCCGCCCCAAAAGCGCCTTTGCGCCCCCCTTCCCTTAATGCAGGTCCCCTTCGAAAAAGAATTGGTATGGACCTCATCGGGCCATTAGAGCGATCTGCACGGGGACATCGCTTTGCATTAGTCATAGTTGACTATGCAACACGATATCCTGAAGCAGTGGCCCTCTGCAACATTTCCGCTAAGAGTGTTGCGGACGTCCTGTTTCGTCTTATCTCCCGGGTGGGGATCCGGAAAGAAATCCTCACCGATCAGGGCACGGCGTTTATGTCACGTACGTTACGCGAACTGTACGGATTATTGGGCATTAAATCGATTCGAACTAGCGTCTATCACCCACAGACCGACGGCCTGGTCGAACGATTTTAATCGCACACACCTATCCATGATCCGTAAATTCGTTCAAGAAGACGCCAAGAATTGGGATAAGTGGCTAGAGCCCTTGTTATTGGCTGTGCGAGAGGTCCCACAAGCCTCCACGGGGTTTTCCCCCCTTTGAGCTTCTCTATGGACGCCAGCCCAGAGGGGTGCTGGATGTACTGAGAGAAACTTGGGAGGAGGGGGCCGTCTCAGGGCAAAAACGAAATTCAGTATGTGCTGGACTTGAGAACAAAACTCCACACTTTGGGGCGGCTATCAATGGAGAATTTGTTACAAGCCCAGGACCGCCAAAGCCAGCTATATAACAGGGGAACTAGATTACGCAAATTTGCACCGGGAGAGAAAGTACTTGTATTACTCCCAACGTCGAGCTCAAAGTTAATGGCTAAGTGGCAGGGGACCGTTTGAGGTCGCACGACAAGTCGGAGATCTCGATTATGAAGTAATACGGTCCGATAGGAACGGGGCCCGTCAGATCTATCACCTCAACCTCCTAAAAAAATGGAATGAGGCAGAATCAGTGATGTTGGCAACGGTGATTGGAGGGGAGGAGGATCTCGGACCAGAGGCGAATGTCAAACCACAATCCCTCGCTCTGGCCCCAGGGGGAGATCACCTCTCGCCGTCCCAACTTACTGATCTAACGAAATTACAGGCAGAGTTTGTCGACGTCTTCTCGCCCCTACCGGGCCGTACTAACCTGATTCAGCACCATATCGAGACCGAGCCGGGCGTGGTAGTTCGCAGCCGGCCGTATCGCTTACCTGAGCACAAGAAAAAAGGTAGTTCAGGCTGAATTAGGTGCAATGCTTGACATGGGAGTAATAGAAGAATCCAATAGTGATTGGGCGAGCCCGATAGTTTTAGTTCCGAAAACGGACGGCTCAGTCCGGTTCTGTGTGGATTACCGCAAGGTGAATGCTGTGTCGAAGTTCGACGCGTATCCAATGCCGCGGGTTGACGAGTTGCTTGATCGGCTAGGCACGGCTCGTTTTTATTCGACATTGGACTTAACAAAGGGTTATTGGCAGATCCCCTTGTCTCCATTATCCAAAGAAAAGACAGCTTTCACAACGCCGTTTGGATTACACCAGTTTGTCACCCTTCCTTTTGGGTTGTTCGGGGCGCCGGCTACCTTTCAGCGCCTCATGGATAAGATTCTGCGGCCCCATGCTGCATATGCAGCTGCCTACCTGGATGATATCATTATATTTAGTAATGATTGGCAGCGGCATATGCAGCATTTGAGGGCTGTCCTGAGATCGCTGAGGGGAGTGGGACTCACGGCCAACCCAAAGAAGTGTGCGATTGGGCGGGTGGAAGTAAGGTATCTGGGCTTCCACTTGGGGCATGGGCAAGTGCGTCCCCAAATTGACAAGACAGCTGCTATTGCGACCTGGCCACGTCCCAAGACCAAAAAGGAGGTAAGGCAGTTCTTGGGGCTGGCGGGATATTATAGACGGTTTATTCCTAATTATTCGGACCTCACCAGCCCTTTGACTGACCTTACTAAAAAGGAGGTGCCAGATACGGTCCAGTGGACGGAGCCGTGTCAGCAGGCCTTCACCCAGGTAAAGGCTGCCCTGTGTGGCGGGCCGTTGTTACACTCTCCTGATTTTTTCTCTCCCTTTTCTGTTGCAGACGGACGCGTCGGACAGGGGGCTGGGTGCAGTCCTGTCCCAGGAGATGGAGGGGGAGGAACGGCCGGTGCTGTACCTTAGCCGGAAGCTCTCAAAGAGAGAGGCTAAGTACAGCACCATAGAGAAAGAGTGCCTTGCTATCAGATGGGCCGTCCTCACCCTCCGCTACTATCTCCTGGGGCGAGAGTTCACCCTCTGTTCGGACCACGCTCCTCTGCAGTGGCTCCACCGCATGAAGGATACCAATGCGCGGATCACTCGTTGGTATCTGGCTCTACAGCCTTTTAAGTTCAAGGTGATCCACAGGCCGGGTGTTCAGATGGCTGTGGCCGACTTCCTCTCCAGAAATGGGGGGGGGGCTGCAGGCCGGATGGCTCCCCGGCCTGAGTCGGGCGGTGGGGGTATGTGGCAGGGGGGGCGTGGTTTAGCGAAGTCTGCAGCGGGAGAGAGAATCAGGAGACGATTGGTAAGTGAGTGGTTTGGGCAGAGACGAGCAACACCTGTCTCTTGTTTCAGTAATTGGCGTGGGAGAGAGTATAAAACGCCAGGAGAGACAGAAGCAAGACAGAGAGAGAGACGGACTGCTGACGTGACCCGAAACCGGAAGAAGTCACCCGGAAGTGTTATGTGATCGTGCCGTTGTTGATGCTAGAGTAAAAGTCACCGTTGGTGCAAAGTTTGTTTATGTTAATAAAATATACGTCAGCAGTCCAGCCGACCCCTTTGTCCTCTTCCTTTCCTCCCACGAACTTACTACATATATATATATATATATATATATATATATATATATACACATACATACATACATATTACAGTTTGGCTAAAGTACCAGTGCATTGTGGCAAAAATAAATCTGGAAAATGTGCCATGTAGTTTTGTTTCATAAATCTATTAAAAAAAAATCACCTTGTGGGTTTAAAACAACTGCACAATTTTGCTCAGAAAAGTGAAATTAGTGACATTTGTTTGCATTCAATGCCACTTGGGTTGATATTTTATTATCTAATGCAATGATTTTTAAATGTAGCTTAACCGTCCAATAACTTTTTGCTGTATTGCTCTGTTCTCATCAGCTCCTATGGAGCAAGAAATAAGGACAGAGAGGAATAATCATATGGCTGTTCTCTCTCTCCAACAGTTTTGGCTGTGAGTCAAGCCTCCCCAACACACATTCTCCCTGTCTCTATCTATCTAAACGCCTGCTCTCTTGCTTTGCTAAAAGAGCGCTCCCAGAGGGCTCAGCGTTGTCTGGCTTAGGGGAGAGGAAACTCTCTGACTAGGCCGGGTACGATGCAGGAGGAGGGTAAGTGGCGCTTGGCTCATGGTACTGCTTTGATTTTTGTCTCTCGTGTTGCCTGACTCCCTCTGGCCGTGGCTCTGGGAGATATGAAGGGTGATGAATGGAAGGGTTTGTGTTTTGGGAGGAGCGGCGTTCCCTCCTGAAACCTTTCAGCAAGACATGCCATCACTCATGGCTGGCTGACCAGGAAAGCGTAATCCCAGGTGCTGCTGGCTGGTGATTTTCAGCCAGTTTTTTGGCAGACTGCTCAACACAATGGATAATAGAGTGTGACAAAAAACAGGACTCAGTGGTCGAGATACGTTTCTCCTCCTATGAGCCTTTGTATTTCTGCTCAATTCAACGAAAAACTTAACTCTACAAATAAGCGATGGATCAAACCAGACCAAACCAGAGGGCAAAGTTTGAACCGATATTGAGTACAAATTCAATAAATCGAAAGCCTCTGCATTTATCTTCATTGTGTTTAATTCTTTGCTGGTGCCCTGTCAAATGAACCTGAACCACTCCTAAAACCAAACAGAAATGGCAGGGTGCTAAAATAAAAATGAATTTATATTTATTTATTTGCTCAACAGTGTGTGAGATTTCTTTCTTAAACCCATCATCTTCATCTCATTGGATGATTAAAAACATTGATGAACAAGGACGTCTATGCAACAAAAATAACAAAACGAACAGCCTAACTGGATCATTTTATACCTTTTCTTCTTTTAAATTGCTCTGCTTTTATCTTTTAAATTTCACTTAATTAAATGTTTAATGCTGAATGTTTATGTAATGTAAAATATGTCAGTGAAGGTCTAGTATTTTCGATTTGTGTGTGGCATCATTTACAAATATCTTCAGTGTAGAATCAACATTGACCATAACTGTTTCTAAGTTACCGTCATGTTATAGATTGTGCATACATATGTGACGTGCTCATTCATTTTTAATTAAGACTTCGCAATGGGCGGAATCAGTGTGTCAACAACTTGTCACCCAACTGTACATTAACTTTTGATATAGCCTAATATCTGGTTGAAAGAACCCATTTTTTGACCTTGAATCCTTCATAGTCACTGTCATTTATATGGCATTGAGAAGCATGAGGAACACGACCACCTTTTCACGCTCCATCTGTCCAGTGTGTGATCAAGCGGCAAACTGCTGACTCAGCCTAAGGCAACGTCCTACTACAGCAGACTCGAAATAACTTGATTTGGGTCAAGTTGTCACACCTACCGACAACCTGTTTTTGCAGCTTTTATGAAAAGAAAAAGGTTTAAATCAGCCTAAGCTGGTTTGCAGGTCTCTGCCTGGCCAAGCTGTTGTTTTGCTGGGATAGTTGATCAAAAATGGTGAAAACATCTCTAAAACTATCAAACCAGCCCACCGAGACTGATCTGACAATTCGCTTTTAGAGCCAAGAGGAACAACTGCATCTTTGCCTGGGATCAATTGCAAGGGATCAATTTCATTTACTTCCAATCTTTGATCAATGAACGTAATGGCTCAGACAGAGAGATGCATGCATATAACCTCTGAATCTTAATCAAGCGGAAGATCACCGATCAGTTCGAATAAACATCACCGTATGGGACATTTAATCCCATTCTGAGACTTATTGTATGACCATAATACATTCTCACCAGAAGATCTCATCACTATTTCATTTATTTGATCATGGATATGATGACTAATGCCTCCTTTTGTTAGAATGTGAATAATTCTCTCAATTGGCCGTATTACAGTCGTACAACAGCCCGCTGTCCCGTCATGTAGCTTTAGCTTCAACAAACAGATTAATGTTGAATTGCAATTTCCTCGCAGTCACCTCCATTAATGGATCCCGGCATCATTTCTGGAGCTCAGAGGTATTGAACAGGTCAGACTATTAAAAAGCCATTTTGGCTATACATGAAGGTGATGTACGAGGTCACCGGCATGAAAGGAAACGTCTTAATGTTTAAGATCAACCGTGATACGATTGTCTTTCTCTCTTTTATTCAGAAAACACACTGTGCCTAAATGTACAGAAGCTAAAGACAAGCCTAGTGTATATTTAGCTCATGTAGGCTGGAACAGAAATTGCATTTTGTTACTTCAAGTCGATTTTCCTTTTTGGTTCTGTCAGGGAAAATTTGCCGGTATGAAATGCTTAAATGTAATACACCAGAATGAGACACAATGTCTCAAATGGCATGGCATAACGTGCTAACTGAAGTGCTTGAATCATTTATGGAAAGACACACTGAGGTTTTATCCATTGACAAAACCGCCAATTCCTGACAAAGACCTGCAACATTCATCCACAGAGACAAATGAAAGATCCTCTTTGTCCTGTTGAGATGGATGAGTTTGGGGGTATTATGAGGTGTAGTTTTAGGGTTCAACAGGCATTAATCAGCATCGTTTGCCTTGCTACTGAATGCCGATAAATTTAAATACATCACTAAGATTTGACTCTTTATTCTCCATCCCTGTCTTTTTCATTTGAAGCCTGACATGCTTCTTGATTTAGGCTGTGATGTGGCTGCCTCTCCAAACAGTCTCAGACTCAGTACATCATATTGATTTCTGTGGGAATGAGATTTGTTGCGAGCAGATCCCTCGTGCTGCTGATGCTGTGCTTGTCAGATGAAGTTGTGCACAAGGAAGGAAGGCAGAAGAATGGAAGAATGGAGTTTGGTGAATCTGACCCCTATGCCTGGAACTGTATATTAAGTTGGGCTGCATACTTGGCAGTATGGCGCCCGGCTACGGTCTAATGCTAGTTCCAGACGGTAAACCTACAAAGCATGCACAGCCCGTTCACTGACTGTCTGAAGCATTATGCACACAAAAATTGCAAGCACTGACTGAAATAACAAAGTCATATTTCAGTCAGTTATATAAGAATGTCCATAATAAATCTAAAAATAGTGGATTTTTTTTTTTTAATGGACAAATCTACTTTAAACACATATGCATTAAACATACTCAAAAATATACAAGAATTATACAATAAAATATTTTCGATATTGAATTCATTATTATTTTCAAACCTCATAATTTTCAAAAAAATCTATTATTTAATATACATTACATAAATATATTTTATATACTGATAAAATAAAAATGCTATAGATATATAAAGTAAACCTTTTTATAGTTTGAGACCTTGTGAATTACAAATAATTATTGAACTGAATTAATTGAAAATTGATCAATACTTCTCTGTAATTAGTTGAAATTGAATTTTGCCACGTTTTGCCAAATATTCCAGATAAACCTGTCCTTATGCAACACTTAAAACCAAAACAGTTTCTGACCTTACACTAGCAAAATTAGTTGGTGAAAATGGTTAACCAACATGATCTTGCTGGTTGAACTAGTCAATAACCCTCTTTCAGACACCAGCATCCAAAAGCAGGCCATCCCAGATGTTAAACTGAACACAAGCCTAGGTAAACAATAAACACTTTTTCACACTTTTTTTCCCCTTCAGTGTGGCAGTATTTGGCTTATACGTTGTGTGCATGGTCGAGCAGGACACAAAATTAATTAGAACAATTATCCTCTCTGGAAAAAGTTTAGTCAACATTCAAATCAAATTCTATCAGCCTGGCTGAAGATGTTTGCTTCTCTTTTTTTCCCCCCACATCATGGCGTTGAACGGAAGAACGGTATTTATATTTTATATGCCCCTTTTTAATGTGATGCTACATGCAGGTTGCCAGGTGGTGTGGAGGTGTACAGGTGTGCATAATTCATAGCTTTTTTCTCTCTTATTTTTCTCTGTGGAGATGGAAGCGGTGGATGGAGTCATGTAGCCCACAGAAAGTCCAGAAAGCATGACTCCTGCAATAGTCCAACATCTTTAAAAGAGCTACACAGTTTAACATGTGCATGCTTATTTGTGTTTGAGTGACTCCCGAAGCATTCAAACACACTGAAAGGTAGACTTCTCAATAATACGTTCAACCATCAGTGCTAATAAAAAAAATCCCTCGTTCCCTTTGTTGTACTCATCTTGTTCCTTCAGAATTGCATGGCCTATTTTGTGTGTGACCTCGATATTTCATTCAAAAAGGTGAACTGTGGACTATTTGGGTGTTTTTATAAAAGCCTATGACCTTTTAATGCACTCTGAGACCATGCACAGTTCTCTTTATTTCATTCTTTCTTAATACGTCTATATTATCATTTAGTTAAGTAATTTTTTAGTCTGGAGCCCTGTTGTTGAGGGTAGGTTATATTTTCATAACATACGAGTCATTTGCTCGTGAATCAGGAACTGTGCTCATGCACTCTTTGCTGTTTATTTGTTTTTTACGTTTGTCCCGAGGACAACTCAACAGAAAGACGTGTTTTGACTTTTCAAAGTAAGATGGTGATGGTGCTTTGAGACTATTTTGGTCAAAAATGTCTAGATGTTTGTTTACCTGAAATAGAGTCGTTCACGAGCTGCAGGTGTTCATCTTCAGAAAGTCCTTCCTCAGTTGCTGCAATAAAAGATAGGATGCATTTACATTTACAGGGTTTTGCATTACCAGTTTTGCCTGGTAAATCGACATAAAATCCTAAATATATATATATATATATATATATATATATATAAGCTATATATTTGGCATGGAGTACCATTATCAAAATTTACATTTTCAACGGGGTCATGCGCCAGCCGAGCAACTGCCACTGAGATGAATGAGAATAGCTTTCTTCGGGTATTAAAGACCTCCTTGATGTAGGTAGCAGACAGCTATGGGAGCTCATAACTTCTCTCTCTCTTTCTCTTTTCATGCTCGCAGAAGTTTGTGTGGGAGGCAGCCTGCCTTGTATTTACCCAGTCAGTCAGGAGCCTACGCAGGAACATCGGAGAGAAAATGCCACACTTTGCTATGGTTCCATCTTCTGATCATAAAGGGAGCGGGAGTGAGCCTCTTCAGCTACTTTGACTTCCCTGATTACTGCATGCCACCATGTTTTTATAGCATACTGAGAGATTTATGCTTTCTGTTATGGAGGTTTTATTTATAATGCTTGATTTTAAGTATTTTATTTTCAGGCATAAAAATGAGAAATGATCATAACTGAAGCATCTTATGCACAGCACTAGAACAACTTATAGCTTGCCCATCATGAAAGTATGGAATTATGTGTTTTCTTACGCCAACTGCAAAAATAAATAAACAATAATGCATGCCTTTATGTTTTTTTGCTTCACTGGAACTCTCAGCCCACAGACAGAAACACTTAATAATCCACAAAACACTCACATCCTAGGGTCAGAACCATTTTGTGCAGGTTGCAATTATATGTGTGTGTGTATATATATATATATATATATATATATATATATAAGCTATAAGGCTATATGAGTTTATTTATAGTACATGGAAAAGGTTAATAAGCATTACATATTTTCTTTGTTATAAACAGAAAGCCTTTTTGACATCACAATTCAGCACCGAACTCAAAACCTATATATAGCCTAAACCGACTAATGAATTATGTATATGACAATACCTGAAAATACATCCAACACAAGACGCCAATGAAGTGGAGAATCTCAGATTTTACACTTCGCGTTTGAACCCTCGGTGCTCCCGTAGTTTGGAGTACGGAAGCATCATGGACATCGTGAACCCAAAAACTCGTTGTCATAAACAAATGTAAGAATAATTCGGTGTGCATATGCTATTTTTTTTTTAACAAAAGAGAATTGAATTACAAAAGCCAGTTGTTAGTACTCCTACTTTGAAGTGTTATCGCGATATTTTAATGCCTTTTTAGAGTGTTTCCAGTGATAAAGTTGGGAGTGTCTGGTCTGTGCTGTTTATGTGGCAGTTTCACATCTGATATCTACTAATCCTGAACTTTGACACTCGTGCTGTATTGAACAGGATCGGTCAACATATATCTGTTATGGATACATCGTTGTCAAAAAAAAAAAATAATCGTGTTAGCGTTTAATTTTGCATTTATTATGCATGTGTGTGTGTATATATATATATATATATATATATATATATATATATATATATATATATATATATATATATATATATCTGTATATACGTATATATACACACGTGTGTGTGTTTACTATCACAGAAAGCTATACTATGCTACTATGCCATTGTTTGTTTACAGATTCCAAATGACAAAAATCCTTCTTCTTTGTAGATGTCAAGACAAGATGATAATTCAGTTTTCTGAGCTCACATGCATGATTAATATGTAAATTATATGATTGCATGATTAAGATATCAGTCATATGATGTGTTTTTGTAATTGCATCACTGACTAACAACTCTTTGTCCTATTATTGATTTTAGTGGAATGCATCAACATTATCTTTCCTAGTCTTGGAGGAGTGAGGTCTGATCCTCTGTGATTATACTCAGAAATGTCAGGCCAAGAGGAGTCGGACAAGGGTGTGGACATGTGGTCCTCCCTCCGCTGTCTGGGGTATCTCTCCAGCTTCAACCTGCTGGTAGCCGTGTGCTTGGGAATGTACGTACGGTGGGAACAGACTGCAGAGTCCATGATTCTGGTCATCTTCATCTTGGGATTGTTCGTTTCGGCCATAGCCTGTATCCTCTACTACTACTTTTCAATGGAGTCCGCCAGTTTAAGTCTCTTCCACCTGTGGTTTGGCTTCCTGCAGGGACTCCTGTGCTTCCTGAACAGCCAGTCTCTGGAGAACGACATAAAGGAGCAGGTCACAAACTACCTGTTGCTCGCTAGCTTAGCCATTCGGACGCTCTGGGCCCTAACAGAACGCTTGTGCAGTAGCGCTACGAATAAACCAGTCGTACTCACCTCGTCCGAGCTTTTAGAGCTCCTGGGATTTGGTGTTGCAAGCATCAGCTTGGTTTTCTACAAATCACTGGCTACGATTGCTCTGATGTTCGCGTTAACGGCCCTCATCGTGGACCTTCGCATGAAGTCGCCCTTGGCTCTCCCTAATCTAGCCTGTTTTGCTGTAATCACCGCTGTTACCTTCTTCCAGTCCTTGGAGATCCAAGCAAACCCCTTCGCGCTCAGCTGCTACCTGGGCCGGCTTATCTGCGAGCCTCTTCTAGACGTGTACTTCAGCAGCTTTTCGGCTACAGAACGCTGGAAGCAGTTTCTCTCAGCCGGTCGTCTGTGGAGGAGATTTTCTCTGTTCCCATTGGCACTTGTTGAGTTGGCATTCTTTGTGCTCTGTGCCTTTAAGCTGGGTAACCTGGATGTTTGGTACCTGGTCATCCCTGGCTTCTGCGTCTTTGGCCTCTTGTGGATCCTGTGCCACATGGTGTTCCTTGTCACGCTATGGTGCTTTCACACCAAACTAAGCGAGTGTCAGAAGACGTGGGCGGCCCAGCGCTCGCAAACGCTCAGTTTGGACAGGATCATGGCCTCCAGGGGCATGCGTCATTTCTGCCTCATTTCCGAACGTCTGGTCCTCTTTTGCCTGATGTCCACCATCATACTAGGGGCCGTCTCATGGCAGGTAAAGCATGTTGATTAATGCTTTCAGAATCATTTCGATCTATCTAGATGAATCATGTTTAACAATACTTGACATTAACAACATAAAACATCATTTACTTCCCCTCATGTCATTCCAAACCTGTATGGCATTCTTTCTTCTATGGAACACAAATGAAGATACTCTGAAGAATGTGTCAGCTGGTTTTAACCATACAATAAAAGTCAATGTAATCAAAATAGTTTGATTACCAACATTCTTCAAAATACCTTCTTTTGCATTCTGCAGAACAAAGTCAGTCATGCAAGTTTAGAATGACGAGTAAATGATAACAAAAATTATGTAATATTTTTGTTGAAGTATTCTTTTGACATATTTAAAACACTATATGCCATAATAACTTATCTACACCAAAGATGCATAATGTTAAATGGGGACAACATAATAAACCAGCCATCAGGCCTTGGGCAGAAGTGCTTAATCTAACCTTTATAGTAATTCTCTTGAGATTTAATGTTAAGATATGAATGCTGCAATGAGTCATTAGAAGCACTTCCGACTTTGCTAATGTTATTCAGCGTGTAAAGCAAATGCAGTGTTTAATTTTTTATAATAAATGAATTTTGTTTTGTTTTAAGTCATTTATTTTATAATTTTTTTTGCCAGTGAAAATAGTATGCTGGTGAGTCAGAGGTATATTCAGGCTGTAGTACACTAGATTAAAATGAACAGGCCTGAGAACAAAAGTAACACTACTAGCATACTACTCACTTAAGACTGCAGATCGTGCACTATTTTTAAAGCAAATTGTATGTATGTAGCATACACTAGAAAAGTGTAGAATTTAAATTTAGATTTACGTGACATCATCACATAGCGTGTTTAATTTAGCTTGTGGCATCTGGCAAACTGATCAAATAATGAGTTGAGAAACAGATGGTAAAATGGTAGCTTTTATGGTAGTCTTTTATCCAATATGACTTCGCGTTCAAGTTATGTATTTTATCTGTATGTGAGCTTGCTGAGAGTTGAAACTTTGACCATAGTGTTTCTAACGCCATGCAACATGAGCTACAAGATCTAGAACACTAAAAAATGAAGATCAAATTGAGCAAATATCAATGTAGAAATTAATCTAAATTGCAAGTAGAGTAGAATGCAAGTACGCTATTGCCAGCATAGCCTCTTTTATTGTAATTTTTTTTATCATTTGCATACATCAAGATGTGTATAATATCAATCTTTTCAAACTCTGCCATGAAGTTAGAGTGTGTTTGTTTGGATGAACTTCAGAGTTGTTGATCACCGAGGGTTCCTCTCCACAGGTCACTAATGGACTCTTCATGAGTGTGTTTTTAGTGGTACTGCCACTGGAGTCTCTGGCTCATGGACTCTTCCATGAACTGGGCGACTGCTTGGGAGGCACCTGCGTTGGGTATGCGGTGGTAATTCCCACTTGCTACAGCAGGTAACTGCACATGTACATAAACACAACAGTGATATGGCATTCAAAGGCATTTTCTGACATGCTTGTTCACATGGTCACAAGTACATTGATAGAAATCAACAACCTTGCAGAAAGCTTCTCATTTATGTTTTATATAACAAACATGAATACCCAAGAAACTAGTTTTCTTATTAATCATATTTCTTAGAATCAGTTCACATGCATTTACAAGTATTCATCTAGCAGAAGCTAAAAGTGACTTACAACTGAAAAAACATTTGTAATTTATCATAGAGGAATAATATTAGCAGCAATGCAAGACTGTACTTCAAGCCCAATTCAGTTTCAGAGAAAATCCATATAAGCTTAATATCTGTACCCACGGCAAAAGTATATTTATATATTAAATATTTAGTGTTAAGTGGGCCATGGTCTACACTTGCATAGCATTTTTCCTAATGTCCACTTATAATGATTATAATATTTTGTTGCAGTAAAAACAGTTTTACATGACTTATTTCCATCCTTTCTCTGACCCTTATAATTAAACAGTTTTTCCTACTCTAGCTTTAAGACTTTGACAGTATATGCAAATGACTTCTATTTTAATTGGCCTTTATTTACCAGTATAGTTCACACCGATGTTCAGCACATCAGGTCATGTTGCTGAATACTGAACAGCTTTTGATTTTTGAATCTGGCCATGGTTGTGATTTCACTATGATGATGAAGTAATTTAAAACAGCTTGTTTTGTATGTGTAGCTAAATCAGGAGGATGATTAATAATCATGATTACACTATCAAGGGATCTGCTGCCCCACTCTTGCTCATTTCGAATGTGCATCTTGATCAGTCATTTTATAAGTGTCCAAAAAAAAAAGGATGCACAACCACCCCGGATTGGATCTTATGAACACACGTTAGCATTAAATAAACTCATAGCCTTTAATAAACTTGGTATATTGTTGGTCCCGTTGGGAAAAGAATGTGCCATGCATACAGAGAGTGCGCGAGGGTGGGGTACAGGGCAGGTCTCTGATTATGATGTCGATTAGGATGCAGCTCCACAGCCACTTCATGCTCAATATTCCAGCACTCTTGGTGAAAGGGCTCTGCATGAAGCGTGTGCATGAGGGGAATGTAGCAAGGTGCAATCTTCCATCTGATGGGTACAGATCATGTTTTTACCATGACGAGGGCCTCTTGGGAAGATGAGAGGGAGGGAGGGAGGAGAGAGAAATGCTCAGGTCGACAGGCTGGCCTTCACCAGCAAGAGCTAGTTTTCATTCTTAGCAGATGCTGTGTGGTACCATTTACTTTCACATTTAAAAGGAATGCACTCTGGCCATCATCCAAATTTTCAGATGGTTCACCCAGAAAGCATTTTAATACTTTATATAAACTGTGAACAATTTATTAGTCCTTTTAATTAAAAATCTTGTTTATCTGTTCTGATAGATGCCTTGTGGCTAGTAAACTTCTTGTGAAATGTCATTTCAGCTAAAATTTTGCCTTTGGTCATGATATTATTTTTAAAATGTTGTGTTTGGGAACGAGAGGCATTGAACCAGGGATGGGTTGAGCAGGAAAAAAAAAGGATTTGAAGCGATAGAGAAATGCAAACAGGAAAGCTACGAGATTGAGAGAGAAGGAAAGAATCCTGACAAACGTCATTTCCGCTTGAATGGCTCAGCACCTGCCTGGGTAGTTTTCATGGGTCACTGTGCCTTAGACTTGCCATTTCAGTTTTCAGCAAGCATGGGAAATAATCTTTTAACACTGCCACCACAAAGAGTTGGTCTTGGTTTTATAATCACAATCTTTGGGAAGCAATGGTATGGGGGGATCATAATGGTCTTGGTTGTTAATTGTCCATTTGTTATTAGCGAGTGTTCTGGGTGATATTTACAGCTGAAGCTTTGCCATGCTCTTTTAGATAGGCAGAAACGGGTTAGGTTGACCCTGCGAGAAGCTGCAGAACTACTTGCATTTTTCAAAAGGATTAACGTCATGCTTACTATGGCCTTTCTCCTTTTCTTTGTACCTTTTCCTGCATCTTACATTTTCAAGACCTTTTTCAATTCAAAAAATTATTTTTTTTGTACATGGGTTAGTGTTCACTCAGAAGGTCAAGGTGACCCAGTTGGCAATTCAGAAGCATCAGCCTCTCTTGCACATTTCACCCATCATTTTATCCTCTTTTTCTCGATGTGATGCAGTGCGGATGGACAGCCATTGCTTTTGCCTCCGGGGCAAGCCCAGGAACTGCACTCCACAGCTACTTTGAACGCTGTGCAGCGACTCTTCTCCCATCATCTCATCCAGACCTTCGGGTGTGACTACTCCACCAGTCTAAGCCTAGACACTCTGCAGGCCAAACTGCGCTCTTTTCTGGAGCTCTGCACTACAGAAGGCCCACGGCATGACACCTACATCCTCTACTACAGTGGCCACACACTTCCCAGTGGAGACTGGATTCTGGCAGGTAAGAGCTGGATAGCAGGTGCAATTGGTAGGGCAGGAATTATCAAAATTAACTGAAAGTTAAGGTTGTGAATTGGAGGATGTATAGGTGTTTTTTTTTTTTATTGAAACATGGATGAAGACCCAAACTCAGTTTATTTCCGTATATCATATACCAGTTGGTAGTTATTTATATCATTGGTCCCTAAATGCCAAAATCAATATTGCTTTTCCAGGTCTTTGTAAAAAAGATCAAGGCATGAATACTTTTATTTTGACTTGGCTTTAGCAATTTATCATTCTGAAAGCTCTCCAAACTGTAACGATATATCTTGGTACCATTGTTCCACCATGCTTTATCTTCCTGCCTGTGTGTGTGTCCTGTAACTCAGTGAGGTATTAATCCTTATGAGCGATATGGGATGTCACAGCCTCTGTCATACTGTTTGATCAGACCAGGGTGGGTGAGAAACAGCCAGGAATCCTCATTCAGTTTTTGAACAAGAAACTTGCCGAATGTTATTCGCAGTCTTACCCGCAGCATGGCAAACTGTCAGATTTTGTACACCTTTTCGGTGTTGCTCGCACCGTCTCTCTCCATTTCCCCTGCAGCAACAGTCCATCACATCTTGTCAGCACTTTCTGTAATTGTGAATGGGAATTTCTTTACTGAATTCAAGCTGGTGCAATGATGATTGAATAGTCTTGTTGTTTGAACTAGTCTAAAGTTGACAACGCCTTGGTAGTAAATGACCAAATGTCTGGTACTGTTATTCTGGTAACTGGTCAAGAAGCACCTACTTTTCCCATTGATTGACAACCTTTCTTGTCCACAGGTGGTGACTGCTTGCGTCTACAACAGATCCTTGATATGTGGAAGGAACGGAACACCGGCTTCTCCTCCCGCCTCATCCTGGTCCTGGACACTGAGAATTCTGCACCATGGGTGAAGGCGGTACGAAAGGTGGAAAAGATGTATGTGGCAGTACAAGGAGCCAAGATGAGCCCTGTCCAGGATGCCGAAGCCCAGGATGCCCCTCGTTTGGGAGACTTCACTGCTGAGTGGGTGAAATACAACTGTGATCCTGACAGTGGCGTGCAGTGGTCAGAGAGGGGTCGGGTCATCTCAGCGATATACGGTGTGTCCAAACCCTGGAGTGACTATGCTCTCCATCTGCCCACTGGAAGCGATGTGGCCAAGCACTGGAAAACGCACTTCCCCAAGGCCACTTACCCATTGGTGGCTGTGGCGAACTGGTGCTGTGGACTCAACCTCCTGTGGCTGTGTAGTGTGTGTTTGCGCTGCATCAGGAGACTGAAACTTTCTTGGTTCCCTCCCAGCATACTAGACACGGGGCAGGGGATTAAACTAGTCCGATCATAGGTGACCAATTGGTTTGCTTCTACACAATGTATATACTTCACCATGTATCTTTTCTATGCAATTTTGGGATATCCTTTATTGAGTTAACTGTTCAGTTGCCTTTTACAAATTACTTTAATCAGTTATGGATAGGGAACATGGATCGTTCATTCCTGCTTCTAAAGATCTACTTTCTTCTAGAGTTTAGAGTCGCACCCAATTTTCAAATCAAACCAGAAGATCTTGATTAGAAGATTCGGGAATATTTGATATGAATTAGGGCTTATCCTTGCAGGAAGTTTGATCTTTAGGAACAGAATTGAGCCACATTGTCATACGACAGTTTCTTCTGTTTATCTATGTGCCCTGTATACACAATATAGCCACTGTCTTATCTCATTTACAATATTGAGACTGTCAGCACCAAGTGCCTTGTGTTAATTTATTACGTTTTAATCGGGTTTTCTAAGGATTTGGGTGAAATATGTGTATTGCAATGTAATTAGTCTCAGACAAAGTCAAGCAAGAAATCTTATTGTACCTTTAAAATGTTACTTTTTTTTGCCAAGCTGTAGAGTGGGTCTGGTTTAGTTGTTTCTTCAAGACCTCTACAAAAGCCAATGTTTAAACCATATCATGCTATATTTTATTTTGTATTCTCTGTGGGGGTTTTGTGTTGAAGAGTTGATCTTTATTAACTCTTTTTTTTTTTTTTCTTTTTTTTTTCAAAAGACCAGCATCCTTTAATAAAGACTGTTTGGTAAGTAGATGTTCTAGCATGTGCAGATATACCTCTGTTTAGTGATGATTAGATAGGATAGCATGTTAAGGCACTACAGACTGTCCCATTGTCAAAATCATCACAGTGCTATGAAATGTTCACTTCCGAAAAACTCGCACAATGCAGTAAAAAGACTTTGTACTCTTTTCTATTTAAAGCCAAAAAATGTAGGTTGACTGCATAGAGCACTACACTTTTTGACAGTAAATGAAACCGAATGATTTTAGTTCTGATACGTTACAGTTGTTGAAATACCAATGACGTTTTAACACATACAATTGAGTCATCATTGTCCCAATGTCCCGACACTAGCCCCTTTACTATGCAAATAGGGAACAAGAGAAAGTAAAGAGATGCAGCACCTGAATCGGTTTTTATATATAGCTATAATGTACATATATAGCATTTCAGTTATGTGAAAACATGGCGTGTGATGTCATGGAAACAGTGATTCTGTGAGTTTGTTTATTCTTGTCCTTTAGAGAGTACGACCTGCGTTTCACTGCAGCTGAACACATCTCCCAGGCAACATTTTAAAGTCACTTTCTTGCATTTTATTAGTTCAGCACAGCAGGTGGGTGAACTACGGCTACCTTGAGGCTGTTCTTTCAAAGTGAGGGAGAAATCCTTTCATTGCTTGTCTCTTAAAGGTATGGAGAACATTTATGTCAGTTTTATTACCTACCCTCCAGAACCCAGTTCCTACTACTTGTTGACAATTCTCTGTTGTTAGCAGAGGCAGAGTGTAGCATCTTTGCTAAGGTCAGTGATTCATGTATGTACGGCAGAACTGTTTTATGCAGTGATTAGATTAAAGCTAGCTTCATCCTCTAAATAAAATGAATTAGCATTGCTCTGCTTCACCTATAGAGGATTGCTGAGTCAGATCATGATGAACAAACACACGCACACTCATCTGGACCTTGTGTGTCTTTCGAAATCCAGATACATCAGCTGTGAGTAAGCAGATGTCAGAGTCATATTATGCAACTGCACAACTGGGTCAGAATCATAACATGGAAATGCACAAGGTGCTTTGCTTTCAACAAACAATTCATTTGAAGATATTCAATGCATGTTTTAAGACTTGATTCCTCTTGACCAAGCAGGTCTGTAATACCTAGAGAAAGCTGTCCATGAGAGAGTGTCATGGCCTTTACCAGAGACAAGTCAGTGGTAAAACATATACTATATAATGAAATGTACTGTAACATTTTTGATTTTATATGCTGCATGTGATAATTTGTATTGTATCACAATACAACTCTTCTTGGCAACTTTTGAAAAGCTGTCAATGGACATTCTCGCCCACAGACCATTGGCTGAATGTCTGATGCATGACTCACATAAAATGGGACACACTTGTTTTGAAGTAGTCACCTGATTGGTTGAATTCTACAGGATTTCCTGGAGATGTGTTTGAAACGTTCTTTAACAGTCCATCTGGAAACAAAATCGCTGTGACGGCAAACCCCTAATGGAAGAAGAAAATCATCTGGTTGACAACAGTGAGAATGAGCACATCAGAATCAACTAAATGCTGGATTTTCGAAAGTATGAGAAGTTCACAGCCCCCTTGTAGTACTTCACTTACACAGTGTTCTTGAATGAATAATGTACTAGATGCATGCCATTCTGTTATCATGGGGACATTGACTTTACATTTTCACTCCCTTAAACAGTACACTACAACAAAACAAAAAGTGATTGGTTGCTTTGCGTGTCAGTCAGACGGCTTCATGGATGATCCTTAGCTGATGAAGCAGCTATGGGCTGCCTTTAGTCTGAAAATCTAGCTATGTGAGATTACTTTTTGGCAGCCCTACTTTGTAAGGTCTGTTCATGTTATGGAGGCCAGCTAGTAAGTTCTGTGCAGGTAAACCTCACTTCCCTGATCTCAAGAAATTCACTAGTTACTGATGCTAGGGGCTGCAGTGTTTAATGTCTTTGTTAGCATGCCTGCCTCCCATGCCGGAAACATCATTTCAAATCCCGCTTGTGGAGCAGAATTGAAGGGGTTGCACTGACACCAAGAAAACCACCCAGGTTACCATAGCAACCACCTAGCAACCACCCAGAACACCCTAGCAACTGCCTAGCAACACCTTAGCAACCACACCAAGTACCTTAGCAACTGCCTAGCAACCGCCAAGCAACACCCTAAGTACCCTAGCAGCCGTTCTAGCAACCATCCCAAGTACCCTAGCAACCACCTAGCAACCACCCCAGGTACCCTAGCAACGGTCTTGAAAAACCTTAGCAACCGAGGGCAGATTTTTGCCACTGCAAGCACCAGTACATTCTAGTTGTTTTTATTGTTTATCTGCTGGAAAGAAAAAAAATATGTTTACCAGCAGACATAACCCCTACTAGCATATATTGTCTCAAAGCTCATAGATGTGGACTGATTTCAGTTGTGATTTCTAATTATTTATCTGAACAGCTGGAGCTGAATAGCTTGAATTAAAAGTGTTGATGTAGCCAAACAACCTTGGAAGGGTAATTAGTTCACCTGTCATGAGCGATGGCAGATAAAAACTCACCCAGTGGACTGTATCTAAAATAGACTCTCCCCACAGATGCTTTGGATTGAATATAGTCATTTAATTCAATGCCAACAGGAGTTTGAGATTATAAATGAGAGAAATTCTTTATTGAATCACCTGGTAGCATGTTTTTATTGAAGCTAAGTGGCAATAATGTGCATCTTATAATCTTTTTGTGGTGTTCAGACAAGGATATATTTGTGTTTGCAAGATACCAGACAAATCAATGCTTGATTCAGGAAGTTGCTGGGTTCGCCAAACTATACAAGGTTTGTGTTATTTAAAATGTTTTAATGTTTAAAGTATATACTGGTTCTTTAGTAATATCTGTGATACAGTCAGTACATATTAGTCAATTATTTTTACATTGTTTACTTTGTAGCCAAAAAAACATACATTTTCTGCATGTCCATTTCTTGCTGCTTTGTAATTGTGCAGTACTGTGGTATTATTTGTTTCAGACTTACAACTACACTGTACTGAAGAGAGAAAATGAACTGGGGTTGGCTGCTGTACAGACAATCCGATGGTTTCTTCCAGGCTATAGGCTAACAATTCATGATCAAATTAAGTTGTGAAGTGGACCAGACATAATGCAAATATTCAAAACTATCATCCCTACTAAGAAAGACTTTGAGGACTGTTATCATGTGCCCTTTTTTAACCAAGAAACTTCTTTATCTTTTCTCGGTTTTTCTTAGCTGCTGGGCAATTGGGCAGTGGAATGGAATAGCCTGATTTAGAGGCAGCTGACAGTGACTGTGCCTGAATTTAGTGTGTGTGATTTTGAAGCTACATATACATGCACACCGATACACGCGGTTGCCTTCAGAATAGTTCATCCTCTCTGTGATGCAGCAAGGTTCCAGTCCTGAATCTACTGCTAGTGAGCTTAATGATGACTGACCTGGACACCGGAGGTGAAAGCTGTCCCACACAATATGACATTATTAGCAGGTTATACAATCAGTGTAAAGCAGAAGTGCTCCTCCTATTGGGAAGGGTTAATAACTACCATAAAATGTTAGCCCATGAAGTGTTAGCTCTCGGTCCTGGAGGGCCACAATCCTGCAGAGTTTAGCTCCAACCCGAATAAAACACACCTGCCTGGAAGTTTCTAGTATGTCTAGTAAGACCTTGATTACCTGGTTCATGTGTGTTTAATTGTGTTTCAGCTAAACTCTGCTGGACGGTGGACCTCCAGGAGCAGGATTGGACCTTAATCAGGCTAACGCCATACTTTTTGACAGGAAAACAAGGCTGTTGGGGATCAAAGTACTGTGACAGATTTTACTGTTGCTTAACAAGCTGACAAAACATCTTCCTGAAGAAACTTTCAGTAGACAATGTTAAAACAGTTTGAAAGTTATGAAAATTACACAATAGGATCTTTACAACGTGTGACATTGTAAACACTTTAAGTCTATTTCTCACAGCTTAAATTTTCATCTATGTTAAATTCAGTATGACGTCTAACCAGATTAAGGTCTATTAATGACAGACATTTTGTTTCTACTTAGAGGGAAAAGTGAAAAACCTACTGCAGTTGTCTAAAACTGTGTTAAAAGGGATGGTTTTTAATTTTATAATAACTTTAAATAATAACATCAGCAAATATTATTATATTATATTAGGTGCTTTAATATTAACATATATTAAAATATTCAACAAACTGATTTTGTATCACCCTGAAGAGGTTTATTTTGCCAAAATGACCAGCTGACTACATTATTCCAGTTATTAAATGGTTCGTAAATGACCATTTAAGTTTAAATTAATCAAATAATTATAGATTAGCCTAAAGAGTTAAGTAACTGTACTATACTATAATGTATACTATTAGTTTCTGTGGACTAATTAGCTAACATGTATCTTTAAAATTCTACATATCATCTGATGAATCTATTGCTGCATATTTTACTTAGTTCTAGATAATTATTATACTAACATATTGTCTTTACAAAAATGAAATCTTTCTTGCGGCCATGCTAGCATTTATACTCTGAATGCACTGTTGTTTTAGAATAAAAAAGTGTGTCAAATGACTAATTAAATTGTAGTTCCCCTGATATAAGCACACCAGAAATAATTACATGGACACCCACTGCATTTAAATGCAAGGTTTATCTGTAGCCTCCTCTTAGATACTTAGCAAATATTTTAACCTTGAAACACTGAATTATAAATATGATTTAATTCAAATCACATATTGGGACTTATTCATGAATCACAAGCAGAATTAATTTAAATAAGGCTGTATAAATGATTTACCAGAAAATTTTATAAATCTAGTTGATCCATAACAAATAAAAATGATTGCAAGCATAGTCCATTTTTAAACATGCATATGAACTTCAGGTCTCCAGGTATCTGAATTGTCCTCACAAGACAGATGGTGAGATCGCACCCTTGTCTCAGCTTTATAAGTGGAATCGATTGAGATGAATTTCACGTGCTCTGTGAATCTCGTGTGGTCAAAAGAAGGAACATAAAAGGCTTGGTGCTTTAAAAACCCTCTTTCTCCCTCTCTCTTTCATTAAGTTCTCTTGCTGACAGTGTTAAAAATATCAGCAGAACTAGTCTTTGATGAGCTTTAGTTAAATAGCCCATCTTAGAAGCTCTTTAGATTAAGCAGCTATGAATTTAAAAGACCAATCTTATTTTCTATCATAAAATGAGTCGAAAATAAATTCTCAGCCCACGACTGAGGTGAAAATAATACCCTTTTCACATTTGTAAGACTAGTGAAGATCAGTTACATCTCTGTAGAGCTGTGAAATACAATTTAAGTTTCCTCAAGTGTTTTCGTGGGTAGGTGAGTAGCTTGCATAGAACAGTCACGAATCAGTAATTTCATTGAAATTGTTTTGCAGGTTTTGTGCATGCCTATTCATTCAGTTAAATTGAGTATTGGATATCGCACTTTGAATTAAAAAAAAATTGTAAGTGGTGCTTGTCTGTGAAAAACTCGACATCATGATGCCAAGGTGCTGTGTGTGTGGTTGTCAGGTAGCTGCTGAGCCTATAGCTTTAGCCTATTATAAATTTTATATATATATATATATATATATATATATATATATATATATATATATATATATATATATATATATATATATATATATATATATATATATATATATATATATCATGGCCACAAATTAATAATTCATTCCCAGAACATGTTTATTTGTGGCCATAATTTACTAATTCATTCCATCGTTGTAATAAATTGTACAGCCATGATTTATTTGACTAATTCATTCACTTACTGCTGTAAATAGTGGCCACGATTTACTAATTTGTTCCCTAGTTTTAAATTGTGGCCACGATTTATATATTAATTAAATTTTAGCTGTAAAGTGTGGCCATGATTTACTAATTCATTCACTTGTTTTAAATTTTGGCCATGATTTACTAATTCATTCAATTTTAGTTGTACATCATGGCCATGATTTACTAATTCATACCCTAGTTTTTAAATTGTGGCCACGATTTACTAATTTGTTCGATTTTAGCTGTAAATAGTGGCTACGATTTACTAATTCATTCACTTGTTGCTGTAAATCTTGGCCACGATTTACTAATTAGTTCCCTAGTTTTAATTCGTGGCAACAATTTACTAATTCATTCGATTTTAGCTGTAAACCGTGAATTCGTTCTCTAGTTTTATTTAAATTGTGGCCACAATTTATTAATTTGCTCTCTTGTTTTAATTAAAATAAAATGAGTGAACAAATTAGTACAGCATGGCCTCAATTTACTAATTCATTCATTTGTTGCTGTAAATAGTGGTCATGATTTGCTAAATCGTCCAGTTTTAAGTTATTTAAATTGTTCTCATGTTAAAGGGATAGTTCACCCAAAAATGAAGATTTTTATTTTGAAGATTGCTGGTATTCAAACAGTTGGTGGTTCCCATTGACTTCCACAAGAGGAAAAGAAATACTATGGAAGTCAATGGGAACCACAACATAAGAAAGCAACTCATACAAGTTTGGAACGACATGAGGGTAAGTAAATGATAACAGAATTTTCATTTTTGGGTGAACTATCCCTTTAAATGAACATGAGGGAACAAATTAGTTCAGTATAGTCATTTTATATTGATGTAATTTAACATTTTAGTAAGTAATAAGTTGGGAAATTTTAAAGTCGTAGGAACAAGCACTTAATTTGTGGCCAGAATATTTAATTGTTTCCTGTGCAGGGCTACATATCATTCAAATGGTTCAAAATGAGTTGTGTGCTAAAGTTTAAAACTTTAGCAAATCAAAAAAATTGACTGATTTCAGAATAGGATCTGATGCAAAAATATCAGCTATTTTCTTTCACATTCATTAATGTTGGGTCTAGTCCAGGACAGCCTCAAGCTATGGATGTGATTTAATATATTGAGTGTACTATGCAAAATTCTCATCAAATGTCCCTTCAAGGTGTTTGATTAACTGTAACAGAAGCAAATAATCAATCCTGACTTTCTTTATCAACAAAATGACTGGATGTTCAGAGAATTCAGAATGTGTGTTTATGACTTGGAGACAAAAAATGCTGAAAAATAACCCCAAAGTGAGCTCAAACCATCTTTTGACATGTTCCAAAAGCAAAAGTAGCTCATAAATAAAGTAAATAATGCTGTTATGGCCACATTTAGTAAACATGTATGTAGACTAGTCCCAACAAGTGTAATATTTGCTTGTATCCCCATATCATTAGCATCACAGCATGGTTTCCAAAGCATTACAGACAATTCGACGGCTGAATAACTTAAGCTCAGTGCTGTAATAAGAGCTCTTCTTGGATAAGAAAGCAGCAAATGCTGTAATTACATTTAGAGTGACTGCTCACTGATTTCTGGACAAGCAGTTCTCTGCATTAACATTTCCCAGACGCCTTCGAATAAACAATCCTGTCGTTTCAATTTGCATTTTACTAAATTTACCATTACCCTTAAGAATGCTGGTGTTTAGATATTAATCTACTGTTATCCTGCTTAATTCCATCTAATCAGTAACACTGAGCCCTCAATGTTGAGAGTGCATAAAACATTTGTTTTGTCATTAGCTTTAAAAAACTAAGATAAGCTTCACAAGAACACACCGTTGGCGTTAATTATGAATGTCAGGCTTGCAGGATACATACGTTTGAGGTTTTACTTTGAACATACCTAAAATTAACTTTTAATGTTAAAACAATTACTTTAAACCAATTGCTTGACAACCAGAAAGCTTTCGAATACTTATTCTACTCTTTTCTTTCTATTATTAAGTATGCAAATACTTGTTCTATTTTTTTTCTGTTGTTTTGTCTGTTGTTATAGTCCTCTTATTATTTTTACTTTAAATTAATTTAAATTATTTTACAAAGTAATTTGAAAAGTGTGGTCTATCTTTCTTTAAAATATGCTAGTTTGGCACATGTACAGTATTATTTTTTTCCTGTTTTTATATGAACTCTTATGCTTGTTAAGGCTGAATTTATTTGATAAAAAAATAGTTAAAAGAGTAATATTGTAAATTATTATTACAATTTGAAATAACTATTTTCTATTTTAATTTTATAATGTAATTTATATCTGTGATCTCAAAGCCAAAGTTTCAGCATTATTACTCCAGTCTTCAGTGTCACATGATCCTTTAGAACTCTTTCTAATATAGGCTACTGATTTGCTGCTTAAGAAACATTTCTTATTATTATCATTGCCGTACTGCTTATTATTTATGTGGAAACTCTGATATATTTTTTGCTTCATTGGTTCATTTCTTTGAAAAGAAATTTCATAGTCTTTAAAAGCCTTTACTGTCACTTTTGCTGAGTAAAGTATTAATAAAGTACATATGTCCCTTGCAAGTTAGTCAATCCCAGAATGCACCACATCAAAAAAAAAAAAAAAAAAAAAACCTTCACTATGTCAAGACAAGAGCAATGGAGTTTATAAATGTACAGTATATTGCATTTAATACTGTAAAGTATCAATGCAAACAGATCTATTCATTTAAAATTGACTATTTCACACAATATTTGTGTATACTGAGTATTGTTTACGATTAAGGTATTATATTAGCTTAGTAACATGCTAATGCAGACTCAATCACATTCTTTAAATTATTATTGTTTCATTTCAGTTGTAATGACATCCAAGTAAGCAGCAGTTCCTTAAGTTTTGAAAAAGCACCAACATCTCTTTTTATCAATACAGTAGGAACACTTACCAATGTAAGTTCCTGTCCTTGCCATTGGCCCTCAAAAGATTTGGTAAGACAGTCACCTAGACCTGCAAGCCAAGCATCACACCAATTTCTGCACGGATAACAAGTGTACGAGATGTTGTCTTGTGTAAGTAACATTATGGTCCGAGGCAATCCCACATAGTTATGTTCTGTCTGACCTGGTAATGATATTTATGCCCTACTTGAAACTGACTTGAAAATTAGCTGCCCAACTGTGATCCCTGGTTTACACAGGGCTGAGAAAAGGCCCGAAGCCGTGGTCGTCGTGCATGCTGGGGTGATATTATAGAATTGATTTATATGTTCAGAAATGTTGCACTCCTCCTAATAGAGGTTCACGACAGCATGATGGACGGCTCTCTGAATAGACTGCATTGGTGCATTTCTCACCGTTAAAAGCACAAAATTTATAGTAGCTCTGTCGTGATAAATTAAACGCACGAAATCCGCATCCAAGGCTTTTCACTCTAATCAACAGCATTGTAACACTGCCAGATATGTCACAGTGCCATGAAGACCTCTCTTCATTTATTGGAGGAATAATAAACACTTTCATGCTTTCCATCCCGCGACGTGATGGTTTATTTGCGGCTGTTAACAGATAAAGTACCTAATCGCAAAGAGGAGATCCTTAGTGCTCTTTGCAGTGAGAGCAATATGACGTTTGAATATGAGTGAGAGGACTTAACATCTGTTATTTCGCCTGTTTCACATTTTATTCAATTGTTTAGTCCAAACCCAAGTTCAGTTCCATCTGTGTGTGTGTGTGTGTGTGTGTGTGTGCGTGTGTGTCTGTGTGTGTACTTGGATGGGTAAAATGCAGAGCACAAATTCTGAGTATGGGACATGCAAAAATATTAATTAAAAAAATAAAAAATAGCATCACCCAAACTAAGCAGTTGGCATTCATAAAACAGATTTAAGAATCAACCAAAACCTAAAGTTTATGTTTTGAATTGTCTTTGTAAAACCTATTTGAACAATGTGTAAAATTATAATCTCCCATGAACGAGTAAAAAAAAAAAATGGAATTAAAGCATGGAATTTGGAGAGTTCATTTAGTCATCTGATTTAAATGCATTTGTGATCATTCATTAAAGCGACGGGATTTATAAGAGTCATTTGTTTGTGAATCCTACAACACTGGTTGTGCTGTATGGTTTTGATTCACCAAAGGGAACTGGTTCATAAAAGTCATTTGTTAGTGAATCCTACTACTCTGGGTACACTGTATGATTTTGATTCACTAAAAATAAATAAGAGTCGTTTGTATTTAAATCAAACGAGGCTGGTTGGATTGTATAGTGTTGAGTCACTAAAATGAACCAGTTCATAAGAGTCATGTGTTTGTGAATTCTATCAAACTGGTTGCGTTGAATGGTTCTGATTCACTAAAAAAAGGCATTTCGTAAAAGTCATTTGTTAATAAATCATACCACACTGGTTTTGCTGTATGGTTTGGATATACTAAAAAGAGTAATTTGTTTGTGAATTGGATTATACTGGTCACGCTGTATGTTACTGCATGTAGAAAGATGGGTTTTCTTGCCATTAGTTCACAGTAAATGCCAATTTTATCTCACCTGATTCAATTCCGACTGTGCACCCCAAGATTTTTACTTTATTTCAATGGGTGGCAGTAGATGATGCTAAACACTTAATACTTACACTACCCACTCTTTCTCCTTTATATGGATGTGGGCGGACACCTTTAGTTTTTTTCCCAAATGAGGATAATTATCACATTCGGGAATTGAAGTTTGGTATCCTCACAGTCGTAATCCATGATTCCAAGCGTGTAATCCAATCAGCTGTAGCGATTTGCTGTTGCCCCATTCATGTGATTGGAGGAGTCCTTAGCATATGAGAGACTGATTGACCCTCGTGAGTTTTTCGCAGATTTGTCCAAAACTCATTCACCTGCTAAATGGCACAAATCTGCTCTAATCATGTAAAGTTATGGAGAGGACTTTTTTGTGATTTTTCAAGTGCCAGGATTTGATTCAGCCATCAAGGACTGAGGTGTCTTGAGCCCTGACTCTGCATTTATAAAGCAGAAAGACAGAGCTGTGGAAGAGCGCTGTAACATGTATGTATTGTGTTTCCATGGTGTGGTTAGGTTTTACCTAGTTTTCCTCTGTTCTAATTAGGTCATTCTGTCCACCTGTTGTTTTGTTAGTTACCTAATTAGTTCCTTTGTTTGGTTACAAGTCCTCAGTTCTCCCGCAGTGTTTGTCGGTTCTCGTTTATGTTGGTGTGTAATTCATTCCTGTCTCCAGTATCTTTGTTATTAAAGTCTATTTCCCTGTTTTTATCTTCGTCTTCGTAAGCTTTATTAGGACCAACCATAACAGAAGAACCAACCTACACAGTTTATATATTTTAGCAGTGTTTTTCTTTTTTTTTTTTTTTTTTTTTTCCAATGGACCTGCCTACCGTCCAACTCCTCTGCCTCAAGCAGGAAGACCATTCCCCGGAGGATCACACCAGAGACTTTTTGGATTTGGATTTAGGAACGGTCCACAGGAGAATTATGCTGCTTCCGTGGAGTGGGTGCTGGTGAATAATAATTCGGCTTTCACCATCAGCTTCATGGAGGAGGATTTCACCAGCCCCACTCCAAATCCAGAGACCAGCCTGCCACCATCCACGAGCAATGTGACAGAGACGTTGCTTGAGCCCACCACAGACAGAGAGCCCAAGCCTGCTGCGATGCATGAATGTGTACAAGAGGAAACGACTGAGCTGTCCATCGCCCCGGAGCCTAAGCCTCACGATGAATCTGGCCAGGTGTGCGAGCTGGCAACATTGTGGATTGACAAGGGAGTATAAGTGGAGATTGATAGCTTGGAGGAAAGCCCCACCCACACTCCCGCCGCTGTAAGGGAGTTGAGTCTGGCCTCTTGTCCCTCCGGTCCTCGGGTTTCACCCTGGCCCTGCATCTGCTCTGTTCCACCTGGCTTACCATCTCTAGTGGCTCAGTCTCCATCACTTGTCCCCAGGATGTCGTCTGCCAAGTCAACACCATGGCTCCTCTGTCCCTCGACTCTGTCCTGGGGCCTTGTCCTGGGTGGTCTCTGGACCAACATCTGGCTCCTCCTGCTAATAGCTCCTCCCACCCTCCACACACCCTTGGATTTATTTTTTGGATTTATTTTGGTTTTTGCCCCATCCTGCTCTGAGCCCTCCTCCAGAGCCCCACACTTCCTCCTCAGTTGAACTTCTTACGGCACGAGGACACACCTTCCCGGGAAGGTGGTAAAATGTAACATGTATGTCTTGTGTTTCCATTGTGTGGTTGGTTTGAGCTAGATTTCCTGTGTTCAAATTAGTTCATTCTGTCCACCTGTTGTCTTGTTAGTTACCTCATTAGTTCCTTTGTTTGGTTCATGCGTCCTCGGTCAAGTTCAAGTCCTCAGTTCTCCCTCAGTGTTTGTCGGATCTCATTTATGTCGGCGTGTAATTCATTCCTGTCTCCAGTATCTTTATTATTAAAGTCTATTTCCTAGTGTTTATCTTCATCTTAGTGAACTTTATTAGTACCAACCAACACACACAAAGACTTCGCAGGTAAAATGAAATCACTTTAATTAAAAAAGGCTATTAGCTTATACCAGCTGTTCGCTAAATCTAATGAGCTTTTTCCACTGCTGCCAGGCAACTTGACTGAGTTTATCTCGTACTTGAAGCTCCTTTCTCCTCTCCTCTTCAGTTCCACATATAATTTTCTCAGAGCAAATTGTGTTTAACAAAATAGGAGGTTTATACGGTTTAATGTATCTGACATGACATTGGACAATAATGTGCCCCATACATAAAGAAATCAGATCCCAATCCCATAGGGCCTGATTCGGTTTCTTTCCACGCAGGACTAAATGTGTAAGTTTTAGCAGGCAGCCGGTGAGTAGTATTTAAATAAATTGGGAGTTTGCCATTTATTAATAAAATAGTAAAACAGTACTACATTAATGCATTAGTGTCTTTGCTCAAGACACTAATGCATTAATGTAGTTCTGTCATGTCAGCTCTTTGAGAATTTAGCATGGCAATGCTAATGTGTTTAGGCTTGGTGGAATAGATCTGTTTTGCTGCTGCAGAGCAAGTACCAAGACTTGTTATTGCCAGTACACCAACAGACATGCTGCTGCACACATAACATATATAAAAATAACATCCATATATAACATACATGATATTACCCCACAGCAGATCTATACAGATGGAGCTGGGGAAGGTGGATGGTTTCTGAAGCGCAAACACTAGCCAGGTATTGGAATGTTGAGCAGCAAGCTCATTGGCTGCTGATGTGAAAAGAAACCAATCAGCTGTGCCATGTGAATAATGATTTATCATATTTATTTAGAATCTATCGGTCGATGCTATCTAGAGTATCATAACAGAACTTTGTATATAATTTCAATTATAATAAACAGCCAATACAATAAACATTCCATGTCTCCTCATTTTTTATTTATTTAAATAAATAATTTTTAATTAAGTGGGTAATATACATATTACAAATTCTGAATTTAATTAAAATTAATTGAAAATAGTTTATAGAACTTAGAAAACAGATTTATAAAACATTAGTTTTAATAAGTTTTAAACCACAGAGTTTGTTTAATAGCAAAGCAACTAAATTCCCTTCAGCATTATATGAAGTAATTTTATACATCTAGCAAAGTTTATATTTTAAATAAATGTTATAAATAAATTTAAAATACTTTATAATATAATTACTTTTACTTAAAGATTACTCAAAATAAATATTACTTTTGCCAGAAGTGTAACATGTTTTTGGTAAGAATTGTGATTTTTATTTGTCATAATTGTGACTTTATTTCTCACAGTTTTTCTCACAATTACAAATTTTATTAAAATGGAAAATAAAAAGAAAAAAAAGAGAAAATCTTTACACAATAACATTTTTTTTTTTTTATTCTAAGGCTTGCATAAACTCTTGGTGCTATGAAAATCTGGACTTATAATAGAGGAGAAAAAGCTATTCTTCAAAAAGGCAACGGTATTCGTAAAACACAATTGCAGGTTTATTAGAATACTATCTTAGCAAGCAAGCTAGTGAGATGTAGATGTTTTCTACATAGACATTTTACGTGACTAAATGTAATCTACAATAATGAAATGACTAATGCAGTCCATTTCCTGTTAGACTGAGTTTTTTGTGTATTGAACACTCAGTTATGACCATGAAGTGTACGACACGGGCATCTCTGGAACGCCAGCGCTCTTGACCTTCACTGCGGATTTACAGCAGCACCCAAATGGCTCCATTGGGTGTCATTTCTAATAACTGCCCTCTCCCCCCACTTCAGCCCACTCTCGTCCCAAAACCACAGCTCAGTGGACTCATTGAGTCAATTACACCGAGCTCAGCCGCAGTTGGAGTGCTCTGTGATACAGCTAAGTGAGTGTGGCTCTGTGGCCTGAAACATTTCCTGGGACAGCCAATCGCTGGAACTACTCAGCCACCCTATTATAACAGCTCTTTGATATAGCAGTTTTGCAGTGTGCAACAGTCCTATGGGGCAGATGCTGGCCCAGTGATGTTTTGGCTGAGGGCCAGACTCCTGTGAGATACCACAAAACTAGTTAAGATGACTTCATCAATTTGATGAGCAACCTTTAACCAAGATTGTTATCTTGTGTTCTTCTTGCCCGGGGATCGTCCATCCCACTGAAATTATTCATTAGCTGATTAAGAACGAGCTCCAAGGTTAAGTGTGCGTGTGTCGACAGGCCTTGCATGCACACGGGGTCAACTGGGAACACACAATCACGTCGCAAACGAAGCCACCGTGCCTCGTGGAGAACTGCAACCAAAGGCGATCGATGGGTTTTGCTCACTTCAATGGATGAGAATGAAACTCAATTTTAATACGCTGACTGCTGTTTTTTTATTAGATGAGATGGTATTGACGATGAAACATTGATGAAACTGTGCATTGATACACAGATGGAATATTGTAATGGTTTGAATAAAGCCAAATGTCAGACGTTTTTCATTTTGTATGCATAAAATGTATTAAAATAATTGAAATATATTTATTTAATAAATTAAAGGGGTCATATGATGTTGATAAAAAGAACATTATTTTATGCATTTGGTGTAATGAAATGTGTTTATGCGGTTTAAGGTACAAAAAACACATTATTTTCCACATACTGTACATTATTGTTTCTCCTCTTTTCCCCGCCTTTCTTAAACGCAACGTTTTGTCGTTGTGATTGGCCGCATGCCTCAAGCATTTGACGGAAATGTTATGCCCCTTGCCATACTGTGATGAGTGTCCTATTCAGAACACAGGCGCGACAAGACAAAAAAAATAAAACACATTACAAACAAGCCATTTGTTGCATCCAGTGGGGACATAATTCCAGATTATAATGATTTACACTGCCTTTTTATGCATTGTGCTGCATCGCGCCGCGTAAACATAAAGCCATGTCTGCATTTGTGATCGGAGAAACGACAAACAACAAGCACTACTCTACACTGCTCAAAACTCGTATTTGAATAATCAGTGGCAAATCCTTTACATATGTAAACATACTTACAGGCTGTGAGTCAGAAGCACCGACATTGTAGTCTACTATCCCAGGATCAGGAAACAGTCCTCCATAAAATGCGCTGCACACATCTGAATACTTGGGTTGAACTGTTCTGGAACAGTGTTGTAAATACAACTTAACCACTGATTTCTAGCTGTGTCCTCTTTTGGAAGACCAAACAATGTATTTTCGCTTTCACAACGAAACAGCGTCTCCACGACATGGCACCAGCGACAACAGCAAGAATCAAAGTTACACCTTCCTTCTTTGCGTGAACATTTGGGCGGCGTTATGCAAATCTTCCCACATCGTGACGTAAACATGTGGGGGCATGTTTAAACAAGGCGTTTTAGGAGGGCGTGGACGGGTCTAAACTTTTATTAAGAATTATCTCTTTGGGTTTGAGACTTTAGTCGTTGCAACTTTAGGGATTTTATCTATTCATGGACAGCTTGTAACACTCCAAAGAGAAAGAAAACTTGAAATCGCATCATATGACCCCTTTAATAAATTAATATCATTAAAATGTCTTAATTCATTTATTTTTGATTTCTTTAATTGTATTAAATTTTTAACTTTCATTTAATTTAATTTTTTTATTTCAGATTTTTATATTACATATTATATTTTTATACGTATACTTTATATTTCATTTAATTTATTATTTTATTTTGATGCAAAAATAAATAAATAAATATATTAATACATTTTAAATATATTAATATATTTTTAATATATTTTTTATAATTATATAAAATTAATATATACAATTTGATAATAATATTAATAATATAATACTATAAAAATTAAAAAACTAAAATAAAAAATGAATACAATAAAATAAACAAAAAAACTATTTTTTTCCCATAAAAAGCTTTCAACTGAGTAAATTAAGATTACTTTTAACAAATATGTTTAAAACTAGATTTTTATGTTTAAGAATTTTTTTTTAGATGTAGTAGGCCATGCAAAATCATACTAGGGTGCTTGTCAGCATGTTGGTGTTTTGTTGGTTGTTTTTTTTTGTAGGTTGCTAGGATGTTCTCAGTGGTTTCTAGTTGGTTGCTTACAAATGTGCCAGACATTGTTAGGTTTTTATGGGTTGTTTTTTGTGTGTTTAAAAACTGACATTGACAAAAAAAAAAAAAAGATAAACATTGACTATGACATCAATATAATTAACAGAATGTAGTTAATTGGAAGTCCTACCAAAATCATGATTTGGCGGTGGGGCTACATGTTTGTCCAAAACATTTTAGACAGCGATTAAAAATTCCTATATTTGCCTGAAGCCTTCAGAGTATTTAATGTAAACAGTCCAGAAAGATTCATGAGAAGCCCTCAAACGTGGGTCATGAACATGTTTTTGGCCGTAAATAACAATGTGAAACTCCATTAGGAATGTTGTCGCAATGCCGGAGGAAGATGAATGATCAGCTCTGTATTCAGTTTGCTGATTCAATCCACCCACTCCACCTCTTAAAACCATTTGCTTCTCTTATTTTCCCTTCCCTTGCGACAATCATTGTCTCGTTCATTCATTCCGAGTCTGAATCTCTCTGATTTTAAAGCCATGACCTGTGTGTGCACGTAAGGTTCAGCAACTGTGTGGAGCGTTTAAAGAGCAGCGAGCTTTAAGAAATGCCATTTTTGAGTGCCGTTTCATAGAGGATCTGGAGCGTTACAGCATTAAACCCTCCTGTGGAGCTGGAGCACACAGGAAATGTCCTGGATTTAGTAATACATTAACCCCTTAAAGCCCTCATAATGGTCCATCTACTCATATCATCCCCATTCTGTGAGTTATATCCATAGCTATGACACATTATCCGACTTTAAATGGCTTCTCAGGACTATCGATTTGCCTACTTGTCCATTTCCCCAATGTATTGTGTTTCAGATTATAGTATTTATTCGGGCTTTAGATAGATAACCATTCCCAGGGTGTTAGCCAACAGTAATGCCCCCGTGTGATTTAAATCATCCCCTCCAACTGAAGCGCACACGCCTGAGATCTTTGTTGTCCTGTGAGGTGGCGGATGAGTTACACCCTTGAACCGTCCTGCTGTTCGTGCTCATTTTATCTGTAAATTGCCTCCCAAAAGTCCTGCCATGAAATAACATTAAATCACTGAGTGAGAAAAAATGATTTTGCAGTTTTTAAAGGGCAAGAGAGCTCGGCCAGTGAATTAGGGTGCGTGGAGTCGGACTGAACCAAAAGGCCAATCAGAAGACATCAATAATGGGACATCAGAAGACAGGTTTGAGACCTAAGAGGTCAAAGGTTAATAGATAAATAAGCCCTGTGCAATGAAAAGAAGTAACTGGAATATCAGGTATTGCTGTGAAAAGCTCTTTATATTGACAGACTGCTGTAATAAAATCTCAGTTTGTTTAATGCATAAGGATCAAATACTATAGAGTTGCACGGAAACTGTTTGCTTCACCTTATGGAAATAAAAAAAAATGCTTAGTCTTTTTCATAAAGCATTATGTGAAAAGCACTGATTTCAATATTTAGTGGTGTTTATGTATTGCCGCATTTATTTCCCTGCCTCAACCTTTTTCACCAAAGAAACATATAATAATATAAATATAAGCTATTTAGGAATATTCTAGTGCTCATATATCGGTTGTGTAGATTCAACATCTGGATGCTTTGATGGTATTGTGGAATGTGGAAGATGTTTCTCTTCAGCCTGATTTCCATAATGAGATTATGCATTGTGATTTATGCCACAAAATATAGTCTATGGCGTATGATGTTCTGCTCAGGAGGGATGGCAGATAAATTAGATGCACAATGTCTCTGAATTATTCTCAGCCATCTGTAATCTGTTTGTCTGTGATAGGTGAAAAGTCAGGGTATATTGGAATATTGTGTTTTGTATGTGCAACATTTTAATGCAGAATACCATATTGTAGGTCTTATATTTTTGTACTAGTTATTTATTTATTGCGTAATATAATATTGTGTGTGTGTTTTCTTTTTTTGTGATACGATATTGTAGGCCTTTATATTTTTGTGCTTATTTTTTTATTTGGAATATTGTGTTTTTGTTCTGCCATAATGCTGACTTCCATATTATAGCGCGCTTCATAGTTTTGTGCTTTTTTTATTATACTGGAAAATTGTGTGTGGTTGAGGGGTGTTGCACCACCTTAGTGCAGAATACCATATTGTTGGCCTTAGTCTCTCTTTCTTTCTTTCTTACTAAATACTGAATATTGTGGTTTTTGCATCACATTAATAACATATTGTAGACCTTTATTTTTGTGCATTAATATTTACGCAATATATTTCGGAGTAGTCATTTGTCCATAATGGGATCTGAGTTGGACCAGTGGAAGATTTTTCTGCCTGATCATGAAAGAGCTCAAATTAGACTCCCTGATGCTATTCCCAGAAGCTATTAGATGATAATGAGCTTCTCGTCACTCACAAGAAAGGTCTTTTAATGAAGTAATATCATCAAAATATGCTGCTATCACACTCATAAATGCATGCAAAAAACATGGATGCATGTATAAGGTGAAGTCTGTCATAAAAGTATTCATGCAACTTACATGCAAACCATGAAATGAAAGGAAGGCAGAAAAAAGGTAGATTAGCATTAGATTGGATGCTCTACATAGGTGGGGCTGATTTGATATGCATGACCTGGCAGGATTTGACTGAAATGTGATTACCATTTTTATGTTTTCAGTGCCAGTCTTTTGCATTATCTATTCGATTTTCATTTGTTGCTTGTCCATCAAGTGTGAAGAAATGCAAGTTTCCTGACATGGCCGTTGTCTTGTGCAGGTGTAACTGCTGGTCGTTGCACTGATTTTTATTATAAATATCACAGCTCACAATTCGCATGGCATTTCCACGGATGGAATAATCAAGCTGAAAAGGTTGTTTGTGGAACGGTACATGGAAAGGAAGTGAGATTGTGAAAAAGGAGGGAGAGGGAAAGAGCAAGACACAGACATGCCGAGAGAGGAAAACATGCAATAGCTGCAGTGAAGCGTACAGAGGGCTGCTAAGGACACGCTAAACGCCTGCAGCCCTTCGAACCAACCCTCACGTTTCAACACAACATTTCTGCTGAGAGAAAATAAAACAGCCAATGCTTGGATTTGATTCGTGGAGGTGTTTATTATTTCTTTTATTTGATGTATTTGCACCTTTGTGATGTTTTTTTTTACAAAATATTAATATGGGAAATTGTCATTTCAATATGGCAATTACAGGTAAGGAAGACCTTCTGAGTTTATTTACTCTAGAACGTGCATTAGCAGTCTGTTTTGTGTGTGATTTGAGTTAAAGAATCAAAATTTATAACAAAATTTTGGATTTTGTTATTTTTTTGAATATATATATATATATATGTGTGTGTGTGTGTGTGTGTGTGTGTGTGTGTGTGTGTGTGTGTGTGTGTGTGATACTTGCCAGGAATAAAAAAGATGCCATTCAACAAATATTAAAAGTATATTTAAAAACTTCAATATTAGGTGGGATGAATCGCAATTCATTTCAGAAAAAAATGTGATTAATTTGTTATTTTTTTAATCAATTTACAGCACCTATACATACTATAGTATATATAAATTGAAGTTAATTATATCATTAAAATAACATTTTTATTTAAATATATATTTTAATCAATTTGAAATTACATCATAACATTTAAAATGTTAAACCAGAAAACAGGTTTTATAGGATTTTATAGATTTGATAATAATGAATGAATTGTGATCAATATAATGCATCATTGCTGAATAAAATTATTAATTTCTTTAAAAAAAAAAACATTACAGACTCCAAACACGTAGACAGTAGTGTGTAATTTATAATTCATTCTATGAAGCATTTTATTGGTCAAAATAAAGAAAAGTCCTCTTCAATAATTTTGATTATTTTTAAAATAAAAGTGAAAAGTTTCAGTCTAATTAAAATTGACAAAATGGACATAAGATATGAAAGAAAAAATTCCCCTTCATATTTTGAATTTCAGGAGCAGTTTTGTCTCTTTTCACTTTTAACCCTGCTTCACAAGCACAAATGCCACATGCAGGCCTGATAGAAAAACTCAGCTAGTCAATAAATAACGTATTTACTACAGCTGTAAAAGGCTGATGACGGGATACTTTTGAAGTGTAAGTGCATAATAAAACGGACGAAGGATGCATGAAATCATGACTGGCAGTAATTGCCGCCTTTGTTTGAGCAATCGTGTTTTTTCCGAGGGGTGTTGTAAAGAGGTTATCAGTGATATTAGAATATTTAAAGGGTGACAGAGTAGAAAATTGTGCAGTGAAAATGTTAATCCAGAACACCGGTATCTTTGACCTTCCATCATCCCTAAAGCCTCTGAAGTTCTTTCTCAAACTCGGCTCTTAAAATCATCCTCCGTCTCTGGGTTTTATACCTCTGCAAAACACAGCATGCATTTTAAGTGGCTTCCGTCTAGTCGCTGAGACGAAGCATCGTCTCCGAAACGATGCCACTTTGGCCTTGATGATCTCTTTGGAAATGAGAGGTATCCTTCAAAGAAATCAATTAACGTGAAGCGTGGATTTGATTTTTATGGATTTTTGTAAGAGTTGTTGACTAAGATGTGTTCTCAGGTCGGGTTGCTTGCTGAGTTAATGCGACTAGTTTGGAATCCTCAGTCATTTGAGGGAACCAATCAGCTTGCGTTCTCCTTCAGAGCCCTGGCAACAACCCCCAGAGCACGGGCAAGTGTGCTTTAATCATCCTACTGAGCAGCCAATAGTGGGCACACACATCCATAACACACACACACACACACACACACACACAGATCTCTCAGAAGCCAGCTGGGTGTCTGTATCGAAGTTCCCGTACTCTCGTCTTTCTCCCATAATTCCCTGTTCTGTTTACTCATGATTGCTCTTCTTTAACTGACCACGGATGAACTGAAATCTGCTCCCACAGCCCCATAACCTACATTTAATTCAGCGCTAAATGGCTTTTTATCTGTTGTAATAAGACTAACTGAATAATTTCAGTCCTCTACATTTTGTTGCTTGTCTTCCCACACAGATTTCCAGAATTAACTGATGTACTGATCTGCTGACTGTATGTGGGACACTTTTTGGATATGCTAATACTACAGTTGACATATACACTGCTGTTCAAAAGTACGGGGTCTGTAAGATTTTAAATGTTTTTGATGTCTTTTCTGCTCACCAAGGCTGCATTTATTTGATTAAAAAAAATACAGTAGTATTATTGTGAAATATTATTCCAATTTAAAATAACTGTTTTTTATGTTTATATAATTTAAAATGTTATTTATTCTTGTGATACAAAGCTGAATTTGAATTATCATTACCTCAGTGTCACATGATCCTTCAGAAAAAAATTTTAATATGCTGATTTGCTGCTCAAGAAACATTTTTTTTTATCATTATCAATGTTGAAAACAGTTGTCATGCTTAAAAGTTTTGAGGAAACCATGAAACTTTTTTTTCAGGATTCATAGATAAATAAAAAAAAAAACAGCATTTATTTCTAATAGAAATAGCATTATTAATGTATTTACTATGACTTTTGATCAACCTATCTATCCTTGTTGAATAAAAAAAAACTTTTTAATGGTATACTGTGCCATGTTTTTCCCCCTCATGTTATCATCATCATTATCATCATCATCATCAAAAGAATAAATTAATAAAAAATAAAATAAAACAATGCAGGGTATTTACAAATAGTACCATGGTATGTTTCTAAACTTGTTTTTATACTTTTTGTAAGTGTAATACCATGTTTTTTTGCCACTTTCAAGAATACCACCGTACTGCTGTGGTACATGTCCAAAAACACAGTAATACCATGGAGCTTTTGGGTAGTTGTTTCTAAGGGATGTAAATACTATGATATTTAAGTACAGTAATAATTAGATTCTGTTGTATATTTCAAAGTACTATGGTATTATATCGCTACCATCACTCCACCACAGTATTTTTAAAAAGCTAACCAAATACAAAATGTATAGTACATTATTTGACGTTTCTAATTTATATATTCCAAAACTACACTAATGCATAGTTTTCTTTTACATTACATACAATTGTCTAATAATAGTTCATAGAGGCCTGTATTTATCTTTTGAAATCGCATGAAATAATCCCCTTTATGTTATGAAACATACAGTAAATTTGAAATATATGCTACAACACGCTCAGATCTATCTATGATATCTTGTAATATCCATTGTCACGCTTGTAATATCCATCTTTTATGTTATCAGCGCTCTTGTATAACCTCATGTGGGCGGGTCTGTGTGAATGGAGCTCTAGCAGCGATCTAATATAGTGATCTGCGCTTGAATAGAGGAGCTAAAGTGGCAAACCCGCTGCGCGCGCTATTCTGGTGCCAAGGTTCTGGCTCGTGCTGCTCGTGAACAGGTGCCTTCCAATGAACCCCAGCATTACCCTGCTTGGCACGGCCCAGTAAACAGTTGTCAGACCCTGTGAGCGTCCGAATGTGTCACTGGCCTCCATCACGAGATCGTGTGGCACCGGCATCCACCGTGACAGTGGGTTTTTGGCCAAAATGAACATAGCGCGTATGTGTTTTTGTTAGAAGCTGGCTGCCGACAATAGGAGTGTTTAAACAGGACTGTTCTGTGTTTATGCGTCACACGTTGGAGGAGTCACCTAACATCTGTGCCTGGCTGAAAAAAACAGCACATGCTGACACGACTGCTATCCAGCTCCAAAATTACATTTAATACACAATTTATCATGATCGTGATGTGAAGGCGGCACATCTGAGCCCTCCGCATGAGCCTAATGAGGTGTAGCCTACTTTCCTATTATGTGATGGAAAATTCAGTGGTTTATGATTTAAACCATTACAGAGGGGAAAGTGCATGTCGATAAAGGTGTTGCAAGCCAATTAATTAGACCACTAGAGTTCTTGATAAAAAATGATAAACTGTTTTTGCAGTTTAGGGTGGTTTCAAACACTGGGGCCTCCTGTTTCAGTGAAATCGGTCAGGTAACAATTTTAAAACAAAAGCTCCGTCAAGTATTAGGTGATCTGTCTAAACATGTAGAAATAATTGACACGTATTGATGGACATAAGTTGCTGTGTGAATGTGTTTTTAGGATAATTAACGACGTAACCTCATTAAGATGATGAGTTTAGGGACTTACATTCTCATCAGTGATCAGATGCCATCTGCTGGAAGACTCAGCTACTGCAGGAAACTGTTGAATAAAATAAACATATTGAGCTGTTTGCGTGTTTATAACGCACCACAAACCTTAATTTAGGTGTAAATCTATCTATCGTGGTGTATTTGTATACAGTGTTATGCTAGGTTCCTCTGTGCTAATTAATTAATGAAGGTAACATTTTCTTAGATGTTCCAGCATAAATTGAACTAGAGGTTTCAAACATAGCTTACCTGAAAACACCTGCTGCTCTGTCTCAATTGCATATATTTGATTAAAGCCATCTTTTGAAGCAGCCAGACGACTTTCACCAGTGTCAGTGATTAAAAACCGCTGAAAGATTCGGCTGGATGTGTATGTAGCAGCCTACTGAAGAACCGGTTCTTTTAAATGAGTCATTTAAAATGATTCACTCACCTGCCCGTGAGTCAGCGGTTTGAGTCGACAGTTCACAAATGATTCCCGTACTGAACAACGAGTCATTGTTCGATTATGAATGATTCGAATGAACCAGGAATGTATTTTAGGTTGGCAAGGTTTACACCATCTACAAAAACAGAGCATTGTTTTAATGAATTAAAGGTACATAAAAAAAAAATGTTTTTACGATATATTTATATTACAAATATATGTATATCTAAATAGTAATTAATTAATACATTTATTTTATATTATTTATAAAATAATTTAATTATAAATTATATAAAAAATTTTTTTATATTTTAATATAAATATTTTATGATGTAGTATATTATTTATTTTTATTACTATATTTTAATCTATTCATTAATTAATACATTCAGCTTCAAATATTTTACAGTAATATAATTGGTTATAATATGTGGCCTGTGAAACTTGTATCGGCAGTCCATGATCTTGGAAATCTTGTATTTTGACGTATTCAGGTGTATTTTGCAGACTTAAAGTCAGACATCTAACTTTGACACGTCATTGAAAAGATCATTCCGGGTTCAACAGATGCTCACGCTGACCCAGAATCCAAACCTCCTGTTGGCTGCTGCTTTCTGAGTTTTGAGGCCAAAGGAAGCTAATTATACCACAATGGATGTCGCACATAAACATGAGGCCACCGTTGTGCCATCAGGACATGAAATATGTGGGTCACAGTAGCTCGCTGAACCATATTTATTGAAAGACCTGGTAGAAAAAAGACCAGGGAGAAACTTGAGTTGAGTGTTTTATGGTATTGTGGAGATCAGAGATGGAAAGTCCAAAGATAAAAGTCTGTGAAGATGCTGTTTCATGTGCAGTGCAGCTCCGTGATCAAATAACTCTAATCTATACTTGAATTTTTCATGCCGCTCCGTCTGAACTGTCAGGACTGTGGTACAAGGAAGCAGACTGGAGAGGAGGAGTTCTGTCAGCAAACATCAGGTCTGATTTCTGAAACGTCACAGAGCTCTGCACCACCAGCTGCTTCAGAGATGCTGCTGTGTGTTTACTGAACGAGATGCACTCAGACGCACAGCTTTATTTGCTGACTTGGGTTATGCTGACATGCATGACATGACCCTGTTGAACTGAGATGAATATAGAAAACATTAACAAGCCATGATTAAAGGAATCATAACTGTAATCTTCTACCGAATGGTTTTGACATTTATTAAACTACAAAATGTGTATTTAATTATAATATTTAAATCTGTATATGAAAAAGGGTATATTTCCTTAAATGTGTATTCACTCATTTGTGACTTACTTTTTTTGTGAGTGTGAAAAATAAATATGTATATTCTGTAATATGTCTTTTCAACCACATGACCAATTACAAAATGTCCAGTAGCTTTACAACGCAATGCATGTGCAAATTAAATACAGCATCCCATAATGCACTGACTTCCATTTTCAGGCAAGTACACAAAATTGGATTAAAAATAAAAAGTAATCATTTTAAAATTGATAACTGGATGCCACTCAATGACTTAGAAATGTGTCATTGCATAATTAACTTTATTTCACATTAAAAAAAATGTATAGTATATGGGAAGGCTGTAGGCTATAAAGTGCACAGTATGCACTCACACACACTTAACTTAAAACTTAATAGAAATAACACCCAATTCAAAATATTACTGCTTTGAATGCAATTTTTTTTAACAATTTATAATCTAACAAAAATGTTGCCATAACGTGAACATCAGCCCACCTCTTTGTCATGTATACATAATTTCCCTGTAACGCTTCAGTTATTACAACACACAGAAAGATACCTGTATTTTACCCAGAATGCAATGCAACAGTAAAAGTAAATGCATGTAACACATCAGTTATAGCAAATTATCTATCATTCACAAAGTTATCACAACCATAGGAAAGCGTGTTTGTGAGATACACAGTTGTCTTTATAAAACAAGTCATTTGGTGCTGACGTATGATTCTTTGTTACAAAACATCAGATGGCCATTTCAGCTTCAGTGAATCGGTGTCCATGGCAACTGTGAAGCCAACAGATTCCATGAAGTGCAGAGGAGGTTCAGGATGTCTAATGTAACCATTTCTTTGAGAGTTCAAGGCCTCTCGTCTTATTAAAATGAGTCATCCATAGTTATGAGAGATACTGAAGAAAACAAATCAGGACTTTTGAATAGGGGGCATCAACATTTTTTTAATGTACAGCCTTGTCACTACAGAACAGCCCATCGTGACATTCACTTACACAAAATACTCATAAATACTGTGCAATTCATAACATTACAGGACCTACAACTACACAAACAACAGAAAACATGATCTGATGTTAGCCAACCCAACACCATTTACATATAAACACAAATTAAGAGTCGAAGAGAAATGAGTGAATTTATAGATAGCAAATATTAACATTTTAAATAGATGTATATATAAAAAGAGACCATGTTAGGAATGCAAAGAATCAAAATATTTAAATGTAAGATGAAAAAAATAATGTGCTTTACAAAAATTTAAAACTCCCCAACATCCACCCTTTTGTCCCGAAACTTGTTCCTGGCCTTGGTTCGAGCTTTAAACGCAGCTGCATTGTAGAGGTGCTGAAAGAACAAATCATAGAATTACACAACAATCAAAACTTCAAATTTCTAATATATCATACAAAAAAAGATTAAATAAAAAACAACAGCTACACAGAGAAAATAAACAGCTTTCCTACCCTCTCCAGTCTGGAGCTCTTCATGGCTTTCAGAGCAGCAGAATCGATCAACATCGGTGGTCCCAGTTCAAACACGTCTCTTATGAACTCGTTCGCCTGTGGTCAGAAAATTAAACTTCAATAATCACTTCAAAGATCCCATTTTTGGATCGATTCGCAACAGCTGAGAGTTTTACCTGTAGATGGTAGTTCATCCCAGAGCCAACAAACTCTCTGAAGGCGTCATAAGTCCTCTTCTTCACCCAGCTGTCAATGACCATTCGCTCTGTGGCGAAGCGGATTGTCTCGCTCTGAAAATCCCCTTCCTGTTCCAGACACAGAAGAGAGGTCAGAGCCTGAGCTGCAGCACCCAGGAGTCTGTCAGCTATGACAACCGTTTACTTCCTATCTCACCTCTACGGCCTTCAGGACATCTCTGAAGACGGATCTTTGCTTCCTCTTATCGGTCTTGGCTCTGTGTTTGTTGCAGTCAGTGGCTAAAGCGTTCAGCTGCTCACACAACGGTTCCCAGTCATCATAATCAAACTCCTGTGAAGGTACAAGTCACATTATACTAGAAAAAAAATTATTAAAATAAACATTCCAAATAAAAACAGAAAATGACACAAAATACCTAAACTTCCTAAAATTCACTAAACTTTAAAAGTTAAATACTTTTTAAAAAATTTATTTTGTTAACTTATTATGAACACATTAAATAATAAAAGATATTAATATTTTATTTAATAGTAATACTTTATAAAAAAAAAAATAAAGTAATACACATAATATGCATTTAATAAATTGAATATTTAATTAAATATTTCATAATTATGAAACTTTAAAATATTTAGCAATTAAATACATTTTATTAATATTACTTTTTTCTATTAATACTATTTTTAATACAAAAAGTAAAAAAGTTACATGATAATTTTTTTATCAAATTAATTTGTATTAAATATTTAAACATTTTAATACTTCAAATAGAATACTTTAAATATTTTCTCAAATAAATTATTGATTATTAACATATCAAATACATTTTAATACAATTATTTTATCAAATACAATATTTATTTAAAAACATGTTTACATTTAAATAATTAAATAATTGAATAAATTATATTTTAATAATATGATTGAATAAAATGCTAAATAAAGGTATAGAATTGTATTATTATAAATACACACAACTTACAGGGTCAACATCTCTGATGAGCTCGAACAGGAGGGCGATGGTCTCCCCAGCAGCAATCCTCATGTTGACGTTGTCATTCTCCAGCAGACGTGGAAGTTTAGCGAGATGTCTGAAAACAACAGCACATGCTTATTAGGACAAACCTGGGAGGATGTTGGATCTATGGCCTAAAAACAGTGTTTTCCTTCACTTACTTTTGCGCAATGACTCTGATGTGGCTGCCGGTGCAGATGGTAAGCAGCAGGGCCCAGGACAGGAGAGCGTTTGTGTGGAGCTGCGTGGTTTGAGGATTCACAGAAGGTCTGCTTCCATCTTCCCTGATGTACGAATGGGTGAAGAGGCTCTCAAAACACTCCATAGTGGCATACACATCCTGGAGGTGACACAAACATCAGGTCTGAATCAATCCTGAAAGCCTTGGAGGCGTCAACATGTCTAAGTGCATGGAAAAACCACTCAACACATGCTTACGGTTAACTTGGAAACCACTTTGACTGGATCATTAAATCACTCTAGAACCAGATGAGCCAGATTTCAGAATGAATCAGTCAATCAGATTTGGAAATTCAATGATCTGTTTTCATGCTGATGATTTCATTGATGGTTGGTTGGTGTTTTAATGCCATGTCAGGTTCCTTGGCGATTTTCACGGCAAGCAACAAGTTCAAATGCTATAAAACAGCAATACAAAAAGCTAATAAAGGTGTTTAAAAGTGTGTTTTGGATAAAAACCCTAAAATGGATTCAAGGTTGATTCATATTAAAAATGATTCGAGTAATAATTTCCTAAGATAATTTAAACCAGCACAATTTGAATGAATGGTCATTATATGGACAAAATCTGCAGATAAGGTCTGTTAAAAAAATCTTTGCGGTCCACAGAATTTTTTATTTTTTTTATAGCATATGGGTATGAAATTACATTGAAGATGTCATTTATTTTCTCTCTTTCATTTCCAAGTAAAACAGGCCTTTAAGACAGTACTAAAGCTTTTATTGCCAAACTTACCATGATATCATCTTCTGCTACAAGAGTGCAGAGGCCTAGACTTGTAGCACACTAGAAAAAGTAGAGATCAACAGATTGTTACAGATTGCATAATCATTTTAATTCTTCAAGGCGCAGTAGAGGAGCACAACCGCTTACAGCTTGTCTGGCTTGAATGTTAGCTGCTCCATCGTTGAGGATGGTCTTAAATACGGGTTTAAGGGTCTTAAAAACCTCTTCGCTCTCAATCCCAGACCCCAGCTGGATGCACAGGAGACACGCCAGCGAGGCTGCAGCACACTGCTCCACTCCTTTACCTGGTTCGCAGGTGCAAACATCCAACTCAACTTTCTGCACTGATGTCATGGCAACAACTAAAGAAAAGTTTATTTCTACTATACAAGTAATACTATATATTCTGCTATACTACACAAAATCTCAAATGAAGCCAACCTTTCTTCAAGCAGCGCTCAATGCTGTCCGTGATGGTCATCCTTCTCTCGGAAATGAATTCGTAGAGGATTTTGGTTGCCATGGCAGTCTTTAGTCCATCAAGGGCACCTTGTCTGGTCTTAGCACTAGAAAGGGAGCATAATTACTCTATAACTACAGACTGCTGCAGGCTTGAGGTTTTAGCAGAAATGGACTATTATGAAACAATCAAACACAAACCTCTTATCCACTGTGCTGTCGATGTACACCTTCAGTTTGTACTGGAAGTCCTCTTGAGCCATTTCTTCAGTTTCACCAGCTGTCAAACAGGATGAGAGCTAATCATAAATATTGCTCTCTTCTCTGATAAAGCTCTATACAAGAGCTTATCCATCCTTTTTATTGCACTGTATTGCAAAAAAACAAAAACAGATGAGACTGAATGCCCACCTTCCTCTGCTGCACTGGTTCTTTCACTGAGGCTGCTGCAGTGACTGAGGGTCTCAATAGATGAATCTTCATCGCTGAACGGCTGGACATTCCCCTGTTGTCCCCCTGCAAAAACAGAGAAACTATGTATGAATCATTATTTCATAAAAACGTCATTGCAAAGCTGCATTACATTGTTTAATCAGCACATTTTCAGCATGAATCGGAATCGGTTAGTCTCCAGTCTCACTTTTCCTTCAGAAATAATTCTCATATGCTGATTTGACGGTCATTTCTGGTTAAAAAAAATAATTAGTTGCTTAGCCTAATATTTTTGTGATCTTTGATGACTTGTAAGTCGAAAAGAACAGCGTTTACTTGAAATGGAAATATTATAAATGCCTCTACTGTCACTTTTGATCAATTCAGTGCATCCCTTAATTAACAATTATTAGTTTTTCATACTGAAAGAGAGAAAAGAAAAAAAAAAAATACTTACTGACCCCAAACTTTTGAACAGTAACGTCCTTTCAGTGAACTTTTTAAAGAACAAATTAATTTTTTTATGCACCCTTTTATCAGTGACAAACCCTGTAATGGCACTTATACAGAAATAAGTTTTCCAACTAATTTCAGGTGGTTATATGACGTGGGAATGTCCCTTTGACCTTATACAACCATTAAGTCTCTTAATGAGTGTATATAGTGATTCAGCCGTGTGTCATCATCAGCTTGACGTCTTCAAAAGGTACAAAGTGTCAGAGGACAAACTTCTACTTTAGAACATTCGCAAACAAAACTGCCTCTGTGTGGGATTTCTCAGACAAAAGTAAATCCGTCTCGCTGTAGAGTAGTACAGCAGAGATGCAGTAAAACAGCATGTGGGATGGTGTGAAGGACAACAGCAGGCTGCCAGCACACAGAGTCTCTCCTCCTTCTCGAAGGCCCGGGCAAATCCAGCGAGCAGATGGGATAAGAACATTTAATAACAGACTACAGACTGATTTATGCACGTCTACAGCTGAAATATTTGGACTTAAGTGTTCCTGGTTCCTTCTTTCCGATCCTCTATTGGGTCCCAGACAGGCCTGTGTTATATAAGCAGGCTAGTGTGACCACATGGCCTGAAATAACCTAAAACACACACTGACAGCTTATAGTTTACACAGAATATTATAGCAGCTTCCTCCTATTTGACATTTCCCATAACAAATTCGATCTTATATGAAACAATAATTCATTTATTAATCTCAAGTCATAATATTTAAACATAAATGATCTAAGTAGATTGTTGTTTTGATATTAATCATGTTATACTATATGATAACCATATTAGTTTATTCCTTTCGTCATTTGATAAAATTAATTAATCTGACAAACGTTTTATACAGACCCTAATATTTAAAACTAAACAACATTCCCTTAAAAACAAATACCACATTTAGAAACTCCAACGTACATTGTCTGCTTTCCTTGACTCACATTGTGTATTATTCTTTTGTTTGGGTCAAAAGAAAGACACTCCTGGCTGTCAACCAATGCGGGTCACGTAGTGATGGGAGTTGTAGTTCTCTTCCTTCTATTTCACTACGCGGTCGGCGTGTAAAGAACTACAAACCCCAGAATCCCTTTCGCCCCTCAGGCCGCTAAAAAAACAACCGGTCATTTCCAGATATTCCATCCTACTTACCTCTGCCGCTCCTTTTCTTGGTCCGTGGCATTTTGCTTAAATTAGGAGTTCCGCGCCTAAAATCAACCAATACACGACCAGTTTTTACTATAATGTCTTTTCAGTTGAGTATATTCCAATGGCACAGTGAAAAGGAAAGTATTAAAAGCGATTCCGGTGTTAGACTTGGAGCGCGTGCGATACATTTTCCCTCTCAAACTAGGGCTGCGTCAGCGCGCTGCCGCCAAGCGGTTTTATACGACCGATGGTGACGTGCTTAAAAAGGCGTTACCTCACGTGGACCTGGAGACAGTAGGACCAATCACGTTTGAGGATGCGCCGACGTCATCACATATGACAGACTTCCGCCTGGTTTGCTGTTGTCACGTCCTCATGCGTGTTCTATGTGTGCAGTTACACAGAGTACAGCACGTGTAATGCTGGGTTATTATCCTTTATATTACTATTATATGCGTTTCTTCAACTTTGCGTGCTTTTATCATGTACGGTGATTTTTGTTTATTAAAACCAACAGATTTTATCTTTGTCTTGGAAACTTTTTAGCATGCATTAATCATTATAACTTATTTTTCATAATAATTCAGAAATGCCCTTTATGCATAGTTTCTGAAGTGGCATTTAGGTGTCTTTATGCAGACTGTTTAATACTGTTCAAAGGGCATAAAAGCATTTACACAGCAGTTACAAGTATTTGATAGAAGTGGTTGGTGTGGGTCATAGCAGACATAATTTAGCCTGGCTTTTATGCAGCATTGTGAGTTTACACAAAATTTTGAGCTGGCACAGGGCAGGCTTATCTCATCTGTTTAAATACACCTTTAGAGTGTGTCTAAAAAGTCCTCAGGACCAAAAGGGTACATAAAAACACTTGCATATAACACTTCTGTAGTGCATGTGATCAAAGACTTGTGGCATAAATTCATGAAGAGAATGAATACTGGATGAAAGACGTGCAACATCTTTAACCACTTGCAACGCATGTTAGAAGTGCAGCATTGTGCTGTTTTGTTGCATATGGGTTATCAGGGCAACAGGTGGACTCAGGACAATGCTGACACTTTCACCAGCGGGCTGGCAAAAGCGTAGACTGTGTTCTGCACATGTCTATAAGCCCTTTGTTAACATAATTCAGAGGGGAATTGACACCTTGACGTACTTTGAGGCAAACACTACTAAATAAAAAAATCTGCATTAAATATAAAGCACAACTAAATCTCATCAGGATTAAAAAATTGGCACCAGTAGAGGGAGCTCTTTCAAAATACTTTCTCGTGATAAAATCGAGCACCTGCCGAGTTCAGAGTAATCTGACATTGTTGTATTATGCATAAAGGGATTCTTTTGTTGATTCAAGATCAGTTGAAACAAGTTTAGGGTAAAGCACTTTGTGGAACGTACACCACGGCATTGCATTTGATCCCTCTAGTGTTTCCTAAATTCATGTCATGTTGGTAACAATGTAATACTTTATAATGGGTTTTCTGTGTTTTCAGTTTTTCCATCTGATCTGTTGATTATTTGAAAAAGCGCCCAAAAAAGGAAAATATTGCTCTTGCTTAGCCTAACCTTTAGAAATTCCTGGGAATTAGATTTCATATTTCATGCTATAGTGGGAGATGGGGTTTTAAATATATATATATATATATATATATATATATATATATATATATATATATATATATATAGATATATATATTTAAAACACATATTAACTATATCACATATGTAAAGTCTGTTGAATAATTGATAAAACACCCTGAGGGACTTCACAGGGGGTCAGTGCTTAACTCACTACTGTTAGAAATCAAAAGATGGCCCAGAAATTCAATAAGTAGCTGGTTTATTTGATGCTTTGTACTGAAAAACAGTCCAAAACATATTCTAAACAAATATGTTGATGTATTTTGATTTGAGAAACAATGGGAAAGACTTTGTTTTACTATTATGGACAGAATTTGGCCAGAAGTGACGGTTTAAAGTTAAAATGCCTCAATGATGGATTTGTTTCTCACAAACACATGGCTTTTTATTCTAAATTATGTTATTTGTTGTACTGGAGCGGTGTGGACTATTGTGATGTTTTTATCAGCTGTTTGGACTCTCATTTTGACGGCACCCATTCACTGCAGAGCATCCACTGGTGAACAAGTGATGTAATGACAGATTTCTCCAAATCTGTTCTGATGATGAAACAAACTCATCTACATCTCTAATGGCCTGAGGGTGAGGGCATTTTCAGCAAATTTTCCTTTTTTTTTTTTTGATGAACCATTCCATTATGATCATTCCTAATGCTTTTCCACTTTTCATTCATCTGCTTTTAAATATGTATTCTCTCCCGCAAAAATCAAACCCAACACAATGTGCTGACAACCTGATTACACCTATTAAAAATACATCAGGCAAGTCATTACATGTTAGATACACTGGAGTTATGTACCCTGACTTTTGGCAAATTCTGAAAGTGTGTGGTGTGTGGTCATTCTAGAAATAGAGGAATAAAATAGAGGCTAGTGAGATCTTTATCATCTTCTGCTTTATATGTCATGACTAGGGGGCCATAAGAAAAAAAAAAAGACTAGCCGCTACTCATGGTGTTGTCTGCATGTGAGCCGATATAGCGTTAACATTGTCTTGTTGATGAGAGTACAAAGTGTTATCTTGGCAAAAGGTGAGTATTGGCAGTGTTTTTGTGACTATTTTCCAGGTTTCCACCGCACACGCTGTTTTTTCTGGGCATTGATTCAGACACTTAAGACTTCAGGATGGACAACTGAATGAATTTCATTTCCTCCACCACTTCCCTCCCCATATATTTCCCCTGCCTCCTTCTTTTAGCCTCAAAGTAGGTTGGAAAATGTTTCAAAGTTTGTTCTCTAAATGAATTACGACTCCTCCGGAAGAGTTTATTTAGTCGTAAAGGTCATAAATGTCAAATTGTATATCAGCAAAGCAGTAAGCAGGTTTACTGTATCAGATTTACTTGATACGTTTTGTGGGTTCTGGATGAAATTATGCATTTTCCTAATAAAGTATTTTAAGTTTGACTTAGCAAATATGCTGATCTCAGTGCCAACACTAAACCAGACTGACCAAAATGATGTGATCTGTTCCCTCTAAACTGCTGAAAGAATAGGTTATGGGTAGTTGGCTGGTTGCTATGCAATTAGTTTTTATTTTTAATTTTAGTGCAAGTTTTAGTATTTTTTTGTTGTTGTTGTTGTCTATAAATGTTTTATTACATTCAGTTTTAATTGTCATAGTACATCAAAGTAAACTAACTGAAATAAATTATGTTTTATTTTATTTTAGTGAATGTTTTATTATATTTTATTTGAAGTAAAATATATATAGTTTTAGTTTTAGTTAACTATAAGAAACCTGTTACTTATGGGACCAAATGAAAAAGCCCAACTCCATGTCTGTGATATTCTGACCCTTATTAAATAAATATCATTAGTATAATAATAATAATGGGGAGAAATCCCAATATAAAAAAGATCCTAATATTATTTTATGCTATTAATCCCAATGTAACATTATTATTTTTTATGTAATTGTTTTCATTTCTTTTTATTTAATTAGCCCAATATTACTTGTTCTTTTTCTATTTTTGTCACTTCATTTGTTGTGCGTACTGATGTTTATACAATATTGTATGTTTAGCAATCATGCCTTATCATGCTAAATACTTTAAAACTGACAGTAATAGTTTTAGTTTTAATAGAAATCGGCTCTTGCATTTAGAAAACACCACTAAATAGATTGTTCATTGCTGAAACACTGAAGTTTGGTGTAGATAAACTGATATACACGATTCTAGGAAATAGATCTTGCCCTTCAATACTTAAAATGATATGCATGTACCAATTCACCATGCTATTCTGAATTTACTCATTCAGTCAGCTAAGTGCAGCGCAGTGGGCCTGTCTCTTTGCTGAGGGCCAAGGTTATGCTGACTTCTTTGGATTGCGTGACTACTGTTTTCTGACGCAGTTCATCATTTCATGCACTTCTCTCTTTTTTTTGTTGTCACTGCCCCTGAGATGTCTTTCTGCTGACCCACAGACCCGCTGTGTGTGAGAAAGAGAGAGAGAGCGAGTGCGAGAGAGGGATGGAAAGTCAGGCTGATTGATCTCGTAGAATAATCACAAATCTCAACCACCATACGATCAGGTCCCCCCCCCCCCGCCCCCCCGAAACAACATGATGAGAAAATAAGATCATAACAACATGTGGCTGTAAAAACAGTGATCTGCACCAAGAATGGACATTTTCAGTAACATGGAGCACTCTGGCGATGTCAAATCTGTATGTTTCTTTCAATTTCGTTGAAAGAAACAAGATCTCTGTGTTCATTCAGAGCCGCTCTGTGTTGTCTCCATTGACTTGATGCCCCAATACTGACAGCACAGAGCAGCCCACCACAACGTGCATCCATTTTTAAAGCGCTCACCAAGACGTCCTTAAATAATATATTCTGACAGAGAAACGCAGGCTGTATTCTTTCATTCTGACTCTCTACGTACAGCAACACGTCTGTAGAAATATAAAGGCAAATACGGGAAACTGATCAAATTAAACACACTGTTAAGTTTTATATTCATGAAAATGTTTTGGTATCAAATGTATCTGCCTACAAAGGGAGCTGCCTTTGAAGTCAACATTGATTATGGAACCTCATTACTGACTATTTGGAACACTCAAATATTGTTAGTATATAAGACTGCAATTAATTTCAACGGAGTTTGGCATACTTTTCAAAAGTTAAGCACAGTTAAGCACATTTCTTTATTAAAAAGGAAAAACCCAAAAAATACATATCACACAGAACTATTGGGTAAAATAACTATTTTTTTATTAGTTTAGGCCGAAGATGCCCAAACCAGGGCCACAGTTGGCCTGTGATTTACTTTGATTTGGCCCGCCACATCAATAAAAAAAAGTATTTATTTATTATTATTTTAAAGAATTGGATATTCTACAAAATTTGCTTTTGGCCCACAGCACTTCAGTCAAGTTTGATTTTTGGCCATTTATATTAAAAAGTTTGGACACCTCTGGTTTGCACTATTTATTGATACTCTTTTGTATAAAATTAATTATGCATGTTATAATCAGCATTTATATCGACCTGTCCACCATCATGATTTTATTCACTGCGCTGCAATGGATTCTGGGATTACCTTATCTACAAACAATGCATGCAGTCTCACACATATCAGTTGCACATTTTTTTTTTACGTTGTGGTAAAGTAATTCAGCTATTAGAAATGCCTCTGGAGATCCTTGCATTCAGTCCTGCTGTTTTTGAAAACAAGAACGAATGTGAATGACCTCTTATAGGACAGCACAAACATGCTGCCTGCTGAAGATGCCTATTAGGATGCCTACCTAGATGGGCAGCTCACTAGGTTTTGAAATAGAGTTTATGTCTTAAACACTCTAAAGACATGCTCAGCTGTGACTGTTTTGTGTTCAAAAAATGTCTATAAACAGATTTTTCTATTCCTCTCTGAGTCAGTCTGAAAGAAACAGTGCAAGCAGGCAGGAATCAGTGTTTACAGCATTTCCATTTGGGGTCGGGGACATCTATCTTGGAAACCAAAAAATTCATAAGAAGCTGTGAGTCGGACGGATGTGATGCTTCTTGTTATAGTTTCTGTTCTGCTTCTCCCAGGCTGTGATGTCTGGTGTCAATGGCAGCAGGGAAACAGTAACTGCTAATTGATTCAGTTACTCTACAGGAGTAATAGAGTATACAGCATCTTAATTCAGGTGTTTCAGTTCAATTATGTGTTATGTGAGACACTCTTGGGAGAATGTTGGTTTTCTCTGTGTTGCCTGGCAACCAGATTTTACATTTCATTTATGGGGAAAATTAACCAAGGATGACATCCATCCATTCAAATATGAGCTAATATAAGTGAGAAATGTTTTTAAATCCCTCTAGCTCCTTCATTAGCTCATAAAAGTGACATGAATACAGATTACACAGGAAGAAGGAATGAACTAAGTAACGCAAATCATCTTGGCAATGAAATGAAAAGGACTGTAAAAAAAAAAAAAAAAAAAAGATAGTGTTTTTCTGAGTGATTTCGTGGGTGAGAGGTTTGACCCAGCTGATGGTATCACTCTTCTGCTCTGGCATTAACTGTAATATCAGAGAAAAAGAACGTATGTAGATAAATAGAAAATAACACAATACAAAAAATAAAGGTATTTTAAGTTTAGCAAAGAATGGCAGTATAAACACTAATTTTTAGTGATTTTGTTATGTGCTTTGTTATGTTTATTAATTTTGTTTTATTATTATTTTATTATTATTATTTCTATGGTGTTTAATTTATTATTATTTCCTTTTTTAGTTACATAATTAAACTTATTTTAGTAAGTGGCCGAAGCATTTCTAATTGTTTATGTTTTTAAGCTTTATTTATCCTTTAGTTTATTTCAGCTTTATTTTAATTAACAAGAACTATTTTTTATAGGATTCATTTTAACAATAGCAAAATTGGTTTATCCACCTTATTTTGCAATAAGTAATCTATTTTCTTGGAATGGGGAAGACATACGGTTCATTAGCTGCTACAGGTAAACAATTTATGATTGTGATAATAAATCAAAATATGATAACAGAATAACAATTTGCAATACAAAGCAGAATAACACGGTACAAATACAGGTAAACTACCTGGAAGCCACCAGAATGGTTCTTTAAAGGGATACTCCACCCCAAAATGAAAATTTTGTCATTAATCACTTACCCCCATGTCGTTCCAAACCCAGAAAAGCTCCGTTCATCTTCGGAACACAATTTAAGATATTTTGGATGAAAACCGTGAGGCCTGTGACTGTCTCATAGACTGCCAAATAAATAACAGTGTCAAGGTCCATAAAAGGTATGAAAGTCGTCATCAGAATACTCCATCTGCCATCAGATGTGCAATCTGGGTTATATGAAGCGACGGGAACACTTTTTATACGCAAATAAAACAAAAATAACGACATTATTCCACAAGGATGCACAGTTTTCTTTCAGATCAAAGCTAAATACAAGTAAAAACAGCACATCCTTGTGGTGCGGCTGATACAGATGTGCATACGAAGCATACGGTGATATGGAGAGACACAGAGGAGACCGCTGACAAAGGAACCGTTGAATAAAGTCGTTATTTTTGTTTTCTTCACTTACAAAAAGTGTTCCCATCGCTTCATATAACCCAGATCGCACAACGACGACTTTCATATCTTTTATGGACACTCTTATTTACTTGGCAGTCTATGGGACAGTCACAGGCCTTTTGGTTTTCATCCAAAATATCTTAAATTGTGTTCTGAAGACGAATGAAGCTTTTATGGGTTTGGAACGACATGGGGGTAAGTGATTAATGACAAAATTTTTATTTTGGGGTGGAGTATGCCTTCAAGGTGGATTTTCAGCAACTGTTTCTGCAGGTTACATCATTACACCAGTAGGTGGCGACAAGTGACTGTCTTTATGAGTGAGTTACTCATTGAATCATTCATTCAACCAATTTGTTCAAGACCACTGATTCATTCATGAAGGAGTCACTGAATCATTCACTCAGTTTAGAACAATTAATATAACAATTGATTTGGAACGACAACATTCTTGCTCTCATGAAATTCTGAATTATATGTTGTTCATATTACTGTATTGGTTTTATAGATGTTTTTTAAAGATCCAGAGAATATTTTTGTGAAGAATAATTCTTTGCAGATCCATCCGTGTGTGCATTCAGAAGCAGGGATCATTAACTGTGGGCCATATTTAAATGAGTTTGGCATTGAGACACACAGCTCACTGTGAGTCGATATGTTTGTGTGTTCACAATACACACTAAAAAATAATGGTTCTTCAGCGGTTCTTCAGGGGTTCTTTGTGGTGGATATGGTGCTATATAGCACCACTACCATTTAAAGAACCTGTTAAGCCAAGTTTGGTTCTTCAGCGGTTCTTCAGCGGTTCTTTGCGGTGGATATGGTGCTATATGGCACCACTAACATGCAAATAACCTGTTAAGCCCCTAATTCTTAGTGATATTAGTTCTCTAATATCCTAAGTGTCTTAGCTTTAGTGATAGGATTAAAAAATGACATTAAAATACAGTGAGTTTCCTGAACACAAGGCACATATCCAAGGCCTCCACACAAGACTTTTTGACCACAGAAATTTTTTTTGGTGTGGATGTGAAGTCAGATATATACCGAAATTATGTCACAAACTTCAATAAAAACGTATATTCATATTCACCAATTGCTTTTTTGTTATTTGTGTAGGTATAGGCCTCAAATAATTAGCCTAAAATGAGTGAGGAGAGAAGTTATGTTTAAAAAAACGTGTTTCAATTTCTACTTACAAAATGTGAAAAATGTATCAAGAATTTTTTAAGTTCAATAAAAGAAATAATAAAAAATCATATATATATATATATATTATATATATATATATATATATATATATATATATATATATATATAAACCATAGACTGTATATAAACCTATGCGAGTATGCGCCGAATAGTGTGCACTGTGCAGTTCAGGTCCACGTGAGCGAGGGCGAGGGCCGCATTCCTCAAACTGGACCGTTGGACTCGACGTCAATCAAAACCAGGACGACGACGAACGTGACGAACACATTTCTAAAAAGAGACAGAAGATATCCTTTGAGGTGAGTGTCATAGCGCATACTGCGACCCTGAAATATACAATTAACGTTACGTTACTTGTCAGGGGAAACTTTTCATTGTATTTTGCAAAAGTTTTACCGTGTTTTGTGACATTAATGCTAAGTTTAGTATCAGTCCCTAATGTTAGCTGACTGAGGAGCCTGACCAACCGTGTTGGCTAATAAATATGTTGTTTCACAAAACACTGAAACTGTATGTTAAGTTAAGTAATTAAGTGTAAGTAACTGGGGTCGTTCTTTTCTTGACTTTCTCCAGATATAACGTTATAACACTACCGTTTAATATCTTTTCAAATCACTAATAGCGATGGTCTAATTCCCCCAGTGGCGGGCTTTATAGCTAGCTGCATCGTTACCATGGATACTGTGTAGTCTTACCCTATTCACATGTAACGTTAGTGTCTCGCCTGCTAGTGTAGAGTACATTTAAAGGATTAAGTTAGTTCACCTCAAAATGAAAATGTCCTGATAATTTACTAACCCTGATGTCATTCAAGATATCCATGTCTTTATTTCTTCAGTGCAAAACAAATAAAAAAATTTGAGGGATACACATTCAGACTTTAATGGCAACCAACTATCCCAATGTTTAAATAAGGTTCAAATGTCCGTGTCAAATCATAAAATACTGTCAACATGCACAAAATATTTAAATAATTAATGTTTGTCATCACTGGGCTGCTGTTGATAGGTCTATAAGTTACTCTATAGGCTTACATTCATCCAAGTGTTGTAATTTGTTTGTTTTGTTATTTTCTTTCTTTCTTCAGGTTATGACAGACTTCACGGGTTGGACTTCTGTCCAAGTTTGCCAGTGGGTCTTGAAAGATATTGACTTGGGGGAAATTCTGTGAAAGGATGGCGATGATAAAAATCTACCAGAGAAATTTTGTGTCTAACCACAGCACGGAGGAGATTATCTCTGAGTTTCCATGTTTCAGACTGGCCAAAATGGTAAGTACAGCAGTGTATTAATTGCCTCCTTAGTTATGACTTATGACTAACGAGTTATGACTATGTCTTTTTTACTTTTCCTTCATCTTAACATAAGCTCCTTTGGGATCTGAAAGACCGTACCAACGTTGATGTGGACCAACAGATTCTCTCTCAGCTCTCGGTAATGGCATCTAAAGTCCTTCAAGTTTCACAGAGTCCCCTGATGGAGAAGTTCAGGCATGTGGTTGATGACTGTGAAGATGGCAGACTGAAAAAAGGTAATTAAATCTGCACTACTTAGATTTTCTGTGTATCACTGACTGACACCCATATCTGCCTGAGATCATACATTTCTGCATGTATCTGTCTTGTGTAATAATAAAGACTAATTTCTAGTTTATTAAAGGTAGGAATAATAATTACTGTCTTAGTAATTAATTGAAAAACAAAGAAAACTTATTAGATAAAAGCATCCACCATGTTATGTTAACCTAATTCTTGTTTTGTTTAAAGGAACTACAGTTGGAAGCAGCTATTCTGCTCTTGCCTGCACTGTTTAAGGAGGACCCGGGTTGCTGTTTGAAGTTGAGGTTCATTACTGAGGAGAGTGAGGACATTTCAATGGCACTGGGCCTCATCCTTTGTATATATTTTTCTGTTTGGGATCCAATATCCTAAAGGACTGAAAAAGACACTGACCTTCCTGGAGTGCGTTGTCTTAAAAATGAAGGATGCAGCCGGACTTCCTGTCACAATTAAAAGAGTGTACAACTCAATCTGTGCATAGAGTCTCTCTCTCTCTCTCTCTCTCTATCTCTCTCTCTCTCTTTTCTCTTTTCTCTTTCTGGGGCCTATTCCAATTTCTATTTTTTTTTCCTTCTATTTTTTTTCTAAACTCCTTTAGCCAGTGTTGTTAATGTTAAAAAGCACTGATTATATTTGCAACTAAAAAGAAATGAATTAAACTATTTTAAAAGTGTAATGTAATATATTTGTTCATCAGTAAGCTTTTAGTACAGGATTTTGAATCTTTTCAATCCACGATTTTGGTATAAAAGCGTCATTTAGAAGCATATTGACTCAAACATTGTAGTATATAGCATGATAATGGCCTACTACCTAAAAAAAAGGTTCTGTAAAGCACCATTTGACAAATGTACTATAAAGCTTAAGTCCCATTAATGCCAAAAGAGGTTCCCCTATAACGAGCCACAGATCACTGTTGAGCACCATTTTTGTTGAGAAAATTGTAAACAATCAAGGTGCTTTATGGCACCTCTTTGGTTTCTACATAGCACCATTTGACAAAGGTGCTGTACAGCACCTTTAAAGATAAGTGCTATATGGCACTTAAAGTGGTTCCCCTATGATTATGAGCCAAAGAACCACCTTTAGTGCTATTTAGCACCTTTTGTTTTTAGAGTTTATTAAATTTTTTTGGAATTGAGACACACAGCTCAATGTGGGTGGATTTGTTTGTGTGTTAAAGATTTTATGATGATAGTGAATTAGTACTTTTCTCATATTACTTTCAAACCGGATTCAGGTTTTTGCAGCACTAGGAAGTCCCATGATTCCCTTACAGAACATGAAAATGAATAAAATTAATACTTTTGAAAAGGCAATTGAAATAAATATTTAGAATATAACCAAATGCAGATTCTTATTTCTGTGCATGCAGCCAATAATTTATCAAGTTACTCATTTGCTAAAAGTAATTTGAAAACCGAGTGAATTGAGTTCACACTAAAAATACTATATATCATCAATATTAATTAGGGATGTCATGTACAGTTCTAAAAGTGGTAGGGACTATAAGACAGTTTGCAGTTTTAGGATAAAATTGAATTGGCTTGGATCTGCTCATGTGTGCATTTCCTACAGGCATATTTTGTGTATTTTCCTTATACTACCATAATAAAACACTTTTGCATCCATGCACACAAAATCCTGCGTACCACATGTCAATGATTCCGGAAGTCCTCTTGAAATACAGCTGTTTTTTATTTATGTGTATGAAAAGCAAGCTGAAAATAGAACAAGAACCCCATTGAGTGTGTGATCCGCCGGAGCACCTGTGCCCGTCTCCCGGCTTCAGGACTTATAGATGTGGATCTGCTGTAGGCGCCCTGTGTCTGTGAGGCTTCCTCCTCAGAGCTTAAAGGGCCTATTTACTTTTCACAAAGGCACAATGCTTATGGAGTGTCTTTTAGCTATTTACAGCTGTGTGTGTGTGTGTGTGTGTGTGTGTGTGTGTGTGTGTGTGTGTGTGTGTGTGTGTGTGTGTAAAGGAACAATCCAGTGACTTTTTGCAATTGATAATAAGCATATGTGACAATAAAAGCAAAGATGTTAGTTTGTCCTTTCAAAATAAAAAATAAAATAAAAATTGAGTCTTTAATATTTTTGCGATTGTGCATTTATAGTTTATAATAGAAATGACATGTTTGAAGTAATCTAGTTTCAGATAAAACCACAAAAACAAGTCAAACACAAAAAAAAAAAAAGAAATGAGAGTGAAAAAGTCTTTAACCTTGAAATGCTGATTATGTATGTATGAATGTATTAATTTATCACATAAATATATTGACATTGAAGTCATTACAAGTTACCATCCACTAGTGACTGTGTGTGTGTGTGTGTGTGTGTGTGTTGTGTGTGTGTGTGTGTTTATATAGACTATATATATATATATATATATATAGATATATTAATATATATATATATATATATATATATATATATTATCACATTTATATATTAACAGAAGTCATTACAGGTGACTTTATGTATGAATGTATGTATTTATTAATCACATTGATATATTGGGAAAAAAAATTAATATACAGGTCTTTCTTTCTTTCTTTCTTTCTTTCTTTCTTTCTTTCTTTCTTTCTTTCTTTCTTTCTTTGATAGATTACTGATAGATTAATTGATTGAGTGATTAAATGATCCATCCATGTATTAAATGATTACTGGTGACTGTATTCATGTATTCATTTATTGTATAACACAATATATTAGTGTGTTAAACATGTTTTGGCCCCCAGTGACTTTCATTGTATGGACAAAACAGGTTGAAACATTCTTCAAAATAACTTCTGCATTCTACAGCAGAAAGAAACTAATACAGGTTTGCAACAACATGAGGGAGCAAATGATGACAAGTTTAGTTTTTGTGTGAACCACTATTTAAGATAATAAAAAAAATTGACACACTTCACCTACAAGAAAATTTTAGACTTAAATGCCGGTGTGACATGAAGCTACTTACATCATCAGTCCTAAACACACTCTACAGTACACTCTATTAAAACCGATGAAGGGTGCATATCCAGCAGTCAAGCCTGATGGGTCGCTGGCAAAAATAGACACGTCAGCTGCTGGGAGCCGCAAGGATCCTGAAGGTTATGTCCCTGGAGCTGTGATGTCAGACGAGCTGCTGGTCTGTATGTGCCAGTCAGGATGTATGGTCTGCTGCCCGTCAACAGGTCCGGGCACAGCACCATCAAGGAGCCACAGAAATGAGAAAAATATTTATATCAGTAAGGGAAGCAATTTTCCACTCCGAATAGCAAATAGAGCAACATTTTTATACACCATGAGGAAAACAAATTAAGCCAGTTGTGATTATTTACGGTCTCTTTGGCGGGGTATGTGAGCGTGGGGCCAGAAGCTGTCTGTGCCTTTGTTAGAGCGAGTTTGTGAGGTCATGAGGCATGTCGGCGTAAACCTCTCACTCACCAATGCCATTTTTGACATCATTGTTGTTTATGACTCAGAAACCGTCACCACACACCTCACCACCATATAAAAAAGTGCTTTTTTGGACATGACTGACAGTCAATATTTTTGGAGAAAACCTCTTCCTCCTACTCAGCTTAGTTTATCGTCATCAATTACTCAAAGCAGCACTGCATCTCACACCCTAGGAAAGCTAAATCCACAGACCTTAGACATTTGTTAGAGTACTTGTGCTCTTCCTACGGAATACCCATTATTTGCTTCTTTTTTACATGCATTAATTTCACAAATAACATGTATTTATTTATTTATTTATTTATTCATTCATTCTTTCATTCATCACCCTGACATATTGACAATAAACACATTAATGTAGAATTTGTTTATTTATTTACACACTCATGTACTGACAATGAAATCCATACTGGTGATTTATTTATTTGTTTGTTTGTTTATAAAATCCTGACATACTGACAATCAAGTATTTTGTTTTGACTTTAAGAATATATTTTTTTCATCACACTGGCATATTGAAAATAAAGTCATTAATGCAGACTTTATTTTATTTGTTTGTTTGTTTGTTTGTTTATAAAATCCTGACATGACAATAAAATAGTTTGTGTTTATTTATTTATCACAATGGCATATTGAAAATAAAGTCATTAATGTAGACTTTTTGTTTAATGTTAATGTTTATTTTATGTTTGTTTGTTTATAACACCCTGACATACTAACAATAAACTAATTCATGTTGTCTTTATTTATTTACTACACTGACATGTTGATGATAAATTCATTTATGGTTAATTTGTTAAAAATGCAAAATATTTCATTAATTTAAATATTTAGTGTTCACTTTATTTATTAATTTGTTTGTTTTCCCTTTATTTATTTATTTATTTATTTATTTACTTATTTACTTGCATGTACATAATACTTGTAAACTATTTATTTATTTATACTCTGAAATAATGGCAATAGAGTGTTTATTATTATTATTATTATTATTATATTATTCCTTCATCCTTCATATATTTGCTGTATATGTTTCTTTAACACTGCTAATGACATTGAGGTCATTACTGATCTCTCCCACCAATACAAAATAGTAACCAACCACAGATGTGTTTGCCTGCGTCTAGTCCAGTGAGTGTGATGAGTGTCTATATTTGCTGCTGTCTGTGTTGATTCAAACATAAGGCTGTTTTTGAGCTGTAATGGTGCCCTGTGGCTTGTTTGCACTGACGAAGCTCATGCTTGATAATTCACTGTAATGGTCCATTCGGGAAGGCTGGTTCTGCAGGTATGAATAGAGATGTGGGTGTGGGTGGGCTGTTTTTCTTTTCTGAGCATGTGCTGTGGTTTTACAGAAGCTGTTCCACTCATTAGTGGAGTTCATAATCACCAATAAGTGAAATAGCAGGCTGTTAGTCATGATTCTTTTGTCTTTACACATACAGATTTAGAAACATAAAAATATAGTCTTCCGGTTTCAGTGCTCAAAATTAATAATAACATTATATGTTGAAAAAAACAAGGTGGCACTGTGATAGTAAAAAAACAAACAAAAAAACAGTAATGCTATGGTTCATGCACCAAAAACCTGGTATAACCATAGCACATGTCCAGAGACATGGAAGTGCTGTGCAACATATTTTTATTTGAAAATAAAACCTTTTAGATGTAAAATCAAAGTTTTTGATACTCGGAGGAAAACTCTTTGTTCCCTCTACTGAAAGAAGAACAGATAAGACTTCACATGGTGAGCTTCAATCTGCAGCCGCTGCTCAGATGTGCCGAGGGTCGCTGGCATGTGCGCCACGTGTTTGTATGGACACATGAAAGGAGGAAAGAACAAAGATAGCTGCTCCTCTCATCCTCTTTCCATGTCCTTATGCCCGCATGTGTTGTGTCTCTGAGAACCTGGAGATTCTTCCAGGTTACAGATCTTTCAGCTTAAAAGAAGGCTGCTTACAGCACATACCATTTTCCATCCAATTCAAAATTCTCATCTGCTTTATTTATTTGTTTGTTATTACTGGTGACTTTATTAAAAAAAAAAAAAATTAATAAATAAAAAAAAAACATTTGTTTAGTCTTTTTTTAATTTACTCACCAAAATAATGACAATTAAGTCATTACTAAATTAATTTATTAATTTATTTATTTGTTAGTCATTACTTGGGACTTTATTTAAAAATGTTACATATTTATTCATATTTGTTTGTTTGATTGATTAGTCATTTGTTTTTCTTTGTTTGTTTTGTTTTTTATTCTTTTATTTTTTATTTGCACACTCAAATAATTACAATTAAGTCATTATTTTCAATAAATTATTATTAAATATTGTAATTATTTATTTAGTTTATTTATTAGTTTATTTGGTCATTTGTTTTATTTATACACTGAAATAATGACAGTTAAGTCATTGCTGACTTTATTTTAAATTATTTATTTTAAAATTATTTAAATTATTATTTTCTGTTTTGTTTTGTTTAGTAATTTGTTTTATTTACACACTGAAATAATGGCAATTAAGTCATTCTGGTGACTATTATTTTTTTATTATTATTTATTTTTTTAATCTAATATTCATCAATTAATTTGTTTAGTGTTTAGTTTTTTATTTATTTAGAAATGTATTAACACTGCAGTAATGGAGTTTAATCATTACAGGTGATTTATCTGTTTATTTATTTATCTATTCTTCATGTATTTATTTCTTTCTTTAATAAAATAAGAGAATGTAACTGAGGATGCTCTCTCCCACCAAAGCAAACATTAGTGACCAAGCTTTCAGTCATCATTACATTATAAATCAATCAATGACAGCAGAAAAACTCAGTAATATGCTGTGATTATTGACTGTTTTACATTTTTTCTTAAGCAAGGTAATCATCCAGTCAAGCACCATTGAGCGATTCACAGAAACTGTGTCTTAAATTGTGTCTTATCGAGCCAGCTTGAGTGCAGGACACTTAAAATACTGCAGAGCGAGAGAGAAAGTCGTGCTGGGACAGGACCAGACTTTAAAGCTTTAACATGTGTTTAGTATGCATGGCTGGTTGAACCCTGTTTCTTGGATTCAGCCTCTCGCACGGTGGTCTCTCCTGTGACAAAGACACACAGTCTCTGCTTTCAGACCAATGGGAATGTACTTTATCATTGTCCACGAATCCAATAAATCCACGCCAGGTTTCCTAGTCCAACTATGACTGTGTATTCGAGGATTCAGAAACTAGGCTACACAATTATTATGTCACAGTTGTCCTGTGGGGCACATTTATAATTTATTAAACACAGTTGCTGTCCTTGAATTTGATTGGCTGAGCTGATAGCCTGTGTTTGTGTCAGTCTGTGCATTAGTGATGGATTTTCTGTGATTCTTTTTGCAGGTTAAACTGTTATACCAGTAGATGGCGACAAGTGACCGCCTTTTAATGATTTAACTGATTCATTCAAAAACAACTTCTTTATAAATGTGTTATTGAACCATTCACTCAATCAATTCATTCAAAACACTGATTCATTCAGGAGCAAAACAAGTGAGATTTTTAAAAAATGAGGCACTGAATCATTCATTCAGCTGATTTGCTTAAAACAGTGATTCATTCAGGGATGAAACAACTAGCTGTCTTTATGAATGAATCGTTCACTCCACCATAGTCTTGTGGAAACATTTAGAGAAACAGTGTAAAAAAAAAAAAGAATAAATAAATAATAAAAAATGGATTACTAAATAAACTAAAAATAAGAAACTAAATAATTAAATAATACATTTTGCAATGCAGTACTATAGTGAGTATAAAAACATAATAATGGCAATGTAATAGAAATTAAATAAAATAATATTAAACATATTTATTATATAACTGTTTTATATTATTATATAATTGTTTCTGAAAAGATCAGCTGGCTCATTTCTAGGTGATCTGTGTGCATAGATTTTTCATACAGGAAATAGAGGCAGGTTGCAATATTGGATTAGTGTAGATTATTAGATTGGAAAATCAGATCAGATCTACACTATTCTCATGTACCAGAGCCCTTTTACCCTTGCTTTTTCTCTGTCATGCATTTAACATAGACAATAAACTGTATGAATGGAGGGTTATGATTGAATATGTGCATTTATTTGTTTATTTACTATGTATTGTCTTGCATTCGTGAATCTGCATCATGTATAGTATGCTGGTAAAAATATTTATTTTTGCTTAGCCTGCAAAGGGATTTATGGATTATGCCAAAATAATGCAGGTGCTTGATGTCTTTAAATGTGTGTAAGGTATAGTATATATAAGGTATGTAAGGCATAGTAGGAATATGTTTGAAAACACTGACTTTGGCAGAGATTGCGCATTTCAACTTTGAATAGGCTAAATGAACAAATAAATTCAGTATAAACATATTTAATTCAGATAAAATAAAATAAAAAAAAAGAACATAAAGAAACCCATGTAAAATTTTATACGGTTAAAATAAATAATAGAAAGTATTTCATAAAAACGGAAAATAAAAATCTGAAAGCTTATCCTCTTGATATAACTACTGGTTCCGATAAAATGTCATGGTTATAATAAAATAAACGAACAAATAATAAATAAATAAATAAATAAATAAATAAATAAATAAAATCTTTATTATTAAACCTCTCTGGTCTAATCACTATCATTGTTGTCCCTAAACTACATTTCCCATCATGCTACTCAGTTGCAAGTGGCCGCGCACTGCTTCATCTAAACGCGCGCCGCCGCGTTCCCAGCTCGTGCAGCGCAGTTGATCGCTCGAGCGGTCTGAACAATGACTGCCCGAGAGGAAGATGTGAATCTGGACGAATGAGTGATTTAACACCAGCACTGCACAGCGCGCTGTTTTGTACGCTTTTTTCTCAACAAACCCCATGAATATGTGGATTCCCACGGAACACGAGAAATACGGAGTCGGTAAGTTTGCTGCTTATTTCTTCGGGCGACTCTGAGCGTCTGTTACTATTGAATCAGTGCTGTATCACACAGCGCTATCGCTTCCACACACTGTTTGCTTGTTTGTGTTCCTAACGCGAAACCTGCTTGGTTTGGTTACACATGTTTGGAAAAGAAACAAGTGTCTCGGGACTTTGCTTGAGTGTATGCTGTTTCACACGCGGTGTGTTACTGAGTGGAAATGCACCAATTTAATCATATTCACGTCCTGTATAGTGCATTTCCTTTACTAGGGTTTGCCCTTTACTCTTCTTTTCGAGACCTCAGTCGTGTTTTACCAAGAGTGCAGTACAACTGTGAGAATCAGTGCTAGTGAGTAAATAAATGAAAAGCGGAGAATGTGTTTTGTGGGCTGTGTTGTCATTCATCCTAGAGCATCTGTGAAATGAATTATGCGTAATGTATTGTATGCCAACATCATCTTTGAGTTTCATGAAGCCTATTGCTCTGCTGAGATTACCGTTTTATCTTGCGTATATGAGTTGAAAGTAAAATGCATGCTGATATGCGGGATTGGTGACATTTGGAGAGATTGGGTCAAGTGAGGTTTTGCACCTTTGACAAATTAACCCTTGTGTGGTGTTCATATTTTTGTTACTCAGCCCATGTTTGTGGGTCTGGTGGACCCTTTGTGGTTTTTAATTCAACACAATTAAAAATGATGTGTTAAAATACTCAACAGATGTTTACTTCATCCCAATATTCAATCACAAGCAATATAAACAGCATATATGGTTCCTTTACCTTTGTTGGATCACATTTTTGTATTCAAGTGCTACAACGTTGAATGGCAGGGGGCAGAAACACAAAACTCACACTTACACAAACACTCTTACAGACTCTCTCTCCCACGCACAAACACACACACACACACACACACACACACACACACACAAATACAAATACACATAAACGAGTGGTATTAATGGGGCTGGTCAGTTGGAGGACAGAGTGAAGGTACACAGGACCTAAAATTTCCACGCTTTTATGATCCCCGGTGCAGTGGACAGGACAGGAACATCCTGAAGAGTGTGAAGGGGGGTGTATAGTGAGTGGTCACTGAAACTTTGTTCTGATATATGTCCTTCACAGAAAATGAGCCAAGGCCAATGAGTTTTTTTGTGGTCTTGGACTAAAGATGACGATTAAGAAATTAATAAATAAAAAAATTAATGTTTAAAATAAAAGCCTATACAGATGAACTGATGTGCAACAAAATAATTGTCTTGCGTCAGTAATAAATATACATTGTAATACAAAATGCACTATAATTATATTACTTATTCAGTCATGCTGTCTAGGTGAACTTAGCATTTCCTGTTGGTTCTTTGCCAGCTGGTCAAGGTGTGATAAATGTATTCAGAGCTCAGAGATTTTAACAATGAGACCCAAATCTGTGGGCAAAAGAATGCTTGTTAGAGTGAAACCAAATGTTTTCTCTTCAGGGCTCTTGTCTTGAGTTATGGTGATTTCTCTGAGGATTTTGTCATCTTGGCATCTGTTACTTTAAAGTGGGACTCACACCACGACAGGGATTTTGGGTTTTATATCCAGCGGCTTCATATTTTTGCATTTGATCTTTTTCCAGAAACAAAATCCATGTTTTAGTGTTTAATTGGAGGCTGGCGAGCGGTGCTCGTATGTAAAGTAGTGTAGAATTTGTCTCAGCCACTGATGAAATATGAATGAACCCCCACAGTCACTGCAATAAGACGCCAATTAGCTCTCAATTGGATTAATTACAGCTAATTAAATCAAGGCAATGTCTGAAAATCCAAGTTGTGTAAGAGTCTCAATGGCCCTCCTTTAAGGTTTTTTACCTGCTAACAGTAAATAAGAAGAGAGGATCTTTTTTGCCCTAATGTTGTTTTTGACAGCCGTGGCATTTGAGGAAACAGATGCAGACGCTGAATGGGTGGAAATACCCACATTTTTGTCTGAACCTTTTTTGTGTGCGTTTCTTCCTTTGCTGTCTTCATTTCACAAGACAAATGTGATTAACTGCGAGCCTGAAATAGATCGAGGGTGGAATATGACTAACTTTTGAAACTATTTAAGCTCCTCTGGATATTTTCTATGAATCAGTCTGCCTTGTTCTACCAATTTTTAGAAATGCTAAAAAAAAAACCCTCTGCCCCCTCATTGAGTTAAAAAAAACCACCCCGTTGCTAAAGCTGACAGTGTTTACTGTCACGCATGATGACGTACGCATGATTTTTCTTTTACCAAAAATCAAATTTAAACTTGTATTTATGTTTGATTTATATCAACTGTATTTTCATTGCAAGAATTGGAAGAACATGCCTGGATCATAATTCACACCAAAATCAAAATAAGACAGAAGGCTAAAAATATATGAAATTTCACATTGTGCATAGAGAAAATGGAGCATATTTTTAAAACCTTTAGTAAATTGCTTGATATTTGGCATTTTATTGCCGTTGGCCTGCAGTAACTGTACATTTTCTGTCAATAATGAAGTTTGAGTAAATATTATATAAAATAAGTACACATTTAAATGCAGCAATTCATTGTGTCTTTTTTGCTGTAATTAAATTTTATTATATATTTACATATTAATATCTACATTAGCCTTCTTTAAATTCTCATTACTGTAGTGTGGAAAAATTACTAATCTAATCTAAATAAAATATTTGCAGTATCTGTATCTTGTGCAGAATTTTATTTATGCTGAAAAAAAAAGTGATGTGACAAAATATTTTGGGTGAGAAATAACCCAAACATTTTTTGAGATGCACTCAATAGAAAGCAAACAGCCCATCATGAATGATTTGGAACAGAGCCGCCAGAGGGGTGCCGTCTAAAGTGCCCTTGAATGCTCAGTGAGCCCAGAAGAGCTTTGACTGGGATGTTCTAGTGTGTGTTTTCATGAATGTGTGTTTGGCCCGGGGCTAGCTGTCGTGCTGCCCTTGTTTCCTATAGTATTCAATCCCCCGGGACAGTGGAGCAGGCGAGGGGGGTTAACGCTGTGTGGAAGTGACCACCCTGTGCGATGCCCTGTGGGATTAGCAGGTTGATGTGGAAGTGGGCCATTCCTTCATTATAGAAAATATTCTGTAACGACGGGAGCTGAGGGATCTGAGGGGGCGGGGCTTCTCAACACCTCAGCGCATGTAATTGCCTCTTCATTCACAGGCCACGCCCCCAAAGGAGCTGACACAGTGATTTAGAAGGACCTGGGAGGAGGTCAGGAGATCCCATCCCATTTCTGTCATGACTCAGCCTCCAGATGGGCAAATAACACACACATATTCTACATATTAACGCATACATAACATGCACATTAATGTGCACAGGATTATTGTGTGGAAAACCAACACTTTTACTCCAATTTGTGTCCTTCCAATGTTCTGGCATTTTTCATGTAGGTTTTTCTGAATATGTAGAGGGCAGAATATCATAGTGTTTTTTTTTCAAACTCAGGCCAGTAAACAATGTCTTAACTACCACCCTGAAAACCCTAGCAACTGCATAGCAACACATTAGCTTCAACCAATCAATGTTTGAGTTAAAAAAAAAAAAAAAAAAATAAATTATATTTTTTTTTGCTTATGCCATCTACCTGGCTGTATAATCCAGAAGCTTATGAGATGTCATCAAAATACCTTACCTAAAGATCTGTTCGCACCTCTTATAACTGTTGATATGGACACATACGTGAAACAATCAGATGGGCAGATAGGAACAGAGTCTCTTGCAAAGACAAGATCCTTTCTTCAAACCACAATCCCCCACCCTTTGCAACAGAAGTCTGGTTCTTTGTACAAATCCCTTTATTGATCCTAAACTAGGCACACTCCCCCCAACCTCATAATCCTTCTGACCTTTGACCTCCCGTTCAGGGTGCACACAAACAGGGAGATTATTAATACACAGTCGGGAGCTGGAACGCAGATTTAATTAAGTGTGCCGCTGAATGCTTCATTAATGCAGGGAAAAGGCTTCTGTGTGAATAGGGATCATGCGTGAGATGGATGGGGAGAGATGGATGTAAAGAGAAGGACGTTCGTTATCTGTGCTCTTGGCAGGAAGGGGGCTGCTGGTGTCTGGCTCAGACGGCACTATACAGCTTTCACAGACATCTGTTAAAGGACTGGTTCTCCCAAAAATGAAAATACTGACATCAATTACTCACCCTCATGTCTTTCTTTAGTAATGTGGACTAATATATATATATATACATAGATAGATATATATATATATTGTCTTTCTTTAGTAATGTGGAATATATATATATATATATATATATAGATAGATAGATACTGTAGATTTATTTGGGGTGTAACAGTAAAATTTTGCATGTATACCGAACAAATACATTGCTTTAACTTCATTGGAAATTTCCAGTTTTATATATTGTTAGTTTTGACAAGAAACAAAGTCTAATCTTTCAACTTATGACCTTTTTTCAGGAAATTCAAACAATAAATGTAATTTTGGCGCTCTTTGATGTGGCGCGACAGATCGCTGTATAAATGCCTCTGTTCAAATGGCGGCGTAGTCATCCCTTCCTTTTTACTACTAGTTTTAACCCAAAATAAACATGAATGAACATCTCATGCCTAATTTAATCGCTCAAGCAGCGTTTCAACCACAGAAAGATGTCAATAAAACAACTAGTAAACAAAATGTCACGTAGCATTTCATTTACCTCAGGAAGTCATCAGTGTCCACAGCTCATTATTGCGCTATAAATTAAGTCTAGAGAAGAGCATATCACGAAATATTAGACTACATACTTGTTACATTTTACTTTACCTGTTAGTGATGTCTTAATTATTTAATTTTTAAATAAATCCGTTATGAGAGGAGCTGTGTAAAAGATTATATTTTGACAACAAATAGAATTTTTATCATTTAGAAGTTAATTTAAATACTACATTATGTGCAATTTACATGTTTGCATACATTTTTTAAAGTTTAACTGACAAGCTAGGCAATATCTCGTTAATAATTGAATGCAATTCATCTGCGATTATGAACACGATATTGCTTAGCTTGTCAGTGAACTACAGCTCTGTGTAGTAAATGCCACTCCATCTGAAAGCAGGTGATGGCAATTTACTACCAATCACGGAACCGGATTTGATGGAGATTTAATTACTGATCACGTCAGCGATTAATTGCACAGCCCTAATTTAAATCACGTCTATGATTATTTTATATTCATTTTGGAGCATTACTTTATTTCATATACTTTCATTATATTGATAGAATTTCTAACCAAAATCTGCCTGACAGGTAGTTCTTCTCCAAATTCACAATATCCTTACATCCAGAACTGTTTTACTTTTGTTGTTTAAGCATTTTGTTGTCTGCATATCATATGTTTAGACACGGGATGCTGAGCTTTTGCCAGCTGTTCCGTGTTCTTCATACCCACGAGTTGTTCCTCATTAAGCCGCTTTCCTCACTGTTGACGCCTGGAGTTTCCTGTATCCAACAGCTTGTTCTACCTCTGTTAAGATGGTTTTGTGATCTCTGCTCGCCCTTACCCTGATGTTAAACCTCTTATGAGGGACGAGGTGCTGTAAACATGGCTTACAGAGGTGCTGGGGTGTCATTATGTTGTAGTTTTGGTGAGCCCAAATGATACGTGTTATGTTTTTGTCATGGGTGTGTATGTAGATGATGTGTAATAATGTATGTGTTTACAAAATGTCTGATGTTAATATTATAGTTCACCTTAAAATTAACATTTGCATTGTTTACACACCATCATGTTGTTCTTTGAGAAGCAAAAGTAGAATATTTCCATAAGAATCTTTTCGTATAGCGTTCCATTCAATCTGATGAGTAGTGGTCATCCGATATATCACCAAGGCCAATATTTGGCATTTTATAATTACTGGAATCGGCTGATAAGTTTGTGCTTATTGGCTGATGCATAAGACTTTTGTTGTAACATACAGTTATTTTGACAGCACTGAAAATGTAAGTATTTGAGCACACAGAACTCCCATTTTCCATCATAATTACATTGTTGGCTCTGTTTAACAAGATTCAAGATTTTATTTGTCACGTACAAGTTATATGGCATACAACAAGCAGTGAAATGTAGGGACAAGCAGTGAAATGGTTTTGTTAACAGTTGGTTGGTTGGTTTTGTTAATGGTTAACAGTTTTGTCTCATAAATTAGTTTACCCAGAAATTATTATTACTCGCCGTCATGTTGGTCCAAATTCATATATTTTTTTTTATTTGTGAGAAGCAAAAGTAAAAAAAAAAATTTCTCAATCTTTTGTGCAAGTTTATGACAAATTGCCAATGTCTGACAAACTACAAAAAGATCAAAAATACACCGTAAAAGCATTGTACAAATGGTCTGTGTGGCTTGTGCACTTCTGAAGTCTCCCAATAGCTTTTGTGAGGAAATTTAAGATGTTTTCAGTGTTTCCCACATTTACATCAAAAATCAAATGTCAGTGTTGCTTGTGCAACATTTTATTTGATTTTTGTTTTGTCAAGCTATTGTATGACTTCAGAAGCCTTGATAGATGCCGTATGGACTACTTTTATGGTATTTTTAATGTGCCTTTTTGCTCTTTTACAAGATGTCCAATGTGGTCACCATAAACTATAAGCTGAGTTTTACTGAAAAAATAGCAACTGGAAAAGATAAGCGGGCCAGCACAGATAACAAAATATTTTTTTTTTTTGGTGTATCTATTTCTTTGGTGGGTGGTTTTTTTTTTTCTTTTTAGTTTGGTTGGGATTGGTTGTGCATTTTTTTTTTTATTTTGTTGTTGAAGGTTGTTGACATGTACATGTCTCGACAGATTTTCTCCGCTCTGTCCATGGGGAAAACAAACTGAAAGTGGACCTGAGAGGCCATTAGCTGTTATCTAAGCTGTCAGGGGTGCGATACGGCGTTCGTATCCTCGCCTGACTGCTGCTGTCAAGGCAACCACACCAAATTCACTGTTTTAACATGTCTCGCTAAGACTAGCTGCCATACTTTCTCGTGGACGTGATGATGTGCTATATCTAGATCACTTTACACCCAGTAAGACCAGGAATGGGTATACTTAATGCATTTCTTATATGTAGACAACAGTGCTAATAAACACCCCACTGATTGTTAATAAGTCTGCTATGCATCATGTGAACCTGTATTGACCTCATTGATTTGAGACTTAGTCATCTGTGCAGTTGTTTTGCTTTATGGCCATTACTGAATAGGAGAGACCACATGTTCATGAATAAATGCACTTTAGGTTCTTGAGTGTACATTTATTTAATGATTTAGGAGAATTAAATTAAATTTCTAAAACTTCACTTCTATTAGGTTTTTTTAAAGCCATTTTATAAAACAGATGGTTTTGACTTTGATTTTTTTTTCTGTATAATCACATTTAGTTAATTATATAAAAAAATATTTAATTATTTGTATATATAGTTTTAAATTTTTAAAAGATATTTGTTTAAAAATAATAAAAAATGCAATCTTTTATTTTATTATAATATATTGTATCATATTACTGCCTCCAGAATTTTATAAATTAGCAATACATTTTATAAATAAGCATAAAATTGATGATGTGTGTTTAGTGATTTTTACCATGGTTAATGGGTTTTAGAGAAAAAACGCCACATGGACACCCTTTACCATGGTAAAACTGTAACTTGTGGCTTATTGCTGTACTATGCAACCTCTTTTTGATGATTGATTGATTGACTGATTGATTGAACTTAGTCACTGACAGCACAGCGTGTCATATCTCTAAACTCGCATTTCCTTCCACGATTCATTACTTTCTAAATGATTTGCTCTTTTGAAGCCTTTTGCTTACATGCAAAGAGATTCTGTTGGATTTAAAGTAGCCTAATCCAGTGAATCACTTTCATTCCCTTCTCATCATTTAAAGTTAGTTTGCCCGGAGAGGCAAGTTCTCCTTTTTCCTTCTCATCATTGATTGAATGGGGTCTGCTTAACATTCAGGCAGCAGCATCCGACACAGTTTACGAGCATTCAGGGATTTCCTCCTTTGCTACAAGCCCTTTGTTTCACGTTCAGACACTTTCTTTTGCCCTTTAAACACGTTAATTTCACAAACAAGGTCTTTCTTGTTAAATATAAACAGAAATGTTGTCTAAAAATGTTTGCATGACACAGATTTGTCACATTCCGATGCTGGATTGCTGCAGCGGTGTGCATGTCGGGCTCTTCCTTTGGGCCAGTACAGAAAGCAGCCTGGATCAGCTGGAGACCCAGATATTTGGGGCAGATCCTCGTCCCCTGGTAGTCCTCCACCTGGCGTCCTTATTTGACTTCCCTCAGGGTGCAAATTAAGTCTTAAATGAAATGCCACTCAGCGACGGTGACTGTAATGTATCTCCTTTGTGTGGCCAAGTGGCTGAATTGGGCTCGTTTGGCCTGCTGGGAGTTGAATGGTACAGTGAGTAAATGCAGACGGCTCTTTTATAATGATGACGGGAGCCTCGGGCCTAATGGTTTGTCTTCCGCTGTCTCACTCTTTCATGATGGACATCCAGGAGAGATGACAACCAGAATTGATCAAAACAGTCATAGTCTGCTTCTAGAAAAGTCAAAAAGCAAATGTTTTTAGAGTAGAAGTGGATTTAAAAGAATAGTTCACCCAAAAAAATTAAACTTCTGTCATCCTTTACTCAACCTCAAGTTGTTCCAAACCTGAGCGAGTTTCTTTCTTCTGTTGAACAGAATGTTGGTAGCCAAACAGTTGCTGGTAGCTATGGAAGTCAATGGGTACCAGCAACTGTTTGGTTACAAACATTCTTCAAAATATCTTCTTCTGTGTTCAACAAAAAATAAATTCATATAGGTTTAGAACAACATGAATGTGAGTACATGATGACAAATGATGACACCACTTTTGGGTGAACTATATAAAGTAAATCGTTATAGCGTATAACATTTCAGTATACACTTATGCATCCTTAAACTATAGTACAAAAACTTGATTAGTACTTCAATAGATGTTTATTGCATATGCAATTAGTTAGTCTAAAATAAGTAAGAACCTCTTTCACATTAGCAGTATATTTTCTTCCTCGTACCCTGCTGGTCTGAGTTTTGTAGTTGCTAGAGCTGAGATGGGTTAGCATAATGAGCAAAGATGCTGTAAATACTAGCATGTAAATAGGGCACGCTGCATCTCACATACCTTTGACATCCTCTAATAACAGCTGGTGTTAAACCACACGACATTTCGTTTTCTGTGAAACAATACTTGGCACCTTTTAAAAGTAGACCACCACAACCGAAAGCAATGCCGCAGTCTTGCTGCAATCTTAGAGTAATTTTTTTCCATATTCACAGCCATATTCACAGTTTTGTGTTAATGTGCATGTCAGTGAGATGAGTGAATGTGTGGGAGGCCAATATGTTTATTACAACTGGCGCTTTTAAAAATGATATTATATATGTGTATATATGTGTATATATATATATATATATAGATATATCTATATATAATATATATATATAGATATATATAGATATGATATATAATATATATATATATATATATATATATATATTATATATATATATATATATATATAAAAATAAATATGTATGTATTTATCCATTATAGTTACATATTATAATTATATAACATATTTATATATTGCATTTTTTTATAATTTTATATACATTTAAATATTATGCTAATATAGCTTTTATGTATTGTTTTTTAATTATATATAAATATATATATGAACTTCGAAGTGAAACTTAACCTCAAAGTTCACAGGTTCATAATTTTTTTTGAATATCACCATTATGCTTCATGACCGCCCCGTACCCTCAAAGGAAAAGCTGTGGTTGGGACGACCCCCCCAGGCATTTACCTGTGAGAATCCAACTGGATTAGAGAGGAGAGACTAACCACAGCCTCCCATCTGGACGTGAGTGTTTGGTTTCAGCCTCCCTCCTCATTAGACAAGAGGTTAAGTTGGCTTTTGAGTCCATTGTCCTAAAGGTATTCTGGGACAGTTGGGCATTCGGTCCAGCTGAGCTACCTAACACTTCAAATTTACATGGGGCAAGCCCAACCCCAGCTGTTAGTTATGCAAGTGTATTTACTCCATTGTTTTGGGTGCACTGACAGTACAGTAGCTCACTAAAGCTTTAATTCCCATAATGCATCGGGTCAGGAAAAGTGAAATGTTTGCACAGATGAGGCTTTGCTGTTGTGTTTGTGGTGGGAAGTAGGAAAACAGGCCACACTCCATTTTTTTTCCCCCACATTCTTCCATCTTTTCTGTAAAACTGCCAACTTTTACACCCTTCACACCTTAGCTGTCAAGCGCCACGCTGTTTTCTATCAGCTTTATTCAGTTACTGATGTGTTTATAGGGTGTAAATGACTGCCGTTGACCCACTTTGGGCCAAAAACTGGGACACATTTGTTTTTTTTCGGCCTTCATTTGCTCCACTCGATCAATTCAGTAGATACAGAGTCTAGGATGAATAAATTAACCAAGCTAGTTGCAGAAACACTGTTTAGACAGCCTGATTATGTTGATTTGAGAAATATTGCTGCTTTTCCTTCTAGTAACATATTAATTAATGCTAGCATAGTTTGGCATATTTAAACGTTAAGCATGCCATGTGCTGAAATGTTAGAAGCGTGCTAGAAACATAAGTCACACCAGCATAATGTTAAAACATGCTAATTCATGATAGCAACATGTTAAAACATGTTAATCACATGTTTAAAATGTTATAATCAAGTTAGCCCCATACTACTTAATGCTAGCAACATGTTACAACATGCTAATTCATGCGAGCAATATTTCTAACATTGCATGTTTAAGTCAACATGGTCATCAGCATTTTTATTCATGTTAGCATAATCTTAAAACATTGTAGCAACAGTTCTTTCTTTCTTTCTTTCTTTCTTTCTTTCTTTCTTTCTTTCTTTCTTTCTTTCTTTCTTTCGGTTTGTTCTTTCTTTTTTTCGGTTTCGTTTCTTTCTTTCTGTATTTCTTTCGCTGTTCTTTCTTTCTTTCTTTCTTTCTTTCTTTCTCCTTCTTTCTTTGACATACAGTTTTCACTGTAAATTTTTTTGTTTTTCTTTCTTTATTTTTTATTTCTTTCTTTCTTTCTTTCTTTCTTTCTTTCTTTCTTTCTTTCTTTTTTTTTTTTTTTTTTTTTTTTTTCTTTTTTTTTTTTTTCTTTCTTTCTTTCTTTTTTTTTTTTTTCTTTCTTTCCATCCACTTCACCATAAGTTTACACTTATAGCTTACAAAGCTATTTAAAAAATTCAGGCAAGGATTTCTCAGGCCAACATAAAGGTTTGTCCCAACAAACTTTACAGTCTATAGTTGGAATCTGTAATCCTGCATTTTAAAAAACACCGGGGCTAGTTGTCACACTTTCTACTGTGTTGTTATCTTTTTGAAAATATGCAGCCAATATGTGCAAAAGTCTTTTGTTCCCTGATGGAATGAGGAAATTTGGTTACTTATAGGGGAAGAACCAAGGGTTATCAGTTTTTTTTTCTTTCTGGACCTTGTGCAGTAATCCTACATGAGCCTGTAAAACAACCAGGCATTCAAACCTCTCATTTTGTGTGGTTTTTGAAAATGTGTGTTATTTAGGGGTTAGCTTTTTAATGTGTGAATTTTTGTGTATTGTTTTTATCTGCGTGCACTGTAGACTCCTTTTTCCGGGGAAGGTTTGAAAACAAACACTGTGGGTTTCATGTATGCATAATCCTGAATTGGATAGATTTGTATGGAGTGAACAGGCAAGCACCGTCTGTATTGGTTGTGATGTTATTCCTGCATCCCAGAGAGCTCAGGAATATTAGGATGGATAGGAGTCTGAAGAGGGCAGTTATTGATTCTCTTAAGCTAAAGCAGATGTTCTGGCCAGTGCCAGTGGCTTAAGACTAGTTGTGGGATGAAAAATTCTCCATTAAAGGGAAAGAATGAGCGAGAGTGAAGTCCATTAGCTGTGTGTTTTGCACCACTTCACTTTACAGCTCAACTTGGAAAAGAGTATAATGTTTTGGCCATAAATCCACCTCAGAAAGCCATGCTGGATGACTCCGGTGTACCTCTCGGAATTTGTCGGAAACTTAAACCCAGTGTTACATATTTAGCCCAGATATATCAAAAAAAGATGCAGAACGAGTTCGCAGACTGTCAAGTGTGATAGCTGTGGTTTTCTGTGTTTATTTCACACTAGATGCAGAACGAGTTCGCAGACTGTCAAGTGTGATAGCTGTGGTTTTCTGTGTTTATTTCAAAATATGTTTATCTTTTTGTGATAATAATAATAATAAATAATAATAGCTAATTAATAATTTCTTATTTATGCAAGGTTGTTATAATTATTATGTAGTATTACATTGATTTTATTATTACTTATTATTACTTCTATGTTATATTTTTATTTATTATTATTTTATTATATTTATTTATTATCATTAGTTATTATTATTATTTATAAACAATAGTTATTATCATTATTAGTAGAACTATTAGAATGATTATATTTATTATTATTGATTAAATATTTATTGTTATTAATTAAAACAATGTAATAATTTATTGCTCTTATTTATTATATTATTATTAGTTATAAAGTTAGTAATAATAATAATATTATTATTATTATTCTTGATATATTTATAAGTTAAACAGTCTGATCACTCTCAGTTGTGGACAAGGCCCCCTGTCATAACTGTTGTTTACACACTTTACCCAAAAGTAATTATCCTTCGTTGTGGACTGTCTAACTGTTGTTCTACACATTTAAAAAGTAATTATCCAAACAATCGTTTAAAAAGTTATTTTTACTAAGTGAAAATTTAATTTTATTTGTTTTTTGTGCTACAGATATAACATTAATGATGAAACCATGTAGCTTCTTGTGCTATTACTTCACCATATGATTTCTTCTAAAATGTAAAATTGCAGGTATATTATTATTTAGCTTATGTATCTGCATGCAAGCATGTCAATCTGTATTTTTAATCCTTGGTGAGAATGATTGTGGTACTCTGATCCATGTCGACCCTCAGAAACGTTCTCCAGACACTTGTGGTTCTTCTCGACAGAACGAGCGTGTAATGCCAGAACAAACAAATGCTGATGGGGCGTTCAGTAGCGGCGGCCTCTCACATTGTGATGATAACAAGACTAGCTGATCTCTCTGAGCTGATGATGGCTGATGCCTGACTGATGATGCTTCATGTTTTCCCTCTCTCTGGCTTCTCCTCGCTGTTGCTCATGGATGGGTAAACAGCAGCACACGGTTTTGTGCAACCTGGAGTTAAAATATACAGATAACACATTACAGCTGCCAGCGAACCACGAAACATTCATTCTGCCTTCCTTCCTCCCTCAAAGGGGGTTTATGTGTCACTGACCACAGTTACCTTTGTCACAATAGAAAGATCACAAGTCTACATCCTTGGGCACTGGGTTTTGTAACTTTGGTATAGTGATTGCTAAGACCAATAATAATTTTATAGTTGATGTCACTGTACTTTGTTTGGTGGGTTTTTTGGACTGGTATTTATTATTGGTTTGTTTGTTTTCCAGAAGAATTACTTATGGTTGATATCAATGTTATTAAGATTATTTACGTGTTCAATATCTGATATGCAGAACTGAAATTGTTTAAAAAAAAATGTTAACAACAACAACAATAATAATATTTTTAAATAAAATGTATTTAAACAATTTGTGTTTATTTTATTCTATTTATAATATATTTATATATTTATATATTTATAATTTACTACGACAAAAACAACAACAACAACAACAACAATAATAATAATATATTATAATAATTTAATTATTTTTGTTTTTATTATTATTTCAGAATTATTATAATTATAATTACTATTATTGTTATAATTATTATTTATGTATTGCATTTATTTACATTTGTTTTGCAGTCTTTACATTTAGAAAATATATACATTCTTCATGAGGCACTTGTCATAAATACTTTCAGGACTCAAATTTAGGCAATTTATTAATTAAATTTAAAATAAAAAAATACTTTTTTTTATGTTATTTTAGATTTTTTTTATCAGATTTTTATATTATTTAATGATTATTTCTTATTAAAATCTTATTTTTAAAATTATCATGTAATTTAATTTAATTGTTTATTTTTTTTTTACATATTTTATAATTTAAATTAAATTTAATTTTATTTTCTTTATTCAAAAGTCAATTTGACAAATGTTTAAAGTAAAAATATTGGTCAGTGAGATGTGTATTTCTACATCTTTTTGTTTTGTCAGTTAAATTTTTTTCTTTATAATTTTTTGTTTTATAATGATTTATTTTATGTATAATTCAATTTAATTGTTTATTTTTTTATTTAATTTTATTTTAATCAAAAGTCAATTTGACAAGCATTAAGATACCTGATACACTTATTGATACCTCGAATCTTGTTGCTCATTGTGCCATTAATTTACTATCTATTTTCTTAATATAATGTGAAAATCTGCATGTATTACTTAAATTGTTCTGCATGCAAGTCCGTCACTCTGTTTTTCAGTGCTGTTCATGTTGACGTTGCCCTGACCCGTAACTGGGGCAGCTGTCCAGACAGTAATTGGCAGTGTTGCAGTCCGAACACATGCTGCCCGTCAGCCTCCACAACACCACACTGGCTCTGCGGTCTGTTGCTGGACATATGGATGGCCGAGCGCATCACATGACTGATGAGTTCACCTGTTACAGCCATGTTCCACACCAGCAGTCTCCAGTCTGAACCATGCGCACGGTTAACTAGTGCATTTTGATTTGATCTGACCTCGTTGGCTTGTCTTCTTTCGTTGTCTGACAGCATGGACACTTGTTTTGAATAATAATCACAGATTTGTATATTTTGGAGTCTTATTGCACTGATGATACACGCTCCAGTAGGTCTCGAAGACTTTGTGCTGTGGTCCCCCATCTAGAACATAGAGAGAGAGACAGACATGTCCACATGCTGTTCAGCGCTGTCTTACTCTCCTTGGTTTCTTGCCTTTGGTGTCTCACTGCTTTGTGAAGCGAGCTGAGTGTGTTTGTGCGCTCAAGTGTGGGTTTGTGAAGTGAACCCGCTCATAGGTTTTACTTCATTTGTTTTCTCTTTCTGTCCTCCTTTTAGCTAGTGACATAGTACTCTACAGCTGACTGGATATATATATAGCATGTCAATCACTTGTGTGAACAATTAGATTGGCTGAATTAGTTCTGGGTTTGTGGATTACGTCACAAAATCATTACTGGATTGTGTTCGATCTATTTTACTTTATTTAATTTTCTCATATTTTATTTATGTTTTTTTGTTGTAATTGTTTTTTTATGTATGTATGTCCTTTCTCCTGATGGACATTAATTTGTTCTTCACCCCTTGTGGTGGAGAGCATGTCGCTGATGGAGATGTTTGTAATAATAGCGGTGAGCAGATGTGAGGATGAAGATGGTGATGATAATGAGTGTGTATAACAAAGATGAGATATGGATTCCTTCCTCTGGTTAGTGTGTGTGTTAACAGCTCAAGGCAGTGTGGGGGATTTAATGACGTATGTGTGTGTGTGTGTGTGTGTGTGTGTGTGTGAGAGAGACGAGGGCGACTGATGCGGTCTGTGTTCTCTTTCACATCTCTGTCTGGGTGCGGCCATCACTCATAGATGAATGTGTGTTAAACAAGGTCACCGCAGCAGTGGAAATGTTTCTGGTCATGGTAAAACATTTACTACTCTAGAAAGACTGGTTTGACCAATACCAAAGACCACATGAAAGGCAAATGTATAAAAACAGTTCATGAAACACCACTTGATTGGTTTAAACCTTAAATTTTGTCTTCCCTTGGTAAACATACCTCAAAAGCTGTTGTCTGGTTCACAGTGCCAGTAAATACTAGAAAGGTCATTACTGCCCATATGAGAGTGAGTTTGTGGCCTCTCGGGTGTCCTGTTCCAGAGGCGATGGTCTCAGCTATATTAAAGGGTGTGATGCTGAAACCCTGCTCAAGTTTGAGGTTGTTCTTACTTGCCTTTGGCAGGCTGGTCACAAAAGCTTTTCAGGACTCAATTTCTCAGTTATTTTATTTTATTTAATTTAATTTTATTTTATTTTATTTTATTTTATTTTATTTTATTTTATTAAATTTTTTTATTTTATTTTATTATTTTATTTTATTTTATTATTTTATTTTATTTTATTATTTTATTTTATTTTATTTTGATAAACTTATTATAAATACTGATAAATATTCATTTTTTAAATCTGCCCCCCCAACAAAACAACAAGAGCAATTCTTATTATAGTATTAATCTTGAATTAGAATTTGTACTGATAAAAATAAGTACCCATAATTAATTAATAAATAATTATAAGTCATTAATAAATTAAGTAATAATAAACTAAATAAATTGAATTATACTACTACTACTACTACTACTAAGGCTCCAGTCATTGCAAAATGACAGAAGGAGAAGCTTCTAAGGATGTAAGACATCACTACTACTACTACTACTATAATTATTAATAATTATTATTTATGTGTTTTTATTTTTTCATTTTTATTTATTTCATTTAGTAATAATATTTTATTGATAAATATTCATTTTGAAATCTGCTGTGGAAAAAATACTGTTTAAATGATTGAAAATAAGTACCAATAATAATAATAATAATAATAATAATAATAATAATAATAATTTAATGATGATAATAATAATAATAATAATAAAAATAATAATAATACGAATTATTAATATTTTATTAATATCTGCATGTAGTAAGATCCCTTTAATTCATTGATGAGAAGGAAATATTAATGAAAAGAAGTATAGATTATTATTTGTTGATTGACACTTTAGGAAATAGTTTGAAGATTGACATGTTTATCTGTTTGACAGTTCTTAATTCATCAGCTCTCACAATATGATATCTGTGAAGATAGAGAGGAAGTGAGGTGCTTACTCTCTGGTCCTCAGGTTCTGGTGTTGGAGATGGTGAAGATATGGCTGCAAAATCTGTGTATTTCAGATCTGAGGACAACAGAGTTTAATATGGCCAGATCAAGAGGCCAAATATCAGGATGATATTGTGGAAAATAGAAGAATAGAGAAGCGAAACCGTTTGCACCTCAAATGAAGGAACCATACGAAGAAA